>NC_041390.1:460743646-460776684 GCF_002162155.2 Triticum dicoccoides
GTTGCGTTTAATTCTCTCCAATAAATTCCATTTGAATTCAATAGTCTTCATCATAAAGGAACCAGTACAAGAAGTATCGAGCATGGAGCGATTGTTGTCAGAAAGCCGAGCATAAAAGTTTTGAATAATCATTTCTCTTGAGAGCTCATGATTGGGGCATGAATATAACATTGACTTAAGCCCCCCCCCCCCAAGCTTGAGCGACGCTTTCTCCTTCGCGAGGCCAAAAATTATATATATAATTACAATCACGATGAACAAGATGCATAGGATAAAACTTCTAATGGAATTCCAATTTCAATTGTTTGTAGTCCCATGATCCCATATCATCACATAGCCTATACCATGTCAATGCATATCCCTTCAAAGATAAAGGGAAGACCTTCTTCTTAAGAACATCATCGGGCATACCTGCAAACTTAAATAATCCACAAACTTCATCCACATAGATTAAGTGTAAGTCGAGAGGCAATGTTCCATCTCCTGCAAAAGGATTAGCCAACAGTTTCTCTATCATACCCGAAGGAATTTCAAAGTAAGCATTTTCATTTTTAGTAGGTCCAGTAGGTTGAGGAGCAACTATTTGCTCTACCAGTCGGGGTGAAGATACCCCAAACAAGCCCCTCAAAGGATTACTTTCCATAGTAACAAGTGACAGTAAATTTCAGCACACTATATAAATTTTTCCTTACCAAATTCCACCTAGCAAAGGCGCTTCACTCCCCAGCAACGACACCATAAAAGAGTCTTGATGACCCACAATTGTAGGGGATCTATCGTAGCTTTTCAATAAGTAAGAGTGTCGAACCCAATGAGGAGCATAAGGAAATGATAAGCGGTTTTCAGCAAGGTATTCTCTGCAAGCACTGAAATTATCGGTAATAGATAGTTTTGTGATAAGGTAATTTGTAAGGAGTAGCAAGCAATAAAAGTAAATAAGGTGCAGCAAGATGGCCCAATCCTTTTTGTAGCAAAGGAAAAGCCTGGACAAACTCTTATATGAGGGAAAGCGCTCCCGAGGACACATGGGAATTATCGTCATGCTAGTTTTCATCAAGTTCATATGATACGCATTTGGTACTTTGATAATTTGATATGTGGGTGGACTGGTGCTTGGGTACTGTCCTTACTTGGACAAGCATCCCACTTATGATTAACTCCTATTGCAAGCATCCGCAACTACAAAAGAAGTATTAAGGTAACCTAACCATAGCATGAAACATATGGGTCCAAATCAGCCCCTTACGAAGCAACAGATAAACTAGGGTTTAAGCTTTTGTCACTCTAGCAACCCATCATCTAATCATTACTTCCAAATGCCTTCCTCTAGTCCCAAACAATGGTGAAGTGTCATGTAGTCGACGTTCACATGACACCACTAGAGGGATGACAACATACATCTCATCAAAATATCAAACGAATACCAAATTCACATGACTACTAATAGCAAGACTTCTCCCATGTCCTCAGGAACAAACGTAACTACTCGCAAAGCATATTCATGTTCATAATCAGAGGGTATTAATATGCATAATGGATCAACATATGATCTTCCACCAAGTAAACCAACTAGCATCAATTACGAGGAGTAATCAACATACTAGCAACCCACAGGTACCAATCTGAGGTTTGGATACAAAGATTGGATACAAGAGATGAACTAGGGTTTGTGATGAGATGGTGTTGGTGAAGATGTTGATGGAGATTGACCCCCTCCTGATGAGAGGATCGTTGGTGATGATTTACCCCTCCCGGAGGGAAGTTTCCCGAGCAGAACAGCTCCGCCGGAGCCCTAGATTGGTTCCGCCAAGGTTCCGCCTCGTGGTGGCGGAGTCTCGTCCCGAAAGCTTGCTTATGATTTTTTTCTCAAACGAAAGACCTTATATAGCAGAAGATGGGCATCGGAGGGCCACCAGGGGGCCCATGAGGCAGGGGGTGCGCCCCCCACCCTCGTGGCTGGTGGGTGGCCCCCCTCTGGTACTTCTTGCGCTCAGTATTTTTATATATTCTGGAAATAACTTCTGTGAAGTTTCAGGACTTTTGGAGCTGTGCAGAATAGGTCTCTAATATTTGCTCCTTTTCCAGCCCAGAATCCCAGCTGCCGGCATTCTCCCTCTTCATGTAAACCTTGTAAAATAAGAGAGAATAGGCATAAGTATTGTGACATAATGTGTAATAACATCCCATAATGCAATAAATATCGATATAAAAGCATGATGCAAAATGGACGTATCACCTGCCGGCAATGAGGGGGAGAATTTCCCCTGCTCCGCCGAGGCGCCGCCCGACCGACAATGAGATAGAGGACATGGCCAGCTCCATCGAGGCCCCGCCCCGCTGCCAAAGAGGTCGCGCCACACAGAAAACGAGGAAGAGTAGAATATGGTAGGTCGCCGCCTCTTAGGTCCAAGTAAGGCCACCGCTGCTACCCTCCGGTTGAAGCCAATCTAGGTGGATTGACCATTGATTGCTGATTAGCTTCTTGGCAGCGACGTGGAGTCGGAGAGCTTTGTAGAAGGACACTGCTTCAGTTACTTAACTACAGGTGCAGTTGGGTTACTGACATGTGGGCCTAAGAGGCATATGGCCCACATGTCAGTGATGCAACTGCACCTATAGTTAAGTCACTAAAGCTCAGTCCGCGGAATTCAAAAACTCACAAGAAGAAGATCTGAAACAAATTTTCCAACACGGATAGGAAGTCAGATCTCCTCTTGTGTAGTTCCACTAAGATCAAACAATCAAGCAACATTGTCGGTGTGACATTTTGGTTGAACTACACAAAACACTCTTAAAACAAAAGTGTTTTGTGCAGTGCAACAAAAGGTCACAATAGCAACGAGGTGAAGTAGATAACCCTATTTACATAGAGGTGCAAAGGAAACAACTAGTGGTCAATAATGGTGGATGACACAGAAGCCAACAAAAAGAAGCATCTAACTTATCTAAATGGGAAAGAAAGCAAGGCAGTAGCATTTCTCAAATAGTGGCATTGATTTATATTAACAGAGAGATTATAATAATAATAAAATTTGTTAAACATGTAATTTGCTTTTAAGTGTGGCATTACTTCAATTTTCTAGTGGCATTATTAGAGGGTGTTTGTTTACAGGGACATTTTGGTGTAGGGACTAAAAAAAGTCCCTTTTAGTCCCATCTAAACCAAACTGGAGGGACTTTTAGGGACTAAAAGTGGGTATTTGGGACTAAAGAAAGAAGACCCTGAGGGAGAGTCTTTTTGGGACTTTTTACAATGGTTGCCCTGCCCCGCATCGCACCTTATCTCTATTAGTTCATTACTAGGGGTAACATGGTCTTTTAGCATTTTATTTAATAACCTCTAGTCCACGTTTAGTCCCTGGAACCAAACAGGTAGGGACTATGGACTTTTTAGTTGGGACTAAAAAAGTCCTAGGACTTTTTAACTGAGCGGGGCCTTAGATTAACAACAGCTAAAGAGTTGTACGGGACAGTGGACGCACCAGCACCATGTGCATCTACCGATGTATAAAGGGGTGATGCACAGTCTATTGCAACAAAGAACAAACAACCAAGGAGCGTATTTGTGCTAGTCCCAGTTTTGTTATCTTTAGACACCTTTCCCTATGAGAGGGCAATGAATCTAGTCCTGCTTAAACTCTACAGCCTTGTCCCCCAAAACAGAAAGATCAGTTCGTTACAGGTGTGCGTAGTGTGTTTGTCATTGTTTTCCCTTTTCGACCAACGTAGGTGCTAGGTAGCGAGTCTGTACTTTCCCCCTTCCTTTCCTCTTTGAACCACGTCCTAGATTCATGCTATACAACTTTCCCCACTACTTCCCCCCTTCCTTTCCTCTTTCAACCATGTCCTAGATTCATGCTATACAACTTTCCCCACTACTTTCCCCCTTCCTTTCCTCTTTGAACAATGTCCTAGATTCATGCTATACAACTTTCCCCAGTACTTTCCTGTTTGATCCAACACCTAGATTCAAGTGTAGAAGCGGAAAAAGCACACATGCAGCTATAGCAATGCATGTGGAATAAGTAAATTATACCTTAAGGTTCTCGGGGTGTGGCTTAGTGGGCGGCGAGAGGCCGATCTGCCCACACTATGTACGACAGTGAGGAAGAAGGGGTCGGAGGCCCTCCCGCGGGGCCGCTGGGAAAGAGAATAGTTGTGCCGGTAGTGGATTCCGTCCCTAGCCAACGGCGACAACATTAGGCCTCCTTCCCTTCCCGGCGGACGGATCCTGCCGGCTCTTTGACCAGCAGTGAGGGGGGAGAGAGAGAGAGAAAGAGAAAGAGAGAGAGAAAGAGAGAGAGAGAGAGAGAGAGAGAGAGAGAGAGGCCAACGAGGTCTTGTTTAGATCTGGAGAGGGTGAGAGAGTGTGAAGAGAGCAACTACAGGCGCTGAGGCTCCAGCGTGTGTGTATATAGTGGAGAGAGAGTGTGAAGAGAGCAAACCCTAAAAAACAAGCGTCGAGGCTCCAGCATATATAGATGGAGTGGTTTTCTTTTTCTCTCCATAAAAATTGTTTTAAATTGTGCACAAAACAGAAGCCTTTATTTAATGTAGTGAAGAAAAATACTAGGGGCAATGCTAATACGTGAAGAAAATTTAACGCTCGAAGGAGTCAACTCACAATTAACGCTGCACGCCTCCCGGTCGCGCTTACTAACGTTCACCTGTGGTACACGACCCTCCAAAGTGAACAACAACTGAACCACACACGGTCAAAATATCGGAAAGGTTGGCTGCACAATCCTCCAATTTTAAATATTTTGGGCATTTGTATTCGGCCTAAGTCAGTGTGCCACCATATGCACTAAGTGTCACAACGGGTGCTAAGAAACTAGGGCGTATTGAGAGTAATTGACATGTCATTTATTTGTAGGGTCACCTGCAAACTGTGAAACTCTATTCTCCTCTTATTTAGTGGATGAGGCAAATCTTTTGCCTCCGTTTTGAAAAAAAAACGAGAAATTCAATTTTAATTATTTAGTTTGTACACTTTGCCCTCTTCAAATAATTTTGGGTACTTGTATTCGGCCTAAGTGAGTGTGCCGCCGTATCTCATACTACTCCCTCCGTCTAGGTGTAATTCACGTTAGAAGGTGCAGCGGGACCAAGGTGCAAGCAGATTGGAGGAGAAGGTGAAACTTGACCGGTCCTTCCTCCAATCAAAGCCCTGATTTTTGTCTCTAAATGCAACAATTAATCACAACAATTAAGAGATGTCATTTTAGCCACCATGCAGAGCCACGTATTAACTCGCATGTAAGCCAACTTTGATTCCTTGACTGGTCAACGCGTAGTTGCGATCCATGCATTGGGCTTCCGTGGGAGATAACTGTTGAAGAACGCAGTAATTTCAAAAAAAATCCTACGCACACGCAAGATCATGGCGATGTATAGCAACGAGAGGGGAGAGTATCGTCTACATACCCTTGTAGACCGTAAGCGGAAGCATTATGACAATGCGGTTGATGTAGTTGTACATCTTCATGATCGACCGATCCTAGCACCGAAGGTACGGCACCTCCGTGATCTGCACACGTTCAGCTTGGTGACGTCTCGCGAACTCATGATCCAGTAGAGCTTCGAGGGAGAGTTTCGTCAGCACGACGGCGCGATGACGGTGATGATGATGCTATCTGAACAGGGCTTCACCTAAGCACCGCTACGATATGACCGAGGTGGATTATGGTGGAGGGGGGCACCGCACACGGCTAAAAGATCAATGATCAACTTGTGTCTCTATGGGGTGCCCCCTGGCCACGTATATAAAGGAGTGGAGGAGGGGGGAGGGCCGGCCCTCCTATGGCGCGCCCTTGGGAGTCCTACTCCCACCGGGAGTAGGATTCCCCCTTCCTTGTAGTAGGAGTAGGAGAGAAGGAAATGGAAAAGAGAAGAGAAGGAAGGAGGGGGCGCCGCCCTTTCCCCTATTCAAATTCGGACTAGGCCTTGGGGGCGCGCGGCCTCCTCTCTCTCTTTCCCCTAAAGCCCAATAAGGCCCATATGCTCCCCGGCGAATTCCCGTAACTCGCCGGTCCTCCGTAAAATACCCGAATCACTCGGAACCTTTCCGATGTCCGAATATAGTCGTCCAATATATCGATCGTTACGTCTCGACCATTTCGAGACTCCTCGTCATGTCCCCGATCTCATCCGGGACTCCGAACTACCTTCGGTACATCAAAACACATAAACTCATAATACCGATCGTTACCGAACATTAAGTGCTACATCTTGAGCACTGCGTTGGTTTTCCCTTGAAGAGGAAAGGGTGATGCAGCAAAGTAGCATAAGTATTTCCCTCAGTTTTTGAGAACCAAGGTATCAATCCAGTAGGACATCACGCTCAAGTCCCATGCACCTACACAAACAAATAACAACCTCGCAACCAACGCGATAAAGGGGTTGTCAAGCCCTTCTCGGTCACTTACGAGAGTGAGATCTGATAGATATGATAAGATAATATTTTTGGTATTTTTATGATAAAGAGAAATAAAGATGCAAAGTAAAATAAACCGCAAAGGAAATAACCAAGTATTGGAAGATTAATATGATGAAAGATAGACCCGGGGGCCATAGGTTTCACTAGTGGCTTCTCTCAAGAGCATAAGTATTACGGTGGGTAAACGAATTACTGTCGAGCAACTGATAGAAAAGCGAATACTTATGAGAATATCTAGGTATGATCATGTATATAGGCATCACGTCCAAGACAAGTAGACCGATTCTGCATCTACTGCTATTACTCCACACATCGACCGCTATCCAGCATGCATCTAGAGTATTAAGTTCATAAGAACAGAGTAATGCTTTAAGGAAGATGACATGATGTAGAGGGATAAACTCATGCAATATGATATAAACCCCATCTTTTTATCCTCGATGGCAACAATACAATACGTGTCGGTTCCCTTTCTGTCACTGGGATCGAACACCGCAAGATTGAACCCAAAGCTAAGCACTTCTCCCATTGCAAGAAAGATCAATCTAGTAGGCCAAACCAAACTTATAATTCGAAGAGACTTGCAAAGATAAACCAATCATACGTAAAATAATTCAGAGGAGAATCAAATATTGTTCTTAGATAATCTGGATCATAAACCCACAATTCATCGGATCTCGACAAACACACCGCAAAAGAAGATTACATCAAATAAATCTCCAAGAGAATCAAGGAGAACTTTGTATTGAGATCCAAAGAGAGAGAAGAAGCCATCTAGCTAATAACTATGGACCCGTAGGTCTGAAGTAAACTACCCACACATCACCGGAGAGGCCATGGAGTTGATGTAGAGGCCCTCCATGATCAATGCCCCCTCCGTCGGAGCTCCGGAAAAGGCCCCGAGATAGGATCTCTCGAGTACAGAAGGTTGCGGCGGTGGAATTAGGTTTTCGTGGTTCTCCTGGATGTTTGGGGTACGTGGATATATATAGGAGGAAGAAGTACGTCGGTGGAGCAACGGAGGGCCCACGAGGGTGGAGGGCGCGCCCAAGGGGGTAGGCGCGCCCCCCTTCCTCGTGCCTTCCTCCCTTGTTTCTTGACGGCCACTCCAAGTCTCCTGGATCACGTTTGTTGAGAAAAACATGTTCCCAAAGGTTTCATTCCGTTTGGACTCCGTTTGATATTCCTTTTCTTCGAAACCGTAAAATAGGCAAAAAAACAGCAATTTGGGATGGGCCTCCGGTTAGTAGGTTAGTCCCAAAAATGATATAAAAGTGTAAAATAAAGCCCATTAACATCCAAAATAGATAATATAATAGCATGGAGCAATAAAAAATTATAGATACGTTGGAGACGTATCAAGCATCCCCAAGCTTAATTCCTGCTCGTCCTCGAGTAGGTAAATGATAAAAGAAGAATTTTTGATGTGGAATGCTTTCTAACATATTTCTCAATGTAATTTTTCTTTATTGTGGCATGAACATTGAGATCCGAAAGATTCAAGATAAAAGTTTAATATTGACATAGAAATAATAATACTTCAAGCATACTAACTACGCAATCATGTCTTCTCAAAATAACATGGCTAAAGAAAGTTATCCCTACAAAATCATATAGTCTGGCTATGCTCTATCTTCACCACACAAAATATTTAAATCATGCACAACCCCGATGACAAGCCAAGCAATTGTTTCATACTTTTGATGTTCTCGAACTTTTTCAATCTTCACGCAATATATGAGCGTGAGCCATGGATATAGCACTATGGTGGAATAGAATGGTGGTTGTGGAGAAGACAAAAAAGGAGAAGATAGTCTCACATCAACTAGGCGTATCAATGGGCTATGGAGATGCCCATCAATAGATATCAATGTGAGTGAGTAGGGATTGCTATGCAACGGATGCACTAGAGCTATAAGTATATGAAAGCTCAACAAAAGAAACTAAGTGGGTGTGCATACAACTTGCTTGCTCACGAAGACCTAGGGCATTTTGAGGAAGCCCATCGTTGGAATATACAAGCCAAGTTCTATAATGAAAAATTCCCACTAGTATATGAAAGTTATATCATAGGAGATTCTCTATATGAAGAACATGGTGCTACTTTGAAGCACAAGTGTGGAACAAGGATAGTAGCATTGTCCCTTATCTCTTTTTCTCTCTCTTTTTTCGTCCGGAGTCTCATCCCGACTTGTGGGGGAATCACAGTCTCCATCATCCTTTCCTCACTTGGGACAATGCTCTAATAATGATGATCATCACACTTTATTTACTTACAACTCAAGAATTACAACTCAATACTTAGAACAAAATATGACTCTATGAGAATGCCTCCGACGGTGTACCGGGATGTGCAATGATGCATGAGTGACATGTATGAAAAATTATGAATAGTGGCTTTGCCACAAATACGATGTCAACTACATGATCATGCAAGCAATATGACAATGATGAAGCATGTCATAATAACGGAACGGTGGAAAGTTGCATGGCAATATATCTCAGAATGGCTATGGAAATGCCGTAATAGGTAGGTATGGTGGCTATTTTGAGGAAGGTATATGGTGGGTTTATGGTACCGCCGAAAGTTGCGCGATACTAGAGAGGCTAGCAATGGTGGAAGGGTGAGAGTGCGTATAATCCATGGACTCAACATTAGTCATAAAGAACTCATATACTTATTGCAAAAATCTTAGTTATCGAAACAAAGTATTACGCGCATGATCCTAGGGGGATAGATTGGTAGGAAAAGACCATCGCTCGTCCCCGGCCGCCACTCATAAGGAAGACAATCAATAAATAAATCATGCTTCGACTTCATCACATAACGGTTCACCATACGTGCATGCTATGGGAATCACAAACTACAACACAAGTATTTCTCAAATTCACAACTACTCAACTAGCATGACTCTAATATCACCATCTCCATATCTCAAAACAATTATCAAGTATCAAACTTCTCATAGTATTCAATGCACTTATATGAAAGTTTTTATTATTGCCATGTTGTTCTAAGGGACTCCCAAAATAATATAAGTGAAGTATGAGAGAACAATAGTTTCTATAAAACAAATCCACCATCGTTCTCTAAAACATATAAGTGAAGCACTATAGCTCAAAAGATATAAGTGAAGCACATAGAGTATTCTAATAAATTTCAAATCATGTGAGTCTCTCTCAAAAGGTGTGTACAGCAAGGATGATTGTGGTAAACTAAAAGAAAAGACTCAAATCATACAAGACGCTCCAAGCAAAACACATATCATGTGGTGAATAAAAATATAGCTCCAAGTAAAGTTACCGATAGACGAAGACGAAAGAGGTGATGCCTTCCGGGGCATCCCCAAGCTTAGGCTTTTTGGTGTCCTTGAATTTTGTCTTGGGGTGCCATGGGCATCCCCAATCTTAGGCTCTTGCCACTCTTTGTTCCATAATCCATCAAATCTTTACCCAAAACTTGAAAACTTCACAACACAAAACTCAAAATAGAAAACCTCGTGAGCTCCGTTAGCGAAAGAACACAAAACACCACTTCAAGCTACTGTAATGAACTCATTATTTATTTATATTGGTGTTAAACCTACTGTATTCCAACTTCTCTATGGTTTATAAACTCTTTTACTAGCCATCGATTCATCAAAATAAGTAAACAACAATAGAAAAACAGAATCTGTCAAAAACAGAACAGTCTGTAGTAATCTGTAGCTAACGCAAGTTCTGGAACCCCAAAATTCTAAAATAAATTGCTGGACATGAGGAATTATCTACTAATCATCTTAAAAAATAATTAACTAAATAGCACCTTCCAAATAAAAATGGCAGCAATTCTCGTGAGCGCTAAAGTTTATGTTTCTTACAGCAAGATCAAAAAGACTTTCATCAAGTCTTCCCAACGGTTCTATTTGGCACAAACACTAATTAAACACAAAACAACACAACCAAAACAGAGTCTAGGTAAATTATTTATTACTAAACATGAGCAAAAAGCAAGGAATAAAAATAAAATTGGGTTGCCTCCCAACGAGCGCTATCGTTTAACGCCCCTAGCTAGGCATAAAATCAAAGATAGATCTAGGTATTGCCATCTTTGGTAGGCAATCCATAAGTGGCTCTCATAATAGATTCATATGGTAATTAAATTTTGTTTCTAGGGAAGTGTTCCATGCCTTTCCTTAACGGAAATTGGAATGTAATATTCCCTTCCTTCATATCAATAATTGCACCAATCGTTCTAAGGAAAGGTCTACCAAGAATAATCGGACATGAAGGATTGCAATCTATATCAAGAACAATGAAATCTACGGGCACATAGTTCCTATTTGAAACAATAAGAACATCATTAATTCTTCCCACAGGTTTCTTAATAGTGGAATCCACAAGGTGCAAGTTTAAAGAACAATCATCAAAATCACGGAAACCTAGCAAATCACACGAGGTTTTTGGAATCGTGGAAACACTAGCACCCAAATCACACAAAGCATAGCACTCATGATCTTTAATTTTAATTTTTGTTGTAGGTTCCCACTCATCATAAAGTTTTCTAGGGATAGAAACTTCCAACTCAAGTTTTTCTTCATAAGATTGCATCAAAGCATCAACGATATGTTTAGTAAAAGCTTTATTTTGACTATAAGCATGAGGAGAATTTAGCACGGATTACAACAAGGAAATACAATCTATCAAAGAGCAATTATCATAATTAAATTCCTTAAAATCCAAAATAGTGGGTTCATTGATATTTAAAGTTTTGACCTCTTCAATCCCACTTTTAACAATTTTAGCATCAAGATCTAAAGACTTCGAATTTTTGGAATGCCTTCTAGGTAAAGGTGGCTCATCTTCAGCCCCATCATTATCAAGATTCATATTGCAAAACAAAGATTTAATAGGAGACACATCACGCTCAAGTCCCATGCACATACACAAACAAATAAGAACCTCGCAACCAACGCGATAAAGGGGTTGTCAAGCCCTTCTCGATCACTTACGAGAGTGAGATCTGATACATATGATAAGATAAGATTTTTTGGTATTTTTATGATAAAGAGAAATAAAGATGCAAAGTAAAATAAACGGCAAAGGAAATAACTAAGTATTGGAAGATTAATATGATGAAAGATAGACCCGGGGGCCATAGGTTTCACTAGTGGCTTCTCTCAAGAGCATAAGTATTACGGTGGGTAAACGAATTATTGTCGAGCAATTGATAGAAAAGCGAATACTTATGAGAATATCTAGGTATGATCATGTATATAGGCATCACGTCTGAGACAAGTAGACCGAAATGATTCTGCATCTACTACTATTACTCCACACATCGACCGCTATCCAGCATGCATCTAGAGTATTAAGTTCATAAGAACAGAGTAATGCTTTAAGGAAGATGACATGATGTAGAGGGATAAAATCATGCAATATGATATAAACCCCATCTTTTTATCCTCGATGGCAACAATACAATACGTTTCGGTTCCCTTTCTGTCACTGGGATCGAACACCGCAAGATTGAACCCAAAGCTAAGCACTTGTCCCATTGCAAGAACGATCAATCTAGTAGGCCAACCAAACTGATAATTCAAAGAGACTTGCAAAGATAAACCAATCATACATAAAAGGATTCAGAGGAGAATCAAATATTGTTCATAGTTAATCTGGATCATCAACCCACAATTCATCGGATCTCGACAAACACACCACAAACGAAGATTACATCGAATAGATCTCCAAGAGAATCGAGGAGAACTTTGTATTGAGATCCAAAGAGAGAGAAGAAGCCATCTAGCTAATAACTATGGACCCGTAGGTCACACATCACCGGAGAGGCCATGGAGTTGATGTAGAGGCCCTCCGTGATCAATGCCCCCTCCGGCGGAGCTCCGGAAAAGGCCCCGAGATGGGATCTCTCGAGTACAGAAGGTTACGGCGGTGGAATTAGGTTTTCGTGGTTCTCCTGGATGTTTGGGGGTACATGGATATATATAGGAGGAAGAAGTACGTCGGTGGAGCAACAGAGGGCCCACGAGGGTGGAGGGCGCGCCCCCTGCCTCGTGCCTTCCTCCCTTGTTTCTTCACGGCCACTCCAAGTCTCCTGGATCACGTTTGTTGAGAAAATCACATTCCCGAAGGTTTCATTCTGTTTGGACTCTGTTTGATATTCCTTTTCTTCGAAACCCTAAAATAGGCAAAAAAACAACAATTTGGGCTGGGCCTCCGGTTAGTAGGTTAGTACCAAAAATGATATAAAAGTGTAAAATAAAGCCCATTAACATCCAAAATAGATAATATAATAGCATGGAGCAATCAAAAATTATAGAGACGTTGGAGACGTATCATTAAGCGTGCGGACCCTATGGGTTCGAGAACTATGTAGACATGACCGAGACTCATCTCCGGTCAATAACCAATAGCGGAACCTGGATGCTCATATTGGTTCCTACATATTCTACGAAGATCTTTATTGGTGAAACCGCATAACAACATACGTTGTTCCCTTTTGTCATCGATATGTTACTTGCCCGAGATTCGATCGTCGATATCTCAATACCTAGTTCAATCTCGTTACCGGCAAGTCTCTTTACTCCTTTTCGTAATGCATCATCCCGCAAATAACTCATTAGTTGCATTGCTTGCAAGGCTTATAGTGATGTGCATTACCGAGAGGGCCCAGAGATACCTCTCCGACAATCGGAGTGACAAATCCTATTCTTGATCTATGCCAACTCCCCAAACACCATCGAAGACACCTGTAGAGCACCTTTATAATCATCCAGTTACTTTGTGACATTTGGTAGCACACAAAGTGTACCTCCGGTATTCGGGAGTTGCATAATCTCATAGTCATAGGAACATGTATAAGTCATGAAGAAAGCAAATAGCAACAAACTAAATGATCATCGTGCTAAGCTAACGGATGGGTCAAGTCAAACACATGATTCCCTAATGATGTGATCCCGTTAATCAAATGACAACTCATGTCTATGGCTAGGAAACGTAACCATCTTTGATTCAACGAGCTAGTCAAGTAGAGGCATACTAGTGACACTTTGTTTGTCTATGTATTCACATATGTACTAAATTTCCGGTTAATACAATTCTAGCATGAATAATAAACATTTACCATGATATAAGGAAGTATAAATAACAAATTTATTATTGCCTCTAGGGCTTATTTCCTTCAATAACAAGGCAGAGTGAGTAACAACGCTCGCTGGCAACGAGGCTAGGAGGGGATTGAGATGCGAAGTTAATGGACGACGCCTAAACATTTTGGGAATATCTGATTTTTGTAAGATGACTAAACACCTAGACGGAGGGAGTACTACTCCTCAGTCCAGGTTTGATGGAATATTCGTCACCTTTTCTCTTCTTGTACGTACTCCATTTATCTCATTTCCTATGGTTTCCCACTCGCACGATATTCCTATTCTCTATTGAGTGTGTGTGTGTGTTAGAGAGAGCGACACATTAGCCTACTCCTACAAAGAGATGGTGTGTAGTGTACGATATAGCCGTGAGAGTGGGTGCATCCTCTCATTTCCGGGCGTCCGGTCGAGATAGCTGCCACGCCAGCTCCCGACCAGCATGGCCCACCCAAAGCCCACCCATCGCCCGCGTGCGCTTCCCGCCCGAGACGGTCAGGGCCGCTCTGGAGAATCGGTGCCACATTCATGCTCGGGCAGAGCGGATGCGACCTCTCACTGGCACCATCATTGAAAGGAGAAGCGGATTCAAGAGTGATGGTTGTTTCGTCCGTCCAACTTATTGATGGGTCTATGTGATTTGACGGCTCATTGGTCATTATTACTAAGGTGGTACGACTGTTGGATGTCCCACGTTTCGGCGAAAGGAGGTACTAGATTACAATTTTCTCCATTCTTATAGTAGTGGAGTGCAAAAGTAGTCAAAACACACAGGCTTGGTGATTAAATGGCCCACCTCACACTATCACCATATTTTCTGGACACCGTGCGACACCTAACTCTTCACATAGTAGTATAGTGCGTACTGCAATTTCTCAGCAAGATAAATTTGTACAATGCTATGAAGCTTCCAGCTTCTGTTTCATGTATCTTGCGTCCAAGGTTGCCCTGTTGAAACATTTCATCAAATACAAAGGAGACTAACATGCATGCTATTGCATCTCAATGATTGGCAGATCATAGCCAATATGTACTCCCTCCATTCCAAAATAAGTGTCTCAACTTTATGCAAACTTTAGTATAAAGTTGTACTACTACTAAAGTTGACACTTATTTTGGAACAAAGACAAGTAAATAAAAAAATGATCCGTGTGGTCTCTAGCCCTTGAACCCTAAACCCTAACCAGGCTTTAATTTGCTAGCGACGTTGAAGCTTCCAAAGAAATGAAGTTTGCAACCCTTTGACCATCGAATCATTTTGTGTAGTTTCACTGAAATCGAGATGAGCATCCCTGTGGCAAAGAAATTGAAGAAGTGTGATTAGAATAAGATTACTCGGACTAGTCGATGAGACATAAACTCATCACAAATATAGTAGAAGCCAGTAGAGGTATGTGAGGGGCAAAGAAGTAAAGAAATATCCACATGGAGTGATGTGGGCAGTTGGGGCAATGGTGCAAGCCGGCTGTAAGGAAGTTGTAACTGAGGGATGTCGGGACGTAGCTCAACCTAGAGGAGGGCGGCAGGAGGCGGCAACCGCCCATGTCACGGCAGTGAGCAAGGAACGAAGGCAACCTCACCGGCTTTGTGAGTGAATGGCAGGGACCCCTGATCGGGACGTGCCGACAGTGGGTTTTCACCGTCGGCGACGGCGACCGCATCTACACAAAACATCCACCCCTTCCCCCGGCGGACATGAACCGCCCGGATGCTAGAGATGTGGCCACAATCGTTTTGTGCGAGAGAGTGTGAAGAGAGCAACCCCAGCAAGCAATCGTGTAGGCTCATCCTGGCAATGTATATAGTGGAGTGGTTTCCTTTTCTCTCCATATGAACCTATTTATATTGCGTACGTGCCACTTAAGAAAAAACTTTATTTATAAATGATGCGGCACCGTTCATGCGTGGTTCCCGACCCTCCATTATTTATAAGTGAGTAACTACTACTAGACGCGTCAAATTATCACGTCGGCTGCATCATCTTACAGAAATGACATCCACCGTGTCACGTGTGTGGTTGGGGAAGACGCAAAAGACGCAAAGAGTGCTACTAGTACTATGTGTGTGGGTGCGCGCACCTCTTCTCTTCGAGCATGGTTATTAAAAGTAGCCCACTACTCTACCATGCGGTATTATATATGGGCAAAGAATATAGGCAGTAATAATGACTAATGAGCCGTTAAATCACGAGGCCCACCTTCCTCTATGTTTGACCGAGGAAGCGGCCATCATTTCACTCCTCATTGAATATACATCCGCTGCTACCTCCGCAAATAAATAAAAATCCGCTTCTACCTCTGTAGCATGGTTAATAATATAGCCATGTCAATCACGACATAGAAGTATCATTCACAGACACAATAGGGCTGGATCTAAGCCTGGCGATTTTTTACTTTGTCTATTTCTCTTTTTGTCTCATTTACTCATTTTACATAGGAGCACGTGTAGAGGATGGCTATTCCTTTTGATGGGACTTCTTCATGGGGTTTCCAACTAAGCAACTCCGTATTATTCCCGCTGCCCACCACTCTGAATCGTGCCATCTATGATAGCACTCCCATTGCAACAATGAGGTCCACTGGGTCTAGCACATCCTATAAGAAGAGATTGTCACGCAAAACATACATCTTGTTGCCTTCTTCCTCATACAGTATTTACCGGTGGTATGTACTACTAGTACTACTACTACTTGTTCTCCTATAAACCTTGCGCTTGGCATCTCCAAAATATTAACCTTGCGCTTGGCTCTTCGCCTCTTCAGGAAGTCGAGCAATAATGTTATTGCAGTATATATCGTTCTGGCTATCTGAGAATGAATGAATTGCTGCACGTCCACCACGTGGGTGAGGGTCAAGGGGCGAGGGAGAGTGTGTACTATAATGTTTTTTTCAATATGGACTACATACAGAGTAAAATGAGTGAATCTACACTCTAAAATACATCTATATACATCAGTGTTTGGAGTATGTACTAGTAGTTCATATTGAAATCTACTAAAAGACATATATTTCAAACAATATGATAATCTCTCTGACCAAGGTAGGGACGAGGAGTAAACGGAGGGAGTAGTAAAATTTTCTCCTCGTCGTGTGAGCCACCACGCGCGTGGCAAGGGAGCGGGCGTAAGGCGTAGTAAGCAAGCTTCACCTCGTCCTGCGAGTCACCGCGCCCGTGGATGGGGGAGACGGCGTACTAAGCACGCTTTTCCTCGTTCTGTGAGTTGATGGAACACATCAAAAGTAATACGTACAGAACATCTCCAGTGTATAGAGCCTTGCCTCTAAGGTAGGCCCCACATGGTTTGCCTCTTTTTTAACATAACACGTCAAGTCGCAATTTGTTTGTTCACCCGTGGTACACGATCCTCCATCAAGTGGACAACTAGTACACATGTCAAATTACCACGTGGGCTGCCTTTTCGTACAGAAATGAGCTCCACCGTGTACCCGCGCGGGTGTGATTGGGAAAGAGACGGGAGTACGTGTGCCGTGCGTGCACCTCTTCTCTTCGTGCACGTCCCCCACCTACATGGGTGTGTGTGAGAGAGATACAAACCTAGACAGATGGTGTGTGCATTCGTGAGTGTTTTTTGTTGGGGGGTTGTGATTTTGTGAATGTATTTGTGGGAATATGTGTCAATGATGTCTCAAACAAAAATTTGACACATGCAATGTGTGTGAAATAGAGGCCTATCTATATCATATATAGAGGGGGCTATCCACGAGAAGAGAGGGAGGGGTCATAGATATCGATAGAGTCATCGAAATTGTGTGTGTGCAAGTCAAAGATATAGGGCGACTGACCTACCGGAACATCAGAGGGCACAGGGAAAGTTTGTGTGTGGCAGGGGGATATGACTAGAGCGCTCGATGTATCGATGTGTGTGTGGGGGGGAAGCAGAGACCTAACTAGAGAGGTAGATCGACTCGTATGTGTGTTGAGAAGGAGAGACCCAGCTATGTCTTGAGGGAGATCGGTCGATATCCATACGTAAGTGAAGGACGGGAAATAGGTTGGGACAGAGAGAGAGAGAAATAGAGAGGGAGAGGGGTAGAGTGTTGGATGGGTGATGGAGTTGCTTCTCGAAGATGGTGGGACAGGCCTACTAGACAAACTGAGGGTAGAACTGCAATATTATCAATAAGAGTGGGCATGTGTTTCTATGTGTGCTTGTGCGTGATAGATGTGCCGGGACACATGCATGGATGATGAAGGGGGACCATGTGTTTGGTAGGAAGACCTAACTAGATCGGTAGATCAATTGTTGTTTGTCGAAGGAAGGGAGAGACATAACTGATGAGGTAGATCGATCGACGCGTGGGGAAAACGAGTTATAATGACCTAGCTAGCTATATGTATAGTGGGAGATCGGTCGGTGTACATCCATTTGTTAGAGGAAAATAAGGCCCAGCGAGACGGATAGACAGAGAGAATGGAGCTAGGAGGTGGTGCGAGAGGCCTACTAGCTAGATAGGGGGAGGAGTGTGCGATTTTGAGATTGATGAAAAGAGGGACGAGAGTTTACATGTGTGTGGTACCATATGAGAGACACGTGGCATGGACACTGAAAGGAGGAGATGGGAGGTGCGTGTGCATCTTGTAGGCAGACATCGCTGGAGAGGTTTATCAGTCGGTGTGTGTCGGAAAGGAGTTGTTGAGACTATGGGAGAACAACCTAAAGAAAAAAAATGAATGTTCGCGATGGATAGAATGCCGAGGGAAGGGGAGGGCGAGGAGGGCGTGTGCACGCATGAGAGAAAGTTTGTGCTAGCTACAAAGGTTAGAGGATTGTGTGGGTGTAAGAGACGAACAAAGATCATTATTCGATATGAAAATGGATTCATATATTTGAATAGGAGATCATAGTGTTATAAACATAGCATGCATGAATATAGCGGTGATACGCGTGATGTGGTTTTGGACATGTTATACCATAATGTGATAATGCGCAGTGTTTGCAACTCACAGCTAAATATCGAACAATCTAAACCATACTATACATCAAATAATCTCACATTTTATTTGAATTTGTGGTAATGTGTGGCGTTTGTAGCTCACAACTAAATATCGAACAATCTAAACCATGCTACATATCGAACAACTTCACATTTTCTTTGAATTTGTGGTAATGTGTGGCGTTTGCAACTCACATCTAAATACTTATAGGCGTAAGGGGTGGGGCACCATACATTATGGATAAACACATTATACATATGGGACATGGTTTAGATTATGAAGATCTAGCTAGAGCTTGAAATGGATTCAAAAAATTGAGCTTGAGTTCATATAGTACACATAGTTCATATCTAACTCGACAATAATCATGTGGTGTGATGTGAAGATAATAAACAAACGATGGTTTAACTTGACAATAATGATGATTGTTGATCTTATCAAAATAGATAAACGAATTCAAATAGTTTAACTTCACAACAATCATGATTGTAGATCTTATTCAAATAGATAAACGAATTTAAATTTAGTTCATATTGAAGCGGTAGTATATACGTTTGGAATGCACTAAAACGTTCATTTGAGTAGCAGGTTGCATGCATTATACACGTAGCGAAATATTTTAATTGAACATAACATGAATTCAAATTTTTGAATGGAATTTATAGTGCGAATTGATTTGGTACAGTACACGGGACTAGACTCTCTTGTATGGTGTGAATTGATTTCTTCTTGGTTTTTCGTCAACGGAAGTGCGAATTGATTTGGTACAATACACGTTAGACTTGTCCGGAAATATCAACCCGCGCCTTGTTACCCCAAAATATTTAAGATATATCTTTGTCTCGTTGTGCTCCGAAAATTCCCTCCATCTCAACCCGCGCCGTGCTATCCCAAAATTACAACGCGCGCAAAAACTCCCACCTCCTGCGAAATCCCGACACGCGAAATGCCCATGATACCCTTGAACCGAAAGAACCGCCTAGCTCAAATCGGTGGGGGTACTTTCGTAACTTACCCCACAGTTTGGACAAGCGCGTCCCTAAGCCACGATTCCCCTCCCATCCCATCCGCCCACCCATTCGTACACCGAGGTCGCAAAAACCCGCGAAGCCCCACACCCTCATCCGTCTGCCACCCAGCCGCAGCATCTTCCCCGATGATGTCGTCCACAGCAACACCTCGACGTTCCTCATCCACCGCACCAGATGATGATCCGCCATCGATCTTGTTATCCCGCCGATTCATCCACCCCGTCCTCCTCCTCCAAGGAGCTGCCCCGATGTTCCCCTAGTCTTTCACGTCACCTCCATTCTCACACCACCATCTTCACCTGCACCACCGGAAGAGCAGTATCATCAATGATTCCTCGGAGGAAGCTGAGGCCTAATCGGCGCCACCAAAGAGATACCACACTAATCGCCGCATTTTTTTTCTTGATTCAATCTCACGGTGCTGCCTGCGCTCGGTCCCGAGCCGACATGGCGCGGCTCCATCCACGGCGGCGTCGCTCCCTTAGTGGCGACGTCCACATTAGTAGGAGTTACTGCTGCTTTGGCTCTTGCTCGCGCTGATTCTCTGCTCTTGCTCTTGGTCCCCCGCCTGGTCTGCTTCTGCTCTTGCTCTTGCTCGAGCTGTTGCTCTCGCTCTTGCTCTTGCTTGCGCTGCTGCTCTCGCTCTTGCTCTTGCTTGTGCTGCTGCTCTACTCTTGCATGCGATGCTGCTGCACAAGCAGCAGATCCCGCTCTCCCTTGAGCCCCTGCAGCTGCTACCCGAGATGTTGCGACACGACCAGCTGCACTGGCTCTCGCACACGCTGCTGCTCCGGGCGCTGCTGCCACTTCTACTAGTGCATTCAGTTTCGACAGTAAAATTCAGTTTCTACAACAAAATTCTGTTTCGACGGTTAAATTCAGTTTCGACAGTTAAATTCAGTTTTGACAGTTAAGTTCAGAGATGAGCATCTGATCTATTTTACATCTAGAACTTTGTGGTTGTGTATTTTACGTCATCTATTGGAGATGCTATTAGAATTCCACTCAGGTTAACGTTGTCTCTCTTGTCCTCCTTCAGCCTCGCCGTTGTACAACTCACCAGAGCTGCTCCAATGACGAAACCCTCCATCACAGCGGAGCAGTACCCCGAGCTCCATCTCCAGATGCCTAAGATCTTCTTCCCCTCCTCCGACAGCCAAATCAGCCGGAGCATCCTCACCGACCAACCCAATCGCGCTGAGATCGACATAGCTTCACCAAAGAGGTTGTACACTTGTTGCATCTCTTCTTTACTCTACAAGTTATATATATTGTCCAGTGAGCACACATAGTAACATGAAATACGATTAGTTTCTCCAACTATATGACAAGCAGTGAGGTACCAGGAAACTTAGCTATCCGTGATGGACTCTCTTGAACGCCATCATTATTTATCTCTGCGCGCTTGAGTTGTGCATTTGTCGATGGGCATGGGAGTTGAGCTAGTAGGGCAATGGCCTAGGTCCAAAGTAGTAGAAGTAGCACAGAAACATTTTTTGAGTGTAGCCTTTTCCCTGCTCAAGCCCGCCTACTAGAATCGCCAGTGCTTGAAAGAAAAAGTGAAGGAAAACATAGGAATTGGAAAGTTTCCTATGGTACTACTATTCATGCATTTGGTTCAAAGGAATGGATCAAAGGAAAAGTGTAGGATTTGTTCCTTTAGTGTCTTCTTGAAAGAAAAACCATAGGAATTTTAATATCCACTTGTCCTCCTTTTCAAATTCATATTCATGAAGCACAATACTAAGAGATAGTAGCATAATAGCATTATAACCGTACATTATTTTGTGGTTTGACTTAATCTCATCATGCTTCTTTGCATCATGTGATCCTTCAATTCTTGTGAACCGAACACTCAGATTGACAGAAATCATGTGTTTTTTAAATTCTCTATTTTGCACGTGCATTCTTATCCTATTACTGTGTATTTCCTACCCCTGCGTGTTGGAATCCTCCAATTCAAACAAGCCCTTACAGAATTACTTCTCTTACAGATAGTTGCGAAAGAAAACCTTGTGTGGTTTGTCTCGCTCCTGCTGTGCCGTCGTCCACCCCAGCTCAGCTGCTTCCACGATAGAAGGGTCCACCACAGCAAGGATCCGCTCTCCACACTATCTTTCGCCGCCTCAGATCTTCTTCCCTGCCGTCGGCAGCCACGACAACTGCATTACCATCACCAACCAAGCAGATGACCTCGAAGACTACACGGGTCCACAAGAGAGGTTGCACTCTTTCGTGTCTGCTTACGTTATGCATCGCTTAATATTACATGCTACTTTATCATCCTGTTCACCGATTAGACTCCGAGTCAGCTCCAAACTAATGGTCAAACTTGAGTTTTTAAATGGTTGTGGGGTACATATCGGGGCCGCAATCAATAGTATCTATCTACCATCTGGTTAATGTCTTGTGTCTACTATGAGTTTCATGTTGGGTGGGAAACAAACAGTAAAGAGCCATTATCTGTATTTTTAACTGAAGCCATTATCTGCCTGCTATAATTGGTTTTGGGTCTATCCACAGGTTGCTACCATCACTCTGGATTTCTGCATGCACTCCTGACATAATTTCAGTATGTTCTATTCCTATGCATGTAAGTTATTGTACACAATGGAACTGAACATGTAGAGCAAAAGAGACGAACCTTGTGTGGCAATAAAATTTCATGCAGACGTCGCTCCATGGTGGATGCAAAGGCAGCCCCCCTCCACCCATTTTGGATTGTAATCAAGTGGAAGATAAATGTTCTGAGGGGAATTCGGAAGGAGAAGAGCACTCCTATTTACCCCCTAAGGTCTTCGCTCTAACTTGGCATGACGATGTTGGTAATATCATGCATATGGTGCCTTGCGTTGCTTACTCTATACATCAAACATGTCAACTGCTTAGTTTAGACATGCTTTGTGTGAATGCCATCTATTTAGTTTCTTTATCGTATATGTGAATTATGCAACACCATCTTGTTTAGCCAGGCATCATATATGTGAATTTTGCAATGCCATCTTGCGTAGCAAGTCATCTTATATGTGAATTATATCAGGCCATCCTTTTTTCATTATGTATTACATTTTTCAACAATGTTAGTACATTCAACTACTCTTTGTGTGCATCAACCATTTGACATGGTGATGGAAAATTCTGGAGTGAAAACAAGGTCTTGAGAGCAGACTATGCTATCTGACGAAGTGCATATTTCGCTGGTTACGGATAGCTCCTCAGAGGAGGATTCAGAGACAGATAACCAGTCCTATTCCCCCCAAGGTGTATGCTCTAACTTGGCAGGGTTATGTTGCTCATATCATGCGTATGGTGTCTTGCATTGCTATGTCATTTGATTAGTTTAGACATGCTTTGTGTGAATGCCACCTGTTTAGTGTCTAATTACCATATATGTGAATTATGCAATGTCATCTTGTTGCAAGACATTATATATGTGAATTATGCAATGATATCTTGTTGCAAGGCATTATGTATGTGAATTATGCAATGCCATGCTATTTAGCCAATCATCATATATGTGAATTATATCATGCTATCCTTTTTTTGTATTACGTGTTCCATTTGTCGACAATGTTTGTATATTCAACTACTCTTCCTGTGCATCAGCCATTTGAAGCGGTGATGGAAGTATCTGGAGTGAAAACAAGGTATTCAGAGCAGACAATGCTACCTGCTAAAGCAGACATCTTGTTGGTTACATATACCTCCTTAGAGGAGGATTCAGAGACTGGTGACCACTCCTATTTCCCCCCTGAGGTCTATGCTCAAACTTGGCAGGGTTATATTACTCATGTCATGCATGGTGTCTTGCATTGCTTAGTTTTTACATCATATATGTGATTGCCATCTGCTTACTTGCTTACTATATAAATCATATATTTGAATTATATCATGCCATCATGTTTACATAGACAACATCTATCTGAATTATGGCATGCCGGCCCATTTAATAAATACATCATATAGTTATATCATCTCATCCTGTTTAGTGTTTACAGTCATCATAGTTTGAATTATGTCATTCTATCCGTGAATTATATCATGCTATCATGTTTCCTTAGGCGGCATGTATGTGAATTATGGCATGCCAACCTATTTAATAAACACATTATATAGTTATATCATGTCATCTTGTTTACATAGTCATCATATTTTGAACCATGCCTTTCCATCTTTTTTTAGTTAGCCATCAAATATGTGAAATTGTGTCATGCTTTCCTGTTTAGTTAGCCATCATATATGTGAAATTGCGTCATGCTATCCTTTTTGGTTAGACAACATAAATGTGAAATATTTCATGCCCTCTTTTATTCCCCAATATCCATTGCACCTGTCTATCATACAATGTATGTACATTCAATTACTTTTCTTGTTTATCAACCATTTGAATTGGAGCGGGTGATGGCAGTATCTAAGGGAGTAACAACACGGTCTTCGGAACAAATAGTGCTACCAGTCGATGCAGATAGAACCACGGTTGTACTTGCCCAAGAACCAGCCCCAGCACACATAACCCATACTCTCATAGATTGTACCCATACCCAGTTGGACACAGAACCAGCTACACCCCTTCTAACCCCAACCCGAGCAGATAGTAACCCAGTTCCAGTTGACACAACATTTTCTCCACCATAGAGCACCCAAACATGAGCAGTTAGTAAGGGAACTGTGATACGTCTCCAACGTATCTATAATTTTTTTATTGTTCCATGCTATATTATATCCTGTTTTGGACATTATTGGGCTTTATTATACACTTTTATATTATTTTTGGGACTAACCTATTAACCGGAGGCCCAGCCTAGAATTGCTGTTTTTTGCCTATTTTAGGGTTTCACAGAAAAAGAATATCAAACGGAGTCCAAACAGAATGAAACCTTCGGGAACGTGATTTTCAGAACGAACATGATCCAGAGGACTTGGACCCTACGTCAAGAAAGCAACCAGGAGGGCACGAGGTAGGGGGCGCCTGCCCCCCCCCCCTAGGCACGCCCTCCACCCTCATGGGGCCCATGTTGCTCCACCGATGTACTTCTTCCTCCTATATATACCTAAGTACCCCAAAACTACCAGATACGGAGCCAAAACCCTAATTCCACCGCCGTAACTTTTTGTATCCGCGAGATCCCATCTTGGGGCCTTTTCCGGAGCTTCGCTAGAGGGGGCATCGATCACGGAGGGCTTCTACATCAACACCATAGCCTCTCCGATGAAGTGTGAGTAGTTTACTTCAGACCTTCGGGTCCATAGTTATTAGCTAGATGGCTTGTTCTCTCTTTTTGGATCTCAATACAAAGTTCTCCCCCTCTCTTGTGGAGATCTATTCGATGTAATCTTCTTTTGTGGTGTGTTTCTTGAGACCGATGAATTGTGGGTTTATGATCAAGTTTATCTATGAACAATATTTGAATCTTCTCTGAATTCTTATATGTATGATTGGTTATCTTTGCAAGTCTCTTCAAATTATCAGTTTGGTTTGGCCTACTAGATTGATCTTTATTGCAATGGGAGAACTGCTTAGCTTTGGGTTCAATCTTGCGGTGTCCTTTCCCAGTGACAGTAGGGGCAGCAAGGCACGTATTGTATTGTTGCCATCGAGGATAACAAGGTGGGGTTTATATCATATTGCATGAGTTTATCCCTCTACATCATGTCATCTTGCTTAATGCGTTACTCTGTTCTTTTGAACTTAATACTCTAGATGCATGCTGGATAGCGGTCGATGTGTGGAGTAATAGTAGTAGATGCAGGCATGAGTCGGTCTACTTGTCTGGACGTGATGCCTATATACATGATCATACCTAGATATTCTCATAACTATGCTCAATTCTATCAATTGCTCGACAGTAATTTGTTTACCCGCCATAATACTTATGCTCTCGAGAGAAGCCACTAGTGAAACCTATGGGCCCCGAGTCATTTTCCATCATATTAATCTTCCGTCAACAAGCTATTTCCTTTTCCGTTTACTTTGCTTTATTTACTTTACATCTTTATCATAAAAATACCAAAAATATAATCTTATCATATCTATCAGATCTCACTTTCGTAAGTGACTGTGAAGGGATCGGTAACCCCTTTATTGTGTTGGTTGCGAGGGTTTTATTTGTTTGTCTAGGTTCGAGGGACTCGTGCGTGGCCTCCTACTGGATTGATACCTTGGTTCTCAAAAACTAAGGGAAATACTTACACTACTTTGCTGTATCACCCTTTCCTCTTCAAGGAAATGTTGGAAATATGCCCTAGAGGCAATAATAAATTAGTTATTATTATTATATTTCATTGTTCATGATAATCGTTTATTATCCATGCTAGAATTGTATTGATAGGAAACTCAGATACATGTGTGGATACATAGACAACACCATGTCCCTAGTAAGCCTCTAGTTGACTAGCTCGTTGATCAATAGATGGTTACGGTTTCCTAACCATGGACATTGGATGTCGTTGATAACGGGATCACATCATTAGGAGAATGATGTGATGGACAAGACCCAATCCTAAGCCTAGCACAAGATCGTGTAGTTCGTTTGCTAAAGCTTTTCTAATGTCAAGTATCATTTCCTTAGACCATGAGATTGTGCAACTCCCGGATACCGTAGGAGTGCTTTGGGTGTGCCAAACGTCACAACGTAACTGGGTGGCTATAAAGGTACACTACAGGTATCTCCGAAAGTGTCTGTTGGGTTAGCACGAATCGAGACTGGGATTTGTCACTCCGTGTAAACGGAGAGGTATCTCTGGGCCCACTCGGTAGGACATCATCATAATGTGCACAACGTGAACAAGGAGTTGATCACGGGATGATGTGTTACGGAACAAGTAAAGAGACTTGCCAGTAATGAGATTGAACAAGGTATCGGATACCGACGATCGAATCTCGGGTAAGTACAATACCGCTGGACAAAGGGAATTGTATACGGGATTGATTGAATCCTCGACATTGTGGTTCATCCGATGAGATCATCGTGGAACATGTGGGATCCAACATGGATATCCAGATCCCGCTGTTGGTTATTGGCCGGAGAGTTGTCTCGGTCATGTCTGCATGGTTCCCGAACCCGTAGGGTCTACACACTTAAGGTACGGTGACGCTAGAGTTGTTATGGGAAATAGTATGTGGTTACCGAAGGTTCGGTGATGCTAGAGTTGTTGTGCAACTCCCAGATACCGTAGGAATGCTTTGGGTGTACCAAATGTCACAACGTAACTGGGTGGCTATAAAGGTTCACTACAGGTATCTCCGAAAGTGTCTGTTGGGTTGGCATGAATCGAGACTGGGATTTGTCACTCCGTGTAATGGAGAGGTATCTCTGGGCCCACTCGATAGGACATCATCATAATGTGCACAATGTGATCAAGGAGTTGGTCACGGGATGATGTGTTACGGAACGAGTAAAGAGACTTGCCGGTAATGAGATTGAACAAGGTATCGGGATACCAACGATCGAATCTCGGGCAAGTACAATACCGCTGGACAAAGGGAATTGAGTACGGGATTGATTGAATCCTCGACATCATGGTTCATCCGATGAGATAATCGTGGAACATGTGGGAGCCAACATGGGTATCCAGATCCCGCTGTTGTTTATTGACTGGAGAGTCATCTCGATCATGTCTGCGTGTCTCCCGAACCCGTAGGGTCTACACACTTAAGGTTCGGTGACGCTAGGGTTGTAGAGATATTAGTATGCGGTAACCCGAAAGTTGTTCGGAGTCCCGAATGAGATCCCAGATGTCACGAGGAGTTCCGTAATGGTCCGGAGGTAAAGATTTATATATGGGAAGTCCTATTTTGGCCACCAGAAAATGTTCGGGATTTTTCGGTATTGTACCGGGAAGGTTCTAGAAGGTTCCGGAGTGGGGCCCACCTGCACGGGGGGACCCACATGAACGTGGGTAGTGGGGGCAAGGCCCCACACCCCTGGTCAAGGTGCACCAAGATCCCCCCTTAGAAGGAATAAGATCATATCCCGAAGGGATAAGATCAAGATCCCTAAAAAGGGGGGATAACAATCGGTGGGGAAGGGAAATGATGGGATTTCTTCCCCCCACCTTTGCCAACGCCCCAATGGACTTGGAGGGCAATAAACCAGCCCCTCCACCCCTATCTATAGTGGGGAGGCACATGGGAGCCGCACCCTAGCCCCTGGCACCTCCCTCTCCCCTCGTAACACCTCTCCCTGTCGCTGAGCTTGGCGAAGCCCTGCCGAGATCCCCGCTGCTTCCACCACCACGCCGTCGTCCTGCTGGATCTCCATCAACCTCTCCTTCCCCCTTGCTGGATCAAGAAGGAGGAGACGTCTCTCCCAACCGTACGTGTGTTGAACGCGGAGGTGCCGTCCGTTCGGCGCTAGGATCATCGGTGATTTGGATCGCGACGAGTACGACTCCATCAACCCCGTTCACTTGAACGCTTCCGCTTAGCGATCTACAAGGGTATGTAGATGCACTCTCCTTCCCTCATTGCTAGATTACTCCATAGATTGATCTTGGTGATGCGTAGAAAATTTTAAAATTCTGCTACGTTCCCCAACAGGAAAACCAACGCAGTGCTCAAGAGGTAGCAAACTGCAGTGCCCAAAGTACAAGGACCACCAGCCCGAATCCCAACTCAACGCTTAAAGCAAAAGAATAATTGTTCTCAGGTCAGGTTTTGTAGCTATGGTTCATACTCCTTTGCTCTTGCATCACTATATTTACTCATACAACTATTTTCAAATTTGAAGGATGGAATTGAAAATCCAATGGCACAATAGGTAGTTTTTAAACCTGTTTCTTTAACTGGTTTGCTATTGTAATTTGCTCTATGATGATTTTAGTTTCAATTGAATAAACAGTTATGTTCTCATGTCATGCACATTACAAGTGTTGTTATTGCTCTGTAGTTTCCCACACTTATATTCTGTCTATTCTGCTATGTCTTCAACAAATATTATTTGAACTGTGTCTCTATCTTGATTTGGCAACAAAAACTAGAATGATATAGACTATAAAGTGACCATGGTACATAGATATATGTTTGTTTCATGTTGTTATCCTGTCCACTTTACTACTGAACCAATTTACCAAAATGAGCTTCATATACAACATGGTAAACCTATGATATGTCTGCTTGTTTCTCTTTTAGAATGCGGACAAAATATTGGAGAAGAGTACCATGTTATGCAATGGTAAAGGAAAATGCAAATGTGGTTCAAGATAGTGAGACATCCCTGTTGGTCTCCAAGAAAGCTGATAAAAACTATCTTGACGACAGTGGGACAACCCAAAAGTCCTGTCTTGATGTAGTGTTCGAGTTACTGGCCACTACTGCTGGCACAAGCTCTTCGAACTCGCTGCCTGAATCAGTTTGTCTTCTTGAGTCTCAACTTCAAATTGAAAGACATCGATCAGATGTGCTGTGGCGGGAAGCTGAAGAACTGAGGAAGTCCTTGCAGAATTCAGATGCATACTTTCTGGTGCAACAGTGATACGTTTCCAATGTATCTATAATTTTTTATTGTTCCATGCTATTATATTATCTTTTTTGGATTTTTAATGGGATTTATTATGCACTTTTATATTATTTTTGGGACTAACCTATTGACTGAAGGCCCAATGCAAATTGTTGTTTTTTTGCCTATTTCAATGTTTCGCAGAAAAGGAATATCAAATGGAATCCAAACGGAATGAAACCTTCGCGAGGATCATTTTGGGAAGAAACGCAATCCAGGAGACTTAGAGTGGACGTCAAGGAAGCAGCGAGGAAGCCATGAGGCAGGAGTGCGCGCCCCACACCCTCGTGGGACCCTTTTGGCTCCACCGACCTACTTCTTTCGCCTATATATACTCATATACCCTGAAAACATTCAGGAGCACCACGAAACCCTATTTCCACCTCCGCAACCTTCTGTACCCGTGAGATCCCATCTTGGGGCCTTTTCCGGTGCTCCGCCGGAGAGGGGATCAATCACAGAGGGCTTCTACATCAACACCCTAGCCTCTCCGATGATGTGTGAGTAGTTTACCACAGACCTTTGGGTCCATAGTTATTAGCTAGATGGCTTCTTCTCTCTCTTTGGATCTCAATACAAAGTTCTCCTTGATTTTCTTAGAGATCTATTCGATGTAATTCTTTTTGTGGTGTGTTTGTCGAGATCCAATGAATTGTGGGTTTATGATCAAGATTATCTATGAACAATATTTGATTCTTCTCTGAATTCTTATATGCATGATTTAAATATCTTTGCAAGTCTCATCGAATTATCAGTTTGGTTTGGCCTACTAGATTGATCTTTCTTGCAATGGGAGAAGTGCTTAGCTTTGGGTTCAATCTTGCGGTGCTCGATCCCAGTGACAGAAAGGGAAACGACACGTATTGTATTGTTGCCATCGAGGATAAAAAGATGGGTTTATATCATATTGCTTGAGTTTATCCCTCTACATCATGTCATCTTGCCTAATGCGTTACTCCGTTCTTATGAACATAATACTCTAGATGCATGCTGGATAGCGGTCGATGTGTGGAGTAATAGTAGTAGATGTAGAATCATTTCGGTCCACTTGTCACGGACGTGATGCCTATATACACGATCATGCCTAGATATTCTCACAACTATGCGCTTTTCTATCAATTGCTCTACAGTAATTTGTTCACCCACCATAGATTATGCTATCTTGAGAGAAGCCACTAGTGAAACCTATGGCCCACGGGTCTATTTTCCACCATATTAATCTCCCATCAACTAGCTATTTTTGTCGCCGTTTATTTTGCAATCTCTACTTTTCAATCTATACAACAAAAATACACATAATATTTATCTTATTATCTTTATCAGATCTCACTTTTGCAAGTGGCCGTGAAGGGACTGACAACCCCTTTATCGCGTTGGTTGCAAGGTTCTTGATTGTTTGTGCAGGTACGAGGGATTTGCGTGTAGTCTCCTACTAGATTGATCCCTTGGTTCTCAAAAACTGAGGGAAATACTTACGCTACTTTGCTGCATCACCCTTTCCTCTTCAAGGGAAAACCAACGCATGCTCAAGAGGTAGCAAGAAGGATTTCTGGCGCCATTGCCGGGGAGATCTACGCACAAGTCAAGACATACCAGGTACCCATCACAAACTCTTCTCCCTAGCATTACATTATTTGCCATTTGCCTCTCGTTTTCCTCTCCCCCACTTCACCTTTGTCATTTTATTCGCCCTCTTTTTTTGTTCGCCCCTTTTTTGCTTGCTTCTCACGTGTATGTGTGTTAAATCGTTTATTTTGCTGTTATGGCTAGTCCTCCTATCATTGTTAGTACTCCCGATCATGAAGTTCTTAATTTGAAATAAAGGGAGGGTGAAAATCTAAAAGATGCTTGGCATAGAATTTGCAATGCTCAAAATAGATCCACTAGGAAGCAACCTACTTCCGTTCTTCTTCACAATTTTTATGTAGGCATCACTCCTTGGAACAGATATATTCTTGATACCATTACCGGAGGAAATTTCTTGGGTAGCCACACTTTTGATTCTTATAATGCTATGTTAGATCGGTTTGGCCCACCACCTCTTTTGGTTAATGGAACTATTTTAACTTTGGAACACGTGATGCAAAGGCTTGAAATTATCGAAAATAAAGTTGCCACGGTAGAGTTGATCGAGAATTTGGATAAAAAGATCCACACTCAAATTACTCAATATGGATCTAAGGTAGGAGTTACTCTGAATTTTTTCTGAGAGAAAGAACCCATATTTAATGAGAAGATAGATCAAGATTCCACTAGAATTGATAAACTTGAGGATATTATTACCAATTTAGGGTGTGCCTTTTCTGCTATAAGAAACACTTCAAACCCTCCTATGACCAAAGTTGCCAATTTTATGTATGTTCCTAAAAATAAGGGTGAATCTTCTAGTAAGGAAAATGTGGATCTCAAATCAATAGCTGTTCATCCCAACTTTTTCACTATCATTAAGGAACCTTTTGCTACAAATGAATTTCTTGATTTCTTGCCTATGAGTTTGATCATTAATAAAAAGAAGGAAATTCCTAAGGGTTATAAGTGTTCAATTGAAGAATTGCCTATCAAAGATGACAATACCTAGATCTATTCTTGCTTTTATGCCTAGCTAGGGGCGTTAAACGATAGCGCTTGTTGGGAGGCAACCCAATTTTATTCTTGTTTCTTGTTTTTCTTCCTGTTAGTAATAAATAATTCATCTATCCTCTGTTATGATTGTGTTTTTATGTTTTAATTAGTGTTTGTGCCAAGTAAAGCCTTTAGGATCTTCTTGGATGATTGTTGTTTGATCTTGCTAAAAAACAGAAAGTATGCGCTCACGAGAATAATTTTCATTTTTAACCAGAGAGCGATAAAATACAATTCCAACTGCAGTAGATCACTATACAAATTTCCCAGGTCGTCCTAATTTGGTAGGATTTTTAGTTAGTATTCGTAACCTATAGATTTCTACAGACTGTTCTGTTTTTGACAGATTTTGTTTTTCGTGTGTTGTTTGCTTATTTTGATGAATCTATGGCTAGTATCGGGGGGTATGAACCATATAGAAGTTGGAATACAGTAGGTTTAACACCAATATAAATAAAGAATTAGTTCGTTACAGTACCTTGAAGTGGTTGTTTGTTTTCTTATACTAACGGAGCTCATGAGATTTTCTGTTGAGTTTTGTGTTGTGAAGTTTTCAAGTTTTGGGTAAGATTTGATGGATTTTGGAATAAGGAGTGGCAAGAGCCTAAGCTTGGGGATGCCCATGGAATCACTGTAACATCCCAAATTTTCAATTTGGAATGTTATACATAGATCATCCATGCATATCATGATTTATTGCATTTCCATTCTGCAATCCTCGAAATCCTAAGCAACTCAAGGACCCACGGAGAGAGTTGGGGATTTTCCAGTTTTCATATTTGATTTTTATCAAATAATGAAACAAGGATTTTGATTTTAATAATTTTTTTCTCTCTCCGAAAAATATTTCATATTAAATCAAATGAGTGGAGATAATATGACTTCTCCAAAATAATTGAAATATTGGAGGAAAAATATTAAAATCATTTATTGGATTTTATTTGGTTTTATTCGGATTTTATTTGTATTAGAAAAATTGCACGTTTTCAAAATTGCATTTTAGGGCCAAGAAAATGTTCAACTCATCCTAAATATTTTATTTAGACGGTGAACATTTGTTTTGGCATTTTTAGATTTTTATTTATTTTTCTAGGATTTTTCTTCTCTCGGCAGTATTATATATTAAAAAAATCCCGCGCCTGACTGGGCCTAGGGCCCAACCGAGCCATGTCGGCCCAGCCGCCGCCGCCGCCTCCTGCGCGCGCACGCCGCCGCCGCCTTGCCCCCTCCTCCAAGCCGCCCCACTCCGCCCCCTTTATATACGCGCCGCCCGAGCCCCCCACCACCACCATCGCCGCCTCCCGCACCCCGCCACGAGCCGCGCCGCCGCCGAGCCCCGCCGCCGCCACTG
>NC_041390.1:460777272-460785460 GCF_002162155.2 Triticum dicoccoides
GCGAGCCGCCGCCCCGCCGCCCAAGCCCTCGCCGGAGCCCCTCGCCGGAGGTAGCCGCCGGATCCAACCGCCGGTTTTTCTTAAAAACCATTCGGTTTTATTTTTTTCAAAACCCTAGTTTTCGTTTTTTTAAAATAGATCGGTTTTTCTTCGGTTTATTTATTTGGTGAGCGTTCGCTCGTTCGTTCGTTTTAACGGACGCGTTCTTCGTTTAGATCCAGATAACGAACGTTCATTCGTTAATCTGTTCGTCGTTTTTCTTTTTCTCGGATTTATTCCGTGATTTTTCTGATCGCGATTTCTGATCCGATCTTAATTTCCATTTATCTTTTCGCTCGTTTATCGGAATCAGGCGATTCAAGCGCCTGGATTTTCGTCTCGAAACCCTCTTTCTGGTTAATCAACTCAAACAAGTTTTTGCTACTGTAAAATTTGACCTAAGTTCAGATTAGTAAACGAAGTGGTTTTCTTTCGCCGTTTGACTTTCGTTGCTTCATTTGTTTTGATTCTTTTTGCGTACCGGAGTTCTTAAGTTGAACTTTCTGGTCAACCTCTCTTATTTGAGTTTTGCTTGTGCATCGTTGCTTGTTACTTATGTATGTTATTGTTTGCTTGCGATAGAATTCCCGGAGTGCGAAGCGTGTTACTACGAGTTTCTAGGATTCGCGGATCGTCAGCAAGGCAAGTAACACTTTGATCATATTCCATTATTACCCAGTTTTTATGCATTAGTTCCAATCCTCAAACATTGCATGATTAGGATGTCATTAACTTGTGGGTTGGGAAGTAGTTACTGAGGTAGAACCTATTGCCCTGTTATATTCAAACCCTTGGGAGTTACTTCTACGTATTGCTTATATTGATATGCTATGCTATGCTCGTAGATGTGGTTTGGGTTTGAGTGAAATTCATGACAGATGTGAGATTGTTAATTAATGGTTCAACTTAAGGTGGCAACTTAATCAAACAACTGGGTGGATTGAGGCACCTGGGGAACCCAGTGTTGTCTGTATTTTTTGGGAAATCCCGGGGTACCCGTGTGATCTTCCTATGGACCGCCACCCAGGCTCAAAGGGAATTGAGATGATTCATGCTAGAAACTTCCGTCTGCAGCCACAAGCTATTATGGGCTCTAGTATAGTTGAGTAAGTTACGTGAAGCTCTTGAAGAGGTAGATCAGCAGGTAGTGGGTTTGGTAGGTTTGGTATGGTTTACCCGGAGTAGAGAGTTAACGTTTCTGAAAGACTGTGTCTCGATCATCCGTTTCTCAAACACCATGTAGTGCGAGAAATCCAACGGAGGCGATCGAGTCTTGTGGGGAAAAGTGCGCAAACCTCTGCAGAGTGTACAATCTAATCATGGTTAGCCGTGTGCCCCGGTTATGGACAATTCTTGAGTATCTAGTACTTGGGTTATCACATGTATCTCACCATGTTTAATTAATACTGTTGGGTTGTTAATCACTTTAATTGGGATTGAGTTGGGGGTACCTTCTCAATGATGTTTCAACCACCATGATAGTTAAATTAAAATCTATTCCTTTGTTGTAGGGAAAATTGGCTTTTCGCAAATACTATAACCATACAGCTTTCCACCAGCCATATATGCATGTAGTGATAGCATTATTCTGTTTCTGCTCTACTGTGTTATATTGCCAACATATTCCATGTGCTGACCCATTTTTGGGCTGCAACATATTATGTTGCAGACTTTTCAGACAAGGAGTAAGGTTCGTTAGGTCATTGTCGTGCAGCTCAACTATGCCGTTGGAGTTGATGGACTCACTTTATCTTCCAAGCCTTCCGTTGTTATCGCATTAGATGGCCTTAAGCCATATTATTGTAATAAGTTCTCTCTTAGACTTTTCGATGTAATAAGTGTGTGATTGCTACTCTATTATAAATCCTCGAGTACTGTGTGTGTCAACATTACCGATCCAGGGATGACACTGAAGCACAGATACTTGACCATCTGAGGTCGGGTCGCTACAAGATGGTATCAGAGCACACGCTGAGTGTAGGACACGACCACTAAGATAAACCCTAGGTCACACTTCTCTACTCATTTCTAACTCCTCTCCATTTTCTAATCATTAGGATGGCGGAGATAAAGAACAAGTTTGCACAACCGGATGAAGATACACCTTTTGGACGTCACCTGAAGGAAGTCACTAGGTACTTGAACATTGGAATACCAAGCTTCACCGGGGCGTACAACGCCACTTTACCAGAAGAAGAGCACTGGATGATTCAAGTACAAGTTCCAGGAAGGACGTTCTCACCAACCTCTAAACCCATAGAATTTTCCTTCGACGCACCAACCTGGAGTTTAGGAAAGAGTATGGCAGCTCACATCACCATGGGACGCATTGGAGAAGTGTATCACAGGGATCTCCAGGACACTATCTACCAAATATGTGGGCGCCGAGACGAGAAATGGGAAGTAATCAGCACTAAGAAGGATAGATCCATTGCAGCTTTCATCCAGGAGTTAAACCAGCACATTCGACGTCAGGAGAACCAGATGTGTGCGGACATGATGGACTTGAAGAAGGCGAAGACTAGGATCATCGAGCTGGAGGAAGAACTCAAGTTTACCCGCGATGGATATGAGGAGGAAATCAAGACCCTACTGGAGAAGAATGACGACCTAGTCAAGAAGATCGGAGTATTCATGGGAGGACCAGCACCGGGAGTAGAAGACAACGATTCCACTTGCCCGGACAACTACATCATCATCCACGACACCGACTCCGACCCTAGTGATGATGACTTTGAAGACGAAGCTGGAGCAGACATCATGGACTTTTCCACCGATCAAAATTTCTAGATGACCACCAACTATTAGTAGTATTTCCCCCATGTATATAGTAGTAGTGAGCAATTTTGCGATAATTCTAGACCGTTTGTATGCCCTTGCTTGATTGATTGAGTGAAATGATTGTGTTTGTCTCATGTGCATATGGGTAGTGCCTTCTCATTAGACCCCTTCTCTATTCTAATCTCTTCCATCTAAACCCATCAGATGCCTCCGAGACGTGACACCGGTTTTGCCTTCCCGCCGGAGCTCACCCAGTTGATCCAGTAGCAGAATGCCTTGATGCAATTGCTAGTTCAGAACCAAGGCAATAACAACAACAACCCACCGCTAGTGGACAACCTAGCCCATTTTCTAAGGTTACAGCCGTCGGTGTTTTCCAGTAGCACCAAGCCTATAGTTGCTGATGATTGGCTACGCCGTATTGGAAGGGAGTTGACCACCGCAGGTTGCACAGATGATGAGAGGGTGCGCTTTGCCGCACATCAATTGGATGGACCAGCAGCCTCATGGTGGGAGAATTACACAGCCACTTTTCCTGTAGCCAATGTCACTTGGGACCAGTTTCAGCAAGCTTTCTGCACCGCCATGTCTCAACTGGAGCTATACAGATGAAGAAGCGGGAGTTTCGCAACCTATGCCAGGGGAACCGTACTGTGGCTCAGTACGTGGATGAGTTTAGCAAGTTATCACGCTATGCCCCTGATGATGTGGCCACAGATGCCGCGAAGCAGGAGAAGTTTATGGAAGGGCTGAATGATGAGATGAGCATGCAGTTGATGGTAGCAACCTTCAACAACTAGCAGGAGTTGGTAGATAAGGATCTTATGATTGAAGGGAAACAACGGCAGATTGAGAGCCGCAAGAGAAAGTATGGACAAGGGAAGTATAACTCAGGAGCTCAGCAGAAGCCTCGCCTAACCCCGAACTCGGGAGGACTTGCTCATAACCATGGAGGTCACAACCACACTGGAGGAGGATCACATAACCACAGTGGTGCTAAGAATGGGAATGGGAACGGAGCTAACAACAATCAGAACCGCTCCAACCCGTCCACTCCCGCCAAAAGAGACTTAAGTCAGGTTACCTGTTTTAAGTGCGGGAAGACAAGGCACTATGCCAATGATTGCCCCGAAGGAAGGAATGGAAACAGAAATGGAAGCGCTGGGAAGAAGCCCAATCCATTCAACAAAGGACAAGTGAACCACGTTAACGTGGAGGAGGTTGAAGAGCAGCCGGACGCGGTAATAGTTAAGTTTTTGGTTAAGTCATTTACCGCTCTTGTTCTTTTCGATACTGGTGCATCGCATTCATACATATCAAGGGGATTCGTGGATAAGTTTAAACTAGCAACCCAAACCCTTAGGACCCCTCTTTTAGTGAGTTCACTCAGAGCAGAATATATGGCTAGCTGATGGTGTGACCAGATACCCTTAACCATTGGCACACATGTGTTTCCGTCCGACCTAATTATCTTGGAGTCGCAAGGATTGGATGTGATATTGGGTATGGACTGGATGTCAAAGTATGGAGGAAGCATTGACTGTGCGAGTAAGTCGATTTATCTCACCACCCTGGAGGGAAAAAGGATTAAGTATGTGTCTAGGCATGTGCCTAAAAGGAGCCAAGTGAATGCCCTTATGGGAGTTGTTCAGGAGGAAGTGCCGATAGTAAATGATTACCCGAATGTTTTCCCAGAGGAGTTACCAGGCATGCCACCGGACAGAGATATTGAGTTTTTGATAGAGTTGTTACCAGGAACAGGACCAATATCCAAGAGACCCTATCGGATGCCCGCGAATGACCTGGAGGAAATTAAGAAACAGATCAAGGAGTTATTGGAGAAAGGATACATCCGAAGAAGTTCATCACCTTGGGGAGCCCCAGTACTTTTGGTTGAGAAGAAGGATAAATCCCTAAGGATGGTTGTTGATTATCGAGCCTTGAATGAAGTGACGATAAAGAACAAGTACCCACTGCCGATGATCAATGATCTGTTCAATCAGTTGCAAGGAGCTAAAGTGTTCTCAAAGATCGATTTACGATCAGGGTATCATCAGTTGAAGATACGAGAGAAGGACATACCAAAGACGGCGTTCACAATGCGATATGGATTATACGAGTACACGGTCATGTCATTTGGACTGACTAACGCCCCTTCCTATTTCATGAGCATGATGAACAAGGTGTTCATGGAGTATTTGGACAAGTTTGTTGTGGTGTTTATTGATGATATCATGGTATACTCGAAGAACGAGGAGGAGCACAAAGAGCATTTGTGTTTAGTTCTCGAGAAGCTCAGGGAACACCAGTTGTATGCTAAGTTTAGCAAATGCGAGTTTTGGCTGAAGGAAGTCGGATTCCTTGGACATGTTATATCAGGAGAAGGTATAGCAGTAGACCCCAGCAAGGTTCAGTCAGTCACTGAATGGTTGGCACCCACCTCAGTTAGTGAGATCCGCAGTTTTCTTGGACTCGCGGGATACTACCGGAGGTTCATTGAGAATTTTTCCAAGATTGCAAAACCAATGACTGAACTGTTGAAGAAGGATACCAAGTTTAAATGGACAGAAGATTGTGAAGCAAGTTTCGAGGAGTTAAAGAAATGTTTGACTACAGCCCCGGTGCTAGTACTGCCAGATATACATAAGGAGTTCCAAGTGTATTGCGACGCCTCTCGCTTAGGACTTGGATGTGTGCTTATGCAGGACGGAAGAGTTGTTTCGTATGCCTCACGACAACTAAAACCTCATGAGTTGAATTATGCTACACATGATTTGGAGCTAGCAGCCGTAGTGCATGCGTTGAATACTTGGAGACATTACCTTATTGGAAACCTTGTGATGTGTACACGGATCACAAGAGTTTGAAGTACATCTTCACCCAGAAGGAGCTGAACCTTAGGCAGAGGAGATAGTTGGAGCTTATAAAGGATTATGACATGAAGCTACACTATCATCCAGGAAAGGCCAATGTTGTAGCAGACGCATTGAGTCGGAAGAGTTATGCTAATATCCTTGAAAGTAAAGGACTGTCGAAGGAATTAGCAAAGGACATCATGGAACTTGGATTAGAGATTGTACCTAGAAGGTTCATTGCCACAATGGAGGTTCAGTCGACATTGCTGGACAAGATTCGGGAAGCTTAGAAAGATGATAAAGAGATTGCCGAGATAAAGGAGAAGATGGGCAAAGGAAAGGCCAAAGGTTTTCGTGAGGATGAGCACGATACCGTATGGTTTGATGACCGAATTTACGTGCCCAATAATCAGGAGATCAGAAAGTTAATACTTCAAGAGGCGCATGATTCACCATACTCGATACACCCCGGAAACACCAAGATGTATTTGGATTTGAAGGAACGTTTCTGGTGGACTGGTATGAAGAAGGATATTGCCGAGTATGTAGCCGTATGTGATGTATGTCAGAGAGTTAAGGCAGAACATCAGAAGCCAGCAGGACTGTTACAGCCTATGCCGATACCCGAATGGCAGTGGGATAAACTTGGCATGGACTTTATCACCGGATTACCCAGGACTAAAGCAGGATATGATTCCATATGGGTAGTAGTTGATCGTTTGACCAAAGTAGCTCACTTCATCCCAGTGAAAACCACCTATACAAGTGCAAAGTTGGCCAACATCTATATGTCCGGGATCGTATGTCTGCATGGAGTTCCAAGGACCATCGGATCGGATCGAGGAACAGTTTACTTCAAAGTTTTGGCATCAGTTACACCAGACTTTGGGAACGAGATTGGAGTTTAGTACAGCGTTTCACCCACAGACAGATGGACAGACTGAGAGTCAATCAAATTTTGGAGGACATGTTGAGAGCCTGTGCGCTAGATTATGGATCTAGTTGGGATGAAAATTTACCGTGTGTAGAGTTCTCATACAACAATAGCTACCAAGCCAGTTTGAAGATGGCACCGTTTGAAGCCATGTATGGACGCAGGTGCAGAACACTGTTGATGTGGGATGAGGTTGGAGACCGACAGTTGTTTGGACCAGACTTAATTAAAGAATCTGAGGAGAAGGTAAAACTGATCCGAGACCGACTGAAGATTGCTCAGTCCAGGCAGAAGAGTTATGCAGACTCAAAACGCAAGGAGGTAACCTACGAAATTGGAGATAGAGCATATCTGTGAGTATCGCCCTTGCGAGGAGTGAAACGTTTTGGAGTTAAAGGAAAGTTAGCCCCGAGATTTGTAGGACCGTATCGCATTTTGGAACAGATGGGAGAAGTTGCCTACAAGTTGGAGTTACCTGAGGGATTGTCAGGAGTCCACGATGTGTTCCACGTTTCACAGCTGAAGAAGTGTCATGTTGAGATGGCTGATATACCATTAAGAGATACAGTACCCTTGGAGGCGATTCAGTTGGACAGTGATTTGACTTACGAGGAGAAGCCAGTTAAGATTCTTGAGTTTGCTAGCAGAGTCACCCGCAGTAAGGTTATCAAGTTTTGCAAAGTTCAGTGGAGCCACCATACCGAGGATGAAGCCACCTGGGAACGTGAGGATGATCTCCGCAATGACCACCCATACCTATTTTCTAGCCAACCCGAATCTCGAGGGCGAGATTCATCTTAAGGGGGGTAGGTTTGTAACATCCCAAATTTTCAATTTGGAATGTTATAAATAGATCATCCATGCATATCATGATTTATTGCATTTCCGTTCCGCAATCCTCGAAATCCTAAGCAACTCAAGGACCCACGGAGAGAGTTGGGGATTTTCCGGTTTTCATATTTTATTTTTATCAAATAATGAAACGAGGATTTTGATTTTAATAATTTTTTTCTCTCTCCGAAAAATATTTCATATTAAATCAAATGAGTGGAGATAATAGGACTTCTCCAAAATAATTGAAATATTGGAAGAAAATATTAAAATCATTTATTGGATTTTATTTGGTTTTATTCGGATTTTATTTGCATTAGAAAAATTGCACGTTTTCAAAATTGCATTTTAGGGCCAAGAAAATGTTCAACTCGTCCTAAATATTTTATTTAGACGGTGAACATTTGTTTTGGCATTTTTAGATTTTATTTATTTTTCTAGGATTTTTCTTCTGTCGGCGGTATTATATAAAAAAAATCCCGTGCCCGACTGGGCCTAGGGCCCAGCCGAGCCAGGTCGGCCCAGCCGCGCCGCCGACTCGGACGATGAGTCCGAGCCGGACTCCGTCGCCGCCGCCTTGCCCCCTCCTCCAAGCCGCCCCACCCCGCCCCCTTTACATACGCTCCGCCCGAGCCCCCCATCGCCACCATCGCTATCTCCCGCACCCTGCCCCGAGCCGCGCCGCGCCTCCCGCCGCCGCCGAGCCCCGCCGCCGCCGCTGCAGCGCGCCGCCGCCCACACGCCGCCC
>NC_041390.1:460786052-460810240 GCF_002162155.2 Triticum dicoccoides
CACACGCCGCCCGCGCCGCCGCCGCATCCCGCCGCCCCGCCGCCCAAGCCCTCGCCGGAGGTAGCCGCCGGATCCAACCGCCGGTTTTTCTTTAAAACTGTTTGGTTTTATTTTTTTCAAAACCCTAGTTTTCGTTTTTTTAAATAGATCGGTTTTTCTCCGGTTTATTTATTTGGCGAGTGTTCGCTCGTTCGTTCATTTTAACGAACGCTTTCTTCGTTTAGATCCAGATAACGAACATTCGTTCGTTAATCTGTTCGTCGTTTTTCTTTTTCTCAGATTTATTCTGCGATTTTTCTGATCGCTATTTCTGATCCGATCTTAATTTCTGTTTATCTTTTCGCTCGTTTATCGGAATCAGGCGATTCAAGCGCCTGGAGTTTCGTCTCGAAACCCTCTTTCCGGTTAATCAACTCAAACAAGTTTTTGCTACTGTAAAATTTGACCTAAGTTCAGATTAGTAAATGAAGTGGTTTTCTTTCGCCGTTTGACTTTCGTTGCTTCGTTTGTTTTGATTCTTTTTGCGTACCAGAGTTCTTAAGTTGAACTTTCTGGTCAACCTCTCTTATTTGAGTTTTGCTTGTGCATCGTTTCTTGTTACTTATGTATGTTATTGTTTGCTTGCGATAGAATTCCCGGAGTGCGAAGCGTTTTACTACGAGTCTCTAGGATCCGCGGATCGTCGGGAAGGCAAGTAACACTTTGATCATATCCCATTATTACCCAGTTTTTATGCATTAGTTCCAATCCTCAAACATTGCATGATTAGGATGTCATTAACTTGTGGGTTGGGAAGTAGTTGCTGAGGTAGAACCTATTGCCCTGTTATATTCAAACCCTTGGGAGTTACTTCTACGTATTGCTTATATTGCTATGCTATGCTCGTAGACGTGGTTTGGGTTTGAGTGAAATTCATGACAGATGTGAGATTGTTAATTAATGGTTCAACTTAAGGTGGCAACTTAATCAAACAAATGGGTGGATTGAGGCACCTGGGGAACCCAGTGTTGTCTGTATTTTTTTGGAAATCTCGGGGTACCCGTGTGATCTTCCTATGGACCGCCACCCAGGCTCAAAGGGAACTGAGATGATTCATGCTAGAAACTTCTGTCTGCAGCCACAAGCTATTATGGGCTCTAGCATAGTTGAGTAAGTTACGTGAAGCTCTTGAAGAGGTAGATCAGCAGGTAGTGGGTTTGGTAGGTTTGGTATGGTCTACCCGGAGTAGAGAGTTAACGTTTCTGAAAGACTGTGTCTTGGTCATCCGTTTCTCAAACACCATGTAGTGCGAGAAATCCAATGGAGGCGATCGAGTCTTGTGGGGAGAAGTGCGCAAACCTCTACAGAGTGTACAATCTAATCATGGTTAGCCGTGTCCCCGGTTATGGACAATTCTTGAGTATCTAGTACTTGGGTTATCACATGTATCTCACCATGTTTAATTAATATAATTGGGTTGTTAATCACTTTAATTGGGATTGAGTTGGGGGTACCTTCTCAATGATGTTTCGACCACCATGATAGTTAAATTAAAATCTATTCCTTTGTTGTTGGAAAAAATTGGCTTTTCGCAAAAACTATAACCATACAGCTTTCCACCAGCCATATATGCATGTAGTGATAGCATTATTCTGTTTCTGCTCTACTATGTTATATTGCAGCATATTCCATGTGCTGACCCGTTTTCGGGCTGCAACGTATTATGTTGCAGACTTTTCAGACGAGGAGTAAGGTTCGTTAGGTCGTTGCCGTGCAGCTTAGCTATGTCGTTGGAGTTGATGGACTCACTTTATCTTCCAAGCCTTCCGCTGTTATCGCATTAGATGGCCTTAAGCCATATTATTGTAATAAGTTCTCTCTTAGACTTTTCGATGTGATAAGTGTGTGATTGCTACTCTGTTATAAATCCTCGAGTACTGTGTGTGTCAGCATTACCGATCCAGGGATGACACTGAAGCACAGAGACTTGACCATCTGAGGTCGGGTCGCTACAATCCCAAGGTAAAATTCAAGGACAACCAAAAGCCTAAGCTTTGGGATGCCCCGGAAGGCATCCCCTCTTTCGTCTTCGTCCATTGGTAACTTTACTTGAAACTATATTTTTATTCACAACATGATATGTGTTTTGCTTGGAGCATCTTGTATGATTTGAGTCTTTGATTATTAGTTTACCACAATCATCCTTGCTGTACACACGTTTTGGAGAGACACGCATAAATCGGAATTTATTAGAATACTCTATGTGCTTCACTTATATCTTTTGAGCTAGATAATTTTGGTCTAGTGCTTCACTTATATCTTTTTAGAGCACGGTGGTGGTTTTATTTTATAGAAATTACTGATCTCTCATGCTTCACTTATATCATTTTGAGAGTCTTTTAGAACAACATGGTATTTTCTTTGGTTATAAAATTAGTCCTAATATGATAGGCATCCAAGATGGTTATAATAAAAACTTTCATAAAAAGTGCATTGAATACTGCGAGAAGTTTGATACTTGATGATTGTTTTGAGATAGGAAGATGGTAATATTATTGTCGTGCTAGTTGAGTAGTTGTGAATTTGAGAAATACTTGTGTTGAAGTTTGCAAGTCCTGTAGCATGCACGTATGGTGAATGTTGTGTGACAAATTTGAAACATGAGGTGTTCTTTGATTGTCATCCTTATGGGTGGCGGTCGGGGACAAGCGATGGTCTTTTCCTACCAATCTATCCCCCTAGGAGCATGCGTGTAATGCTTGGTTTTTGATGACTTGTAGATTTTTGCAATAAGTATGTGAGTTCTTTATGACTAATGTTGAGTCCATGGATTATACGCACTCTCACCTTTCCATCATTGCTAGCCTCTTCGGTGCCTTGCATTGCCCTTTCTCACCTTGAGAGTTGGTGCAAACTTCGTCGGTGCATCCAACCCCCGTGATATGATATGCTCTATCACACATAAACCTCATTTTATCTTCCTCAAAACAGCCACCATACCTACCTATTATGGTATTTCCATAGCCATTCCGAGATATATTGCCATGCAACTTTCTACCGTTTCATTTATTATGACACGCTTCATCATTGTCATATTGCCTTGCATGATCATGTAGTTGACATCGTATTTGTGGCAAAGCCACCATGCAAAATTTATCATACATGTCACTCTTGATTCATTGCTCATCCCGGTACACCGCCGGAGGCACTCATACAGAGTCATATCGTGTTCTAGTATCATGTTGTAATCATTGAGTTGTAAATAAATAAAAGTGTGATGATCATCATTAATAGAGCATTGTCCCAAAAAAGAAAAAAAGAAAATAAATAAATAAAAGGGACAATGCTACTATCCTTTTTTCCACACTTGTACTTCAAAGTAGCACCATGGTCTTTATGATAGAGAGTCTCTTATTTTGTCACTTTCATATACTAGTGGGAATTTTTCATTATAGAACTTGGCTTGTATATTCCAACAATGGGCTTCCTCAAATGCCCTAGGTCTTCGTGAGCAAGCAAGTTGGATGCACACCCACTTAGTTTCTTTTGTTGAGCTTTCATACATTTATAGCTCTAGTGCATCCGTTGCATGGCAATCCCTACTCCTTCCATTGACACCAATTGATGGGCATCTCCCTAGCCCGTTGATTAGACGCATCAATGTGAGACTTTCTTCTTTTTTGTCTTCTCCACATAACCCCCATTATTATATTATATTCCACCCATAGTGTTATGTCCATGGCTCATGCTCATGTATTGCGTGAAAGTTGAAAAACGTTTGAGATTACTAAAGTATGAAACAATTGCTTGGCTTGTCATCGGGGTTGTGCATGGTGAGAGCATTTTTGTGTGACGAAAATGAAGCATAGCCAAACTATATGATTTTGTAGGGATATGCTTTCTTTGGTCATGTTATTTTGAGAAGACATAATTTCTTAGTTAGTATGCTTGAAGTATTATTATTTTTATGTCAATATCAAACTTTTATCTTGAATCTTTCGGACCTGAACATTCATGCCACAATCAAGAGAATTACTTTGAAAATCATGTTAGGTAGCATTCCACATCAAAAATATTGTTTTTATCATTTACTTACTTGAGGACGAGTAGGAATTAAGCTTGAGGATGCTTGATACGTCTCCAACATATCTATAATTTTTGATTGTTCCATGCTATTATATTATCTGTTTTGGATGTTTAATGGGCTTCATTATGCACTTTTATATTATTTTTGGGACTAACATATTAACCGAAGGCTCAGTGCAAATTGCTTTTTTTTTGCCTATTTCAGTGTTCCGTAGAAAAGGAATATCAAATGGAATCCAAACGGAATGAAACTTTCGCGAGGATCATTTTTGGAACAAACACAATCCAGGAGACTTGGAGTGGACGTCAAGGAAGCAGCGAGGAAGCCACGAGGCAGGAGGGCGCACCCCAGGGGGGTGGGCGCCCCCCCCCCCCACCCTCGTGGGCCCCTCGTGGCTCCACCGACCTACTTCTTTCGCCTATATATACTCATATACCCTGAAAACATCCAGGAGCACCACGAAACCCTATTTCCATCGCCGCAACCTTCTGTACCCATGAGATCCCATCTTGGGGCCTTTTCCGGCGCTCCGTCGGAGGGGGGGTCGATCACGGAGGGCTTCTACATCAACACCCTAGCCTCTCCGATGATGTGTGAGTATTTTACCACAGACCTTCGGGTCCATAGTTATTAGCTAGATGGCTTCTTCTCTCTCTTTGGATCTCAATACAAAGTTCTCCTCGATTTTTTGGGAGATCTACTCGATGTAATTCTTTTTATGGTGTGTTTGTAGAGATCCGATGAATTGTGGGTTTATGATCAAGATTATCTATGAACAATATTTGATTATTCTATGAATTCTTATATGCATGATTTAAATATCTTTGCAAGTCTCTTCGAATTATCAGTTTGGTTTGGCCTACTAGATTGATCTTTCTTGCAATGGGAGAAGTGCTTAGCTTTGGGTTCAATCTTGCGGTGCTCGATCCCAGTGACAGAAAGGGAAACGACATGTATTGTATTGTTGCCATCGAGGATAAAAAGATGGGGTTTATATCATATTGCTTGAGTTTATCCCTCTACATCATGTCATCTTGCCTAATGCGTTACTCTGTTCTTATGAACTTAATACTCTAGATGCATACTTGATAGCGGTCTATGTGTGGAGTAATAGTAGTAGATGCAGAATCGTTTCGGTCTACTTGTCACGGACGTGATGCCTATATACATGATCATGCCTAGATATTCTCATAACTATGCGCTTTTCTATCAATTGTTCGACAGTAATTTGTTCACCCACTATAGATTATGCTATCTTGAGAGAAGCCACTAGTGAAGCCTATGGCTCCGGGGTCTATTTTCCATCATATTAATCTCCCTTCAACTAGCTATTTATGTCGCTGTTTATTTTGCAATCTTTACTTTTCAATCTATACAATAAAAATACCAAAAATATTTACTTATTATCTTCATCAGATCTCACTTTTGCAAGTGGCTGTGAAGGGACTGGCAACCCCTTCATCATGTTGGTTGCAAGGTTCTTGATTGTTTGTGAAGCTACGAGGGATTTGCATGTAGTCACCTACTGGATTGATACCTTGGTTCTCAAAAACTAAGGGAAATACTTGCACTACTTTGCTGCATCACCCTTTCCTCTTCAAGGGAAAACCAGCGCATGCTCAAGAGGTAGCAAACAGCAAGCGCTGGAGGATTTAAGCGCCAAACAAGAGAAAGTTAATAAGCTTGCTAACCATCTTGCCAGCATTATGGGTACCCAGGATATTGTTTCTTGAGCTCTTCTAAAGTGGTTTCAGTTCTGGACTTGTTTTGATGCGGCGTTTATTTGCACTGGTCGCCAACTTTGACAACCAGTGTATATGATATGCTGCTTTGTTCCCTATATTTGCACTGGTGGTGAACTTTGATGCCCAGTGGATGCAATATGTGTAATAGCCATGATTGCCTAGCGCAAGTTGCTTTCTTATTTATTTCCTTGTTGTCTTGTTTATTTGTTTGCTTATATTCAGTGTAGTTCTTTTTTCGCGGCTTGCTAGTGGCTGCAATAACCTATTTTTTAAAACTAGGCCACAATAACCATGGGCTACATATTTACTATAGTTACCATGGGCCTCTTACGGGCCGTAGAAACAATGGGCCTTCTAAGGGCCGTAGAAATAATGGGCCTTCTACGGGCCATATGATCGATTGGCCAAACATGGGCCAATAACAGACTGCATTATGGGCCATAAATGGGCTAGAGTTGGAATCATCCGTTCATGGTCCGACCATAACGGGACGTCGTTGATCGGACGTATTTGATGACGCTATGAAAACGGCCCAATGGAATAACGGGCCACGAACGGGCTGACTGTGGCTAAATTTGGCCCACAAGCAGAAAAGCCAGTAACGGGCCGTAAGTAACGAATGCTGGAAATGAGTCCAAGAATAAATGGGCCCTGAGAAGGTCAAAAGATAACACGGGTTGGAAACGGCCCAATGGAATAATGGGTCGTTAATGGGTATAAAGTGGTACAATGTCATTACGGGCCAGTTTCACCATGGGCCGTTAATGGGCCAAGAGTTACAAAGGGCCTCATATGGGCTGAAAGACATCATGGGCCATACATGAGTCGGAATTTACAATGGGCTGGAATCATATTGGACGGCCCAGATGAAGCTAATAGGCTTAATTCATATAGGCCATAACGGGCCGTGAGTCAGCGGGCCGTAAATGGGCTACATAAGAATAGGCCACTAACAGGTTTTTTCATGTGTCGGCCCGCTACCTTTTGACCAAGTCAAACGGGTCGGCCCGCTACCTTTTGACCAAGTCAAACGGGTCGGCCTTTTCACCGCAATGGGCCTCTGTTGGGTCGTGCCACGTGTCGACGTATCATTAGCGCCTCCTGTCCAATGAGTGGATGACATCTGTCCCAACGGTGAGCCAACACGTGTTTCCTTCGGCCAATGAGAATTTTACACATGGAAAATTCCCATTGGTCTGGGATGTTAACGGGTTATCGGATCCAAAACTGGACCTGATAGCTTAATAGTGACCCGTTACGGTGGATGGCACGTGTCGGTTACCCTTGACGAAAACACTTCCATGGCACGCCATTTAGCGTCATGGAAGTGGACACTTCCGTGATGATAATTTTGGTAATGTCATGGAACACTTCTATCTCAGCACAGATATGACTATCTTGATTCTGTCATAAAATCGTCATGCATGACAGAAAACGTGACCTACTGTGACAAACACGTATCATCACGGAAGTGTATTTTTTGTAGTGTTTCGAGTCGCGGTAGATTTGATTTACGGACAAGATTGGAGCGATAGGAGGGGATTGGTTTCGGGGAAACACTGCCAATGAACCCTTTAAGCCATCGGTTTTGCACTAATGGATTCTAGGGTTTTGACGGTCCTTTTACAATGGCTCTTGCACGGTCGCCTACCGCCAGCGTCCTGACCACACTACAAAAAAAATACACTTCCGTGATGATACGTGTTTGTCACAGTAGGTCACTTTTTTGTCATGCATGTACATCCATGACAAATTTATGACAGAATCAAGATAGTCATACCTGTGCTGTCGTAGAAGTGTTCCATGACATTACCAAAATTATCATCACGGAAGTGTCCACTTCCATGACGATAAATCGCGCGTCACAGAAGTGCTTTCGTCAAGGGTGACCGACACATGGCATCCACCGTAACGGAACGCCGTTAAGCTATCGGGTCGGGTTTTGGATCCGATAACCCGTTAACAACCCCGACCAATGGGAAATTTCCACGTGTAAAATTCTTATTGGCCGGACGAAACACGTGTCAGCTCGTTAGTGGGTCATATGGGCGCCTATGATATGTTGACACATGGCACGGCCCAATAGTGGCCCATTCCGGTGAAAAAGGCCGGCCCAGTAAAAATTAGCAGGCCAGCCCATATAAGGCCTACTTGTGTCAGGTCTATTTAAGCCCACGACCCATACGACATGTGCCAATTCGGCCCATTAAAGATTTGACACCATTGCAGCTCATCATCAGTTCGAGCCCGTTAACAGCCCGCTATATACTTGGGCTCAATATCGGCCCGATGAGATTTCGGCCTGTTAACAGCCCATTTAATGGATGGGCCAATTTTCAGGATGTACATCTTTCGGCCTTTTAGCGACCCATTTAAATGTTGGGCTAATTTCTGGCCCGATGTGTCTTTCAGCCTGTTGACGGCCCATAAATCTGATGGGCCATTTGTAGTCGGACCTGAGTTTCGGCTTTTAGTGGCCCATTTAAGTGTTGGGCCAATTTCTGGCCCGGTGTCACTTTCAGCCTGTTAACGGCCCATAAATCAGTTGGGCCAATTGTAGTCGGACCTGAGTTTTGGCCTTTTAGCGACCCATTTAAGTGTTGGGCCAATTCCCGACCGTGTGTGCCTTTCGACCTGTTAACGGACCATAAATGAGTTGGGCCATTTGTAGTCGGACCTTAGTTTTGCCCTCTTAACGGCCCATGCCCTTCATGGTCCAATACCAGCCCGGTTTCTCTTTCGGCCTGCTAAAGGCCCACAACACAGTTGGGCCATTTACAATACGACCAGACTTTCGGCCTCTTAGCGGCCCATGCTCTTCATGGTCCAATACAAGCCCGCTGTCTCTTTCGGCCTGCTAAAGGCCTACAGTATAGTTGGGCCATATGTAGCCCAAACTTAGTAACGGCCTGTTAACGGCCCATGAAATAATTGGGGCCACCTGTTGCCCGCTTCGATGTCGGCCTGTTAACGACCCGGGAGGTAAGAGGGCCGACCATTAACTTTCGGCCTAGTAGTGGCCCATTAACTCAATGGGCCCACTAAAGTTTGTTCATGTCTTTAGGCCAAATTAGATAATTTGAGCCCAATACGACAAGCAAAGGTACGGCATACAGGGAATAACGTTGCACATCCATAATATATTACAGAAAATTACATCCACTGGGCAATGAAAGATTGATGCCAGTGCAAATAAATGAGCAGAACCTAACCATCTACAACGTCACAATCTGCAACCTCAGCACAGATGACGCCCATAAGCATGTGGGCAAGTTCTTGCTGCTTTGCCACACTGTCTCTGAAAACATTGACCAGTTGTTGTGTCGCACGACTCTGCACCTCTGATTCATCCACCATTTCCATCATTGCTTCGGCCATTAATTGGTTCACAAACATACGTTTATTCCATTGCATTCGAGACAGAGGATACTGAACAGATTCAGATGGCGATTTTGGCAGGCTTGTATTATTGATAGTGGAGAGTGTCTTGACCACTGCATCATAACGTAAATTAGGACGGGAACCAAACATATTAATCATGAGTTATTGCCATATTACATGGCCTAGTGTTGACACACGAACACGTCATGTGTACCCTCGACGCCGTGGGTGATGCACCGCAGCTCACGTCGAAGGAGACCCGACCGACAGCGCGATACGAAAGACAGTCGACGGGCGCTTTTGCAGACCCGAAAACCCCACACCCCCGGGAGGGACCCCGTCAGGGAGTGCGGCGGCTATGGGCTGCCCTAGGTCGATTCGCTCGCCCCTAGAGCCTCGGGATTCACAGCTCTCAAACACAAAGAACAACGAAGAACGAGATAGAAAAACGGTGGAGAGATAAAAACGTAGATGAAAAAGTAGTATATTGATTTGTTCGATTGTGTGTTGTTCAATCGGCCGTCACCCCCAACATATATAAGAGGCGGCTGGACTTCCCGTACAAGTAAAGGATTCATCTAGGCTTTCCTTACAAGAAAAATTACATCAATTCATGTCCTAGATTCCTAATTCTATTCCAACTCGGATTCAGTCTGAATCTGGCCCAAACTCTGTCTTCCTTCTTGCGCGGGCCGCCGGGCTTGCATATGATCTCCGATCGAGACGGCCCAAATGTCAAACTTGTGCGCCTCGACGATACGAACAACTCTCATGTTGATCATTTTTTCAAATAAGGCCATCTCGAATACTTTTTGAGGTCATCTTTATCTTCCAGTCGGACTCGGTTTTGCAGTAGACTGGATTATCCGAGTCTCGTAGTGAATTTGTAGGCTATATATTATCTCTGATGATGATGACTCCAAAATCAAAATTTACCGTCTTGATGATACACACAACTTTTGTATTGAACACTTCTTCATCCAACGTCATTTTGATAAACTTTCGAGCACATGTTCAATTTCACTCGGACTTGAGCTCATCCACTCGGATATTAGATACTTTCACTCGGATCGTCCGATTGGACTTTTTCACTCGGAAGACAATCTTTCACTCGGATGACTATATTTCCACTCGGATGACTATATTTCCACTCGAAAGGCACTATCTTATTCACTCGGATGACTATATTTCCACTCGGAAGGCACTATCTTATTCAATCGGCAAGTTTTCGTCCCGATGGAAATCTTTTCACTCGGAATATTTTCACCTGGACGACAATTTCACTCGGATGATCATATTTTCACTCGCATGACTATATTTCCACTTGGATAATAATAAGTTCATCCGGTCAGCAAACTTTCACTCGACCGTAAACTTTCACTCGGATGGTAAACTTTTCACTCTGATTTTCGACTGAAAACATAGCCCGATCTTGATTTGTCTCTCCAGGCCTCATATGATCTCGGATTGAGACAAATTATATATAAAAATCGATCGGCTCGACGAGACGAAACTTTTCCATGTTGAAGGTTTTTCAATTAAAGGCCGTATTAATGGCCGAATTACTCGTGCAATCTATCAGACAAGTGTCTGGCACCTCGCGCCATATTTCCGTTGAGGTTCAGTCTGCGGTATATTGCCTCTAACTTTTGCATATGAACTCGGATTGAGATGGTTTATATATCAAAATCGATTGCCTCGACGAGACGAAGATAATTCCTTAAGAGTGCTCCTTCATCCGAGGTCATCTTGAAGATGTGATTGGCCAAAAACCACTCGGAACATTGAACTATGCCACTCGGAGTATAGTTTCGGTCCGTAAGATAAAGTCGAATGAATATAACCGAAACATCAAAGTGGTTCCACTCGGTGACGTGAATATTTTTATGCTAAAAACTCATTCACTCAAGACCATCTTCATGGCAATCTGTATCTTGCCAAAATCAGGTGTCTACACATGCCCCCCCTGTTTTTCGGCAAAGCTTGCATGCCGAAAAATAATATGCATAGTGTTTGTTCTAAGGACGATATCAACACTCCATCGGCCATTTATTTTTCTCAGGGCGATAATTATGTATCAGCCATGTTTGTGCTAAGGGCGATAATCGTATATCGGCCATTGCCCACTTAGGCTTCCTGCCACACACTCGGGTGGTACTTCTTCAAATATTTGCCATTGAGAGCTCGAGGTAACAATGCCCCTTGTATTGATTCCACCAAATATGAATTTCCGGGAACAACTCTTGTAATTCTAAAAGGACCTTCCCAACTTGGAGACCACTTCCCAAATTTTCTATCTCTTGAACCAATCGGCAGAATCACTTTCCAAACGAGATCACCAACTTGAAAATTCTTCAACTTGACTTTCTTATTGTAAGCCCTTTCCACCCTCAACTTATCTCTCTCTATGGCATTCAAAGCAGCCAAATGTTTATCAGCAACCTCATCAATGTTGTCCATCATCAAGTTATAGAAGTCCATTGCCGATAAATCATTTTGTTTGGCTATTCTCAAAGCATTCAAATTTACTTCCACCGGTAAAACAACCTCCTGACCATATACTAGCTCATATGGAGTCACTTTCGTAGCACCATGCCTTGAGATTCTATGTGCCCATAATACCTCAGACAACAAGTCATGCCATCTCCTTGGATTATCCTCAATCTTCTTCTTGATGAGCTTGATTAAAATTTTATTGCTAGACTCAGCTTGTCCATTAGCTTGGGCATAATATGGAGAGGAATTGAGCAACTTTATGTTATAAGATTCGGCAAACTCTCTGACTTGTTGTGACATGAAAGATGAACCTTGATCTGTAGTTAACGTTTGAGGAATACCGAATCTATGAATAATGTGCTCGGTTATGAATTGAATTACCTCCGTATGCGTCATGTTCTTGAGAGGTACTGCTTCAGACCATTTAGTGAAATAATCAGTTGCCACCAATACGAACCGATGCCCTTTTGAGGAAGACGGGTGGATTTGTCCAATGAAATCTAAACCCCAACCTCTGAAAGGCCACGGTTTGATAATAGGATGTAACATAGCAGCAGGAGCCAATTGAATATCACCAAACTTTTGACAAGCTTCACACCCCTTATAATATCTGAAACAATCATTAATCATAGTCGGCCAATAAAACCCAGCACGTCGCAATAACCATTTCATCTTGGGAGCTGACTGGTGAGTGCCACAAATACCTTCATGTACTTCTCCCATAGCAACTCTTGCCTGGTCCTCATCCAAACACTTTAGAAGAACATCATCGATGGTTCGGCGATAAAGACCATCATCTCTCATTGTATACTTGAAAGCCATACGCCGAATAGCCCTGTCCACCCTTTCACTCGGATTGCACAAGTAATCAACAATGGGCTTCCTCCAGTCGGGATTGTCACCTGCACTAGATTTTTTGTTAATGACCGAATCAGTGGGTTCTGGTTCGGCCTCTTCTAATTGGTAAGACAAGACATCGGACTTTGAGAAATATGAAACATGCCATGATCAACATGGTATCCAGATGCTTGTTGTGCCAACTCATTTGCTCTCCAGTTGTCATGTCTAGATATATGAGCAATGCTAAAGCAATCCAAAGTAGAAATTATATCTAGACATTTATCAAGATAAACATTAAGTGATTGTCCAAACACTGAAAGACTTTGGATATTTGCTGCACCACTAGTAACGAATCACCATAAGCCTCAATATGTGTAGCACCTACAGCAAGTAAGATCTCTAGGCCGAATAACAATGCTTCATATTCGGCTTGATTGTTTGTGCAAAAATATTCTAAGTGGCATGAGGCTTCAAAAACAGCACCATGAGGAGATATATAAACAATACCAACACCTTGGCCATTGCTACAAACTGAACCATCAAAGTATAATCTCCATGGTACTAATGAAACAAGGTTCATATCAACATCATGCTTGTTATTAACCCGATGTTCAACAATGAAATTAGCAACAAGTTGGCCTTTCATGGATTTTAGAGATTCATAAGCCAAATCATATTCAATCAAAGCATAAGCCCACTTGCCAATTCTACCACTAAGAATTGGCCTATGCAACATGTATTTAATGACATCGGTTTGACAAGCTACTACACAAACACTCGGCACTAAATAATGCCTCAGTTTTGTGCAAGCATAATATAAGCATAGACATAATTTCTCAATAAATATATACCTTGTCTCTGCGTCCAATAAGTGGCGGCTCAAATAAGTGATGGCGTGCTCTTTTCCTTCGGTCTCTTGAGTTAGAACAGCACCAATAACTCCTTCCTCTGCTGCAATGTAAAGTCTGAAGGGTTCCCTATGCTTGGGTGCTTTCATCACCGGAGGAGTGCACAAATAATTCATGATCATATCAAATGCTTATTGCTATTTTGCCCCCCAAGTGAAATCAGCATCATTCTTTAACCGAAGGATAGGAGTAAATGCATCAACTTTCCCTGATAGATTAGCTATGAACCTTCTCAAATAATTGACCTTGCCAAGGAACTTTTGCATATCTCTCTTGCATGTTGGAGCCTCCACTTTCTGTATAACCTCTATATTTTTGGGATCAATCTCTATACCATCTTCATGAATAATGAAACCCAAAAACTTGCCAGCTGACACGCCGAAAGCACACTTCAAAGGATTCATTTTCAGTCCATACTTTTTCATTCTTTCAAAAGCTAAACGCAAATCGGCCAAGCGAGATTCAAAAGCATCCGATTTGACAACAATATCATCAATATAAACTTCAAGTATGACACTGAGTAAATCATGAAAAATCAAATTCATAGCCCTTTGATATGTGGCGCCAGCATTTTTTAATCTGAATGTCATCACTGTCCACTCGAATAAACCAAGGAAACCAGGGCATCGAAAAGCTGTCTTGTACATGTCCTCTTCGGCCATAAAAATTTGGTTGTATCCAGCATTACCATCTAGAAAGCTAATAACCTTATGTCCAGAAGCATCATTAATAATCATATCGGCTATTGGCATAGGATACTCATCTTTGGGTGTAACCCTATTCAAATCTCTGAAGTCAATGCACACCCTCAACTTACCGGACCCTTTCTTCTCCACTGGGACAATGTTAGAAATCCACTCGGCATACCTACAAGGTCGAATGAAATTAGCATCAAACAGTCGACCGATCTCTTCCTTGATCCAGTCATATGTTTTCGGATTAAATTTTCTGGCCGACTGTTTATAAGGTCTAAAACCGACCTTTATAGGCAACTGATGTTCCACTAGCTCTCGGCTTAATCCTGGCATCTCATGATATTCCCATGCAAAGCAACAAACATATTCTTTCAATAGCTCGATTAACTTAGCCTTACAATCGGCTTACAAATTTTTGTTTATAAATGTCAGTCGAGTGACTGAACCATCTCCAATATCTACCTCTTCTAATGGATCGGCTGATGTAAAACCTTGTCCAAGTTTATCCATGTCATCCAACTCCTCTATAGACTCATACATATCGTTCTCATTGGACCGATACTTTACAAGACGTTTTTGTAACCACTCGGAATTAGGATCCATTTAAACATATCATACCTTGGAGCCGATTGCATTCACTCGGCCTTAAAGAGACGGGCACAAAACCATTCTTGGTTGCGCTGAGAAAATCAAATTCTGATAAGTCACGTCCCGTCAAGCAAGTAGCATGGGGATGTTGCCAATCCACCGATGCATCGGCCAAAGCAACACAGGCCGAGTTATCCGCGTGAATAACTTCCACATCATCATCAACCCACTGAATCAAAAACTGGTGCATAGTGGATGGCACGCACTGGTTTGCATGAACCCAATCGCGGCCTAGTATGACGTTGTAGTTACCTTGCACCTCAGCGACAAAGAATGCAGTAGCCAAAGTTTTGCTTCCGACCGTAAGCTCCACATACATCACACCTTTGGCTTCAGTTTTCTCTTTGCCTTCAAATCCATTGAGCACCATATTGGTCTTGATCAATTCTTCATCAGGCAAACCCAATCTCTTGAAGGCCGAATAGGGCATAAGATTTACCACAGCACCACCATCAACAAGCATCCGAGTGAGCGGCGACCCATTGATATGACCTCTGAGATATAATGGTTTAAGATGCGTTACTGGTTCTTTTGGCTTCTCGAATATTGCGTTTTTAGGGCCAAAATCCAGCTGAGCCACCTCCCCTTCTTCATCTACAGCACGAAACTCAGCAGGTAAGTAGTACACCATATTGATATCCATACCTTCATGAACCGGCGTAGACTCATAGTCCAACATATCAGCCTCCTCCTCGAGTGCATCCACCGATTCTGAAATTTGTCCGAGTGAAGGATAAGTAAGAAGTGTCGCAGACGATGTCATATCTGTTGCATCGTCCTCCTTTGGTGATGTAGGTATTGCCGTGATAGATGTAGAAGCTATTGTATCTTGTATTTGTTTAGGCCTCCACACTTGTTTTGGTGGAACCATGGGTCGAGTGTCATTGAACAACTTATCCCTTTGTTTCTCGGCCTCCTGTTCTGCCATATCTCGACTCCTTAACCTCTGTAGTTTCCACTTTTGTGTCTTTGTTAGCCCTGGAGGACACCACTTTGGCTGAGTGTATTTAGCATCTCTCGTTTTTACTCGGCTGGTGCTTGCTTCATGGTCATTAGCCGAGTGCTTTGGCGCGATAGCCAGTATCGGCTCAGTCGGATTGCTATGCACAATCGGCTGCTGTATGGCGAATGTTTCGGTGCCCAAGATAAGTGAGTCGACATCCATTTTCTCCTTGCCTTTTCCTGACTCAACTGCTGCAACACTTGGTGATTTAACACGCCATTATTTTCGACTTTCCAGATGCATGAAATTTCCACTCGGGCACACCTTTTTACTCTGATGGAATCCACTTGGATGAATATCACTCGGATGGAATCTACTCGGCCACATTTTTTAACTCGGATAGCTTCCACCTGGGTGCATTCTTACACTCAGATAATTTCCATCCGGTTGCATGTTTTGACCAGCCGACCGATAGTTACCGATGTTCAGTCGGCCTCTATATGAATAGTCAAGTCGATCCCAAACAGATTGCGTATGCTCTTCTGGAAACGATACCCTTGGTCCACTCGGTTTTATATACTGACTGAACATATTAGCTGATGGTGACCTTGGTCGCTTCAGGTATGATGGCCGGTTAGAGCTGGGACCAGCCGACTGATTAGCATATTTGGATAGCAACATATCAAAAGTTGGCTTGATCCGCTTGTGTTGCACTTTAGCTTCATTCCTCTTCCACTTTCCAACTTCTGGACTCTTGGGTTTGACAAATTTAACTCACGTATTTTCTTGCACTTGCGGTTTCCCCCCGAGTGTAGGATTCTTGATGGTGATTTTGATTACTTCCTTGCCATCAGGTTGCTTACCAAGCACAACCTATCTCCCCGAGACCTTGTTGTCCTCCTTGTCTTTCCTAGGCTCACCAACAATGACATTAGCTTTATTAGCAGATTTGGCTACCTCCGGCCGAATGAGTAGCTTCTTCCCCTCCAAATCCATGGTATTCATTGGAAAAGGCTGTTTATCAACTTGCATCTCAGAAAAGTTCAATCGTCCATCATTAATGGCCGATTGTATCTGTCGTCGAAAAACATTGCAATCATTAGTAGCATGAGAAAAAGAATTATGATACTTGCAATAAGCACGCCGTTTTAGCTCTTCAAACGGCGGTAAAGTATGAGATATTCTAATAATCTTAGCCTGCAGCAAAGCATCAAATATTCTATCACACTTAGCAATGTTAAAAGTAAACTTCATCTCTTCATCACAATTCTTATGAATCGGTTTCAGATCATTGCAAGTAAAGGGTTTGGCCTTAGATGGCCAAACAAATTCAGTAGCAAAAACATCACCCTCATCGTCTGAGTGATCACTATCATATTCCACCATATTCATCTTTGGACGATCGGCTTTGTATCTATGCACTTCTTTGAGATCTTTGCTTCGGCTTTCCTGAGCCAAAGCCCTTTGTAAGACTTGGTTGATATTTAAGAACTCATAACCTTCTAGCTTTTCTCTAATGGGAGTTCTCAAACCACTCAGCACTAGGTCTGCCAAGTCTCTCTCGGTTATCACCAAACTAAAACACCGGTTTTTTGTTTCTCTAAATCTCTTGAATCGGAAACCGATTCATCATGCTTTTGTTTAACCGATGTTAGATGTGATAACTTGAGTTCATTGTCGCCGCTATAAAAGTGATCATGAAATTTCTGCTCTAGCCGCGACCAAACCCGAATGGAACCATGGGGTAAAGAAGAAAACCATGAAAATGCGGTACCAGTTAATGATAAAGGAAATAAATGCACTTTCAATTCATTCAATGAGCCTGCCTCACCCAATTGTGCTAAATATTGACTAACATGCTCCCATGTGGTTTTTGTGCCTTCTCCATTGAATTTAACAAAATCTGGAATTTTATACCCTGGAGGGCACTGGATGGCATCAAAGTACTCGGGGTACGGCTTTTGGTAAATCCGATTCCGAGGTAACTCAACTCCAAAATTCTCTCGAACCATCTTAGCCGTCTCCTCTCTAAGATTAGCTAGACCATCATCCATAGTGGACGATGAAGCTTGTGGCAGTGGCATAGGAGGAGTAAGGTTACTAGCTGTAGGTAGGAATTGTGGCATGTATGTCGACCCATAATTTGGTAGTGGTCGAGTGGTTGTAGCTGTAGGTAGGGTTTGGTTCGGCGTTGCCACCGAACCTGGCATGCTCATAATAGGATTAATGGGTGCAGCCACAATCTGATTTGTTTGGGTAGGATAATAAGCCATCGGCACGGGAGGCGCCGATGAAATAGGTAAAGCCAGATTAGGGTTTTGCACACTAGCAGCTACACCGTCATTACCACTAGCCGATTGAGATATATTCTTCTGAGCATTTTCTATGAAAGTTTGATAGACTAGATTGTTACCATCAGCAATACGACTCTCAATCTCAGCCCACTGCTCAGGAGAAAAAGTAGTACTCACAGAGGGTTTAACCTGCTCGGCTTGAAGAGGAGGGAACTTTGATTTCTTCAATCGGAGTGATGTTGCCTTGGCGATCTTTCTTGAATTTTGCAAGGAACTCCTGCAGGTCCTTCTCCTCACGCGCCTTCTTGTACTCCTCATAGACTTGGCGATGATCGGTCGATATCTCATCAAGACTGGGCTTAATGATGTTATCGGCGTCTACCTCAGATGGCTTGGGAAGATCGGACATGGTGGATGATGATGATTGATCTTCGGTCCCCAGCGGAGTCGCCAAAAAGTGTGTTGACACATGAACACGTCACATGTACCCTCGATGCCGGGGGTGATGCACCGCAGCTCACGTCGAAGGAGACCCGACCGACAGCGCGATACGCAAGACAGTCGACGGGCGCTTTTGCAGACCTGAAAACCCCACACCCCCGGGAGGGACCCCGTCAGGGAGTGCGGCGGCTATGGGCTGCCCTAGGTCGATTCGCTCGCCCCTAGAGCCTCCGGATTTGCAGCTCTCAAACATGAAGAATATCGAAGAACGAGATAGAAAAACGGTGGAGAGATAAAACGTAGATGAAAAAGTAGTATATTGATTTGTTCGATTGTGTGTTGTTCAATCGGCCGTCACCCCCAACATATATAAGAGGCGGCTGGACTTCCCGTACAAGTAAAGGATTCATCTAGGATTTCCTTACAAGAAAAATTACATCAATTCACGTCCTAGAGTCCTAATTCTATTCCAACTCGGATTCAGTCTGAATCTGGCCCAAACTCTGTCTTCCTTCTTGCGCGGGCCGCCGGGCTTGCATATGATCTCCGATCGAGACGGCCCAAATATCAAACTTGTGCGCCTCGACGATACGAACAACTCTCATGTTGATCATTTTTTCCAAATAAGGCCATCTCGCATACTTTTTGAGGTCATCTTTATCTTCCAGTCGGACTCGGTTTTGCAGTAGACTGGATTATCCGAGTCTCGTAGTGAATTTGTAGGCTATATATTATCTCTGATGATGATGACTCCAAAATCAAAATTTACCGTCTTGATGATACGCACAACTTCTGTACTGAACACTTGTTCATCCAAGGTCATTTTGATAAACTTTCGAGCACATGTTCAATTTCACTCGGACTTGAGCTCATCCACTCGGATATTAGATACTTTCACTCGGATCGTCCGATTGGACTTTTTCACTCGGAAGACAATCTTTCACTCGGATGACTATATTTCCACTCGGATGACTATATTTCCACTCGGAAGGCACTATCTTATTCACTCGGATGACTATATTTCCACTCGGAAGGCACTATCTTATTCAATCGGCAAGTTTTCGTCCCGATGGTAATCTTTTCACTCGGAATATTTTCACCTGGACGACAATTTCACTCGGATGATCATATTTTCACTCGGATGACTATATTTCCACTTGGATAATAATAAGTTCATCCGGTCAGCAAACTTTCACTCGACCGTAAACTTTCACTCGACCGTAAACTTTCACTCGGATGGTAAACTTTTCACTCGGATTCCCGACTGAAAACATAGCCCGGTCTTGATTTGTCTCTCCAGGCCTCATATGATCTCGGATTGAGACGAATTATATATGAAAATCGATCGGCTTGACGAGATGAAACTTTTCCATGTTGAAGGTTTTTCGATTCAAGGCTGTATTGATGGCCGAATTACTCACGCAACCTATCAGACAAGTGTCTGGCACCTCGCGCCATATTTCCGTTGAGGTTCAGTCTGCAGTATATTGCCTCTAACTTTTACATATGAACTCGGATTGAGATGATTTATATATCAAAATCGATTGCCTCGACGAGACGAAGACAATTCCTTAAGAGTTCTCCTTCATCCGAGGTCATATTGAAGACGTGGTTGGCCAAAAACTACTCAGAACATTGAACTATGCCACTCGGAGTATAGTTTTGGTCCGTAAGATAAAGTCGAATGAATATAACCGAAACATCAAAGTGGTTCCATCCGGTGACGTGAATATTTTTATGCTAAAAACTCATTCACTCGAGACCATCTTCGTTGCAATCTGTATCTTGCCAAAATCAGGTGTCAACACCTAGATTTACTGGAAAGAAACAATGGGGTTGCCTTGCTGTTTTCAGAGTTTGTCTTCTTATCTTCAGCAGCCTGCACAAAATTAACACACTAGCATTTCTATCATTGGCCAAGTCAGATAATAGGAAAGCAACATTGACACAACGAACGTTTGGGCAACTAGCCTACACCAAATTAACACAATATGGCACAGCTATCATCAGCCAGGTAAGGTAATACGAAAGCAACATTGACACAATGAATGAATGGGCAACCAGAGAAGCACTACAATTCAATAATGTGCGTGATATGAGATAGCACATTCCTGCAGCTCAGTACGCCAAACTACCAGGCAGTTTTCCTTACGAAAATCAACATTGGCGCCTTTAACATTTTGCTACAACTAATTTTAGATCAGATAAAGGTTAGATTCACGCCGATTAACAAAATACATGCTGATGTAAAAATATAGTGATATACAACAGGTACTTACATCAGCACTGGAACACAGAGAATTCCCGCAAGATATTTTCCTTGAATACGACGCCAATGGAGGATGTCTTGTATCGTTTAACCTTATTTTATAAAAGAGAGACGGGTAAGAAACATGTAGAAAATATGATCAGAATACTATAAAATTTCATGATGCGAGGATACGCACACGCTTCTTAGAATGGAGTTGACATTCTTTTGCTGGACTGGAACGGACTAGTTCTTTGGCCACTGGAATCTGGTTATTATCAGTGGGAGTTGGGTTTCTCTGTGCTGGAGCAGTATCTATGAAAAATGGAGTTGGTTTATTATCTCCTGGCATTTGGATCTTTTGCAAAGACCTGGTTTGTAACCCATCAGATTCTAACATAGTCGTCTTCCCCTTGCATGCCTTATATAGAAGAATGGTGATTCAGTTATAAAACATGCTACAGCAGAGATGGAATAGGTACTGAAGAATAGAAAGGCATGACATATTGACATGTATTCACTCCATCCGGAAATAAATGGATGGGTCGAGGCGTATTTCAGTTCTAGATACATCCAGTTTTATCCATTTCTGTGACATTTAATCCGGACGGAGGGAGTATGACGTATGAGCTAGGGATACAACAGGACAACACAGTAAAAACACACTGAAAAACCCACTGCAGAACCAAAGTATTCAAACCCACTGATATGAGATAGTACACTCATGCAGCTCAGGATGCAAAACTACTAGGCAGTTTTCCTTGCAAAAATCAACATTGTGGCCTTTAATCATACATTTTGCTACAACTAAATTTAGATCAGATAAAGCTTGGATTCACGCCGATTAACAAAATACATGCTGATGTAAAAATATAGTGATATACAACAGGTACTTACGTCTACATTGGAGCACAGAGAATTCCTGCAAGAATCTTTCCTCATAAACGATACCATTGCAGAAAATCTTCTATCTGTTAAGCTTATTTTCTAAAAGAGAGATGGGTAAGAAACATGTAGAAAATATGATCAGCATGCTATAAAATTTCATGATGCAAGGATATGCACATGCTTCTTAGAATTGAGTTGACATATTTTTGCTGGACTGGAGCGGGCTAGTTCTTTGGCCACTGGAATCTGCTTATTATCAGTAGGAGTTGGGTTTCTCTGTGCTGGAGCAGTATCTATAAAAACTGGAGTTGGTTTATTATCTCCTGGCATTTGGATCTTTTGCAAAGGCCTTGTTTGTAACCCTTCAGATTCTAACATAGTCGTCTTCCCCTTGCATGCCTTGTATAGAAGAATGGTGCTTTAATTATAAAACATGCAGCAGCAGAGAGATGGAATGCGTACTAAAGAATAGAAAGACATGACATATTGACATGTATTCCCTCCATCCGCAAAAAAATGGATGGGTCGAGGCATATTTCAGTTCTAGATACATCCTTTTTTATCCATTTCGGCAACATGTAATCCGGACGGAGGGAGCATGGTGTAAGAGCTAGGGATACGACAGGACAACACGACAAAAAAACACTAGTTGAATGTAAAACTGTATGCTAGTGGAATGTAAAACAGGAAGGCATGACATATTTACATGCATGATCAGCATGCTAAGCACATGGCATTGCAACAGAGTAGATACACTCGAGGACATTATATGCATGTTGTACCCATATCACAGGCCAAGTTAGAGCAAGGACCTTGTGGGGTGAAGAGGATTCATCATCTTTCTGCAAGTCTTCTAAAGAACTGCCTTTACATGTTCCATCATATTGGGTATCATTGACATCAAGTTTATTGGCCTTTACATTGCTCCGTCAGGTTCTTGTGGATATATCAGTGTGGGCAATTATATCTGACATGCATGGAAGACAACTAGTAGTTAGATTTATGTAATGAGTGCCTGTAGGAGATGACATAAATAGTAGGACTGGGGTTAACTAGCAGCAACAGGTCTCATAAACTAAAGGGAGAACACAGATGAAAGCTACAGAATATGTATCGTTTGTACTCGAGATTAACTAGATGGCACACAAAAGTATTAAAGAACAACATAGGAAATACTAGAAGTGGTATAATACTATAATCACCAGCCTGTGGGATAGCATTGGCTGATGGATGATAACTATGGAACAGTGTTACCTAAAGAACAAGTATCTTAGCTGAACTATGGAACAGCGTTAACTCCTGAACAAGACTCGTAAGAGATCATCATGAATATATAGTGAAATGTGATGATCTATTTTCCATGCTTAGATGAATAACAAAGCCATAAATGTTGCACACAAGTAAGATGAGGGTACAACCTATCGGGCTGCCATCCATAGGAGTGAGCATCATGTGCTGACTTGTCGATGGCCCTGCAGTTGTTGTGGCTGTGCATGTCGGGCACGTGCATTCGATGCAGGGAACTGTTGAGTGGGGACTATAGATCCCTTCTGGTGTATGCTTCCCTGGTTGGAGCAGCTGCGGTGAGTCGGAAGACGGTGTGTCTGAAGATGCAGACAACGCATAATGTTAAGAACAACCTATCTCTTTGATCTGAAGAAATACACTAAGAGATCAACAGCAAGGTATGAGAGTGGTCACACGTCTGTTGACTGAAGACTAAATTGGGGTCACACGATTTTATTTTATTTTGGTACTGTCCGATCTACGCCGGATGGCTGGCTGTCTTGTGCCTCCCGGCTGACACTGTTCAGAATCTTCCCCGAAGAGCCAGCGACCAACGGCAGAGCAACCTGCCTCCGCCGTCCGTGGCCCCGGCCAAAACCCCGCTCCCCGCCCCACCGCACTGCCGTGGTTGCGCCGCCCCCGGGCCAATCCACAAAGACTCCCCGTCATCCAGATCCGGCGGCGGCAGTACCTTCAACCCACGCAACTCTAAAAGATAGCCATCTAAGCGCTGCTTTCGCGGCGAACTTGCGGCACCGCACCCTTACGTTAGACACCAGCCAACTGGCAGCCTAGGAGCTCTGCCGCCTCGAGGGGTGCTGCTTCCCATTGCAAATCGATTGGCCCAGAATAAAAATTCAGACAATTGATGCCTAAATAAAGTGATTTGAGATGAGGGTGCGACCTATCTGGCGGCATGGTGAAGTAGGCAGGTCCAGCTGCTGAGTCGGTGAGGCCGGCGCGGTTGCGGTGGCGACCGGCGGCAGGGAAAGAGCAATGTCGCGATGGTCGACGGCTACGCCGAAGCAGCGCCAGGACTCTGGACGGATCCAAAGTTGGAGCCGCTCCGGCGCCGTGAACAACGGCGGGGGTGAATCAGCTCCGGTACGGTTCACGCAGCCGTCGTCGAGGCAGCACCAGCAGCACGGAGTAAGAGGCACACGGCCCAGTGCACGACGGCAGATGGATAGCATCTCCGGCATTAGGGAGGAGGGCGGCTGTGAAATTGGTGTGGTGGGGCGTCATGGAGGTGGGGCTGAGGTTTCGCGACTCGGGAGAAGGGAGCTTCCCGGGGAGAAGGTGATTTGG
>NC_041390.1:460810644-460813319 GCF_002162155.2 Triticum dicoccoides
AGGGGAGTGGAACCATGTCTTACAAACGCATTTGTTTGAAATGTGAGGGGGAGTTACAGGTCTATCCTTGCCTATAGGCTTCCCGGCTTGGGTCTGTGTACTGAGGGTCGGGGATAGTAGAGTAACTTTGCTTCTCCCCAAATAGTGGGCGGGAGCGATTTCGGGCGAGGAGGGCGTGTTTTGAACTATAGTGGGTGTGAGCTATTTCGGGCAAGGAGAGCGTGTTTTGCCGACCATGGTTTATGAATTATTCGGCACATGTCATTTCGGCGTAGGAGAAGGCGCGCTTGGATGAAGTTATGAACCTACCCTCGATGTACAACGGGCCAATTGATGCGTGTCCCACATAGGACGGTAATTTCGCGTCTCCCATTTATTTGCTTGGGCGAATTCCACCGAGCAGAGAGGATGTTTAATGGTTTGTTCAAATTTTGGGAGAACGAGCATCCACGTCTACCTTACCAAGTCGATTCGGATCAAATTTTGAAATATTAGCTTGCCACTTCTTTTTTAGATGGAGAGATGATGCTCGGGAGTAATGTGTTTTTACATGCTCGTTGCTAGCGATTTACTATATGACAAATAGTTGACCCACTCAAAAACACGAATCAAACCCAAAATGAAATATCTCGATTCAATGAAATAGCTCGTTCAGTAGGTCAAAATAGTGAACTAAATCCAAAATTGAACACCTCAATCGAGTAGCATGTTGTACAGTATTATAGTACTCCATGAACATGTTGAAAGTCAAATTAATGAACTTGTTTGATATACGCATATATCCATTCCTGTGTGGATTGCAGACAACATGTTCTCCAATTTGAATATTTGAATGCAAGTTTATATCGAAACATGGTTTATATCAGTCTTTGATGCATAAAACGCGACCTCTCCCTCTCCCGGACTCCTGTTCTCTCTCTCTCTCTCACCGACAATCTTCAATTCTGTCACACGCATCCGACACAAAAACCTTGTTGGTCCCTCTCCCTTTCTCTCCATCTCTCTCTCTCTCTTTGTGTGTGTGTGGGGGGGGTCTTTCTAGTTCGCATGCATATATACACCATATATAGGTCTCTCTCGCACACTATGTATGATACTCTAGCTAGTCCAAGCTAGATATCTTGGGTGCACTCATCGTACGCACACAGATTCCTTGGCACTTTGCCTGTAACTCTCTCACGCACCACTATGTCATCTCGGAGCTCTTCCCCCCTCTCTCAAACTCTCCATCCACCTGGGTCACACATACACATGCATATCTCACTCGCACTCGATAGGCCCATCTAAAACTCTATCTCTCCCCCTCGTTCTCTCTCCATCTCACACACGCACACACACAATCTCATGCCCAGCTAGCCAAGTATGATGGTCTCTCACTCAATTGTAGGCACACCAGTCCCCCCTATATGTATATGACTAGCTAATCTTAGTCTCCATCACAAACATGTGCATGGTCTATCTCAATTTCTTTCGGGGCATCTTTCTATCGCGCACGCACTCCCTCGATCTCCCTCCCATATAGTCCCCTCACGATCTCGACGGGATCTCTCTATCACAAACACACCCTCTCTCCCTCCCCATGCGTCCATGCCATCCATGTGTCCCTGTCGACCTTTGTTCCTTGTTGGCCACACCTCTATTGGACATGTGCTACAGGGGTGTCTCTCTCCATTGCAAACAATCACACACTAGCTATCTTCGTGTATCTCCTCGCCTCGCTTTTCCATCTCGGAGATGCATGTGTGATATGTTCGCATAAGAAACGAAAAAACACTCTCTTTCTAATTTATCGTTTGTTGTCACTTTCTCTTTCACACACATACTCATTTTGCACACTTACTCATTCTCCTTCACACGCACTTGATCTGTCTCGACTGAGGCACTCTACTCGGTCCATAGCATACAGATTTATTGAAAAGTCAAACATCACAAAGTTTGACCATGTACGTGGAGAAAAAGAATTACATCTAGTATGGCAAACATATACCATTAGATTCACCATGAGATGTAGTTTTGTATGATGTATCTTTGGTATTGTAGATATAAATAGCATTTGCGTAAACCTGATCAAAGTTTCCAAAGTTTGACTTCTAAAAAATTTACATGCACTGCATTATCGAGCGGATGGAATATCTCTTTCCCCCTCTCGGCTATCTGACGCACCACTCAGCCTTATCGGGGCTCCTCAATCTCTCTCAAACTTTATTGGTCAGTTTGGTTCGTGACCTGACCCTCATGCCTTGATGGCCAGTACTGCCTGGTCTGGACGTGAGATGTAAAATATTTCTGCCTGGCCAGGCTTGTGTGGTGTTGAAGCGTTTGGTTCATGCCTGAGCCAGGCAAAGCATCAACGTCCCATCAATCAATCCATGCATCAATTATTTAATGCTAATATCCATCCATGTTGTTGTTAGCCTCATGGCCACACGACCAGGCACCGCCAGGCGTTCGAAATCGGTCGCCTGGGCCAGGCTACTTGCAGTGTCTGGAGTTCAGCCAGGCTAATTAAAGTGCAAGGGAACCCAGGCCAGGCGGGCTTTCTTTTTCACAGGGTAGCAACCAAACAAGCGTGCATGAAATCCAGCCACAACCCCAGGCCAGGCAAAAGATGCTCAGGACGCAAGCCAAACTGGCCTTATATCTCCCTGGTTCACACATACACATGTCTCGCTCGC
>NC_041390.1:460813641-460838789 GCF_002162155.2 Triticum dicoccoides
TTATCTCTTACTAGCCATCAGGAACACACATATTGTCTCCTTCCATCCATACGTCTATCTCAATATCTCTCGGGGCATCTTCTATCGCGCACACACCTTGTCACTCGATCTCCCACCCAGTCCCATCACGATCTCCAGGGGATCTCTCTATGACAAACATACACTCTCTCCTCCCCATGTCTGCATTTTCTCCGTATGTCTCTCTTGACCTCTCTCCCTTGTTTGTCAGACCCCTCTTGGCCACGTGCTAGGGGTCTTGCTCTCTCGGTTCCAAACAACCACACACTATCTCCTCACCTTACCTCCGTTGTCGAAGATGCATGTGTGATATGTTTTCATAAAACACGTACGCTTTTTCTCTACTTTTATCGTGTGTTGTCCATGTCTCTTTCACACACGCACACACACTTTTTCACTCTCTCTCTCTCTATCTCTCTCTCTCTTGTTAGGGACTCTGTCACATCCATAAGCATATGGATGTTTTGAAAAGTCAAACCTCAGAAAATTTTGACCAGGTATATGTGGAGAAAAACATTTACATCTGGAACGATCATTAGATTCATCACAACATGTACTTACTTCATACTATCATTTATCTTTGGTATTGTAGATATAAGTAATTTCTTTATAAACTTGGTCAAAGTTTCAAAAGTTTGACTTAAAAAAATGTTGGAACTACATTATCGAACGGAGGGAGTAGCTCTTTCTCTCTCTCTCTCTCTGCTATCTCTCACGGGCCTCCCCTCTCACTCGAACTCTCTATACCGACGGATTATACGCTCACTGTGTCAGTGTATAGCTCCGTATATTGTTTAGTTGACCGGTCAACCAACCCACATGCTGCCTTGTCAGCTCGTGTTCTGTATCTTCGTGTGCTGGCCCATGTGGCAGTGGGTGAAAATAAGTAAACTAGAGGCCCATATGACACGCAGTGAAGTAAACAAAGTTGAAACCACTCGGGGTAGCACCCCGCACGCTAGTAAATTGAGGGCGCATTGAGGACAAACTTCTTGCGCGGGAAGGACGCACTCGCGCACAATTCACCACTGTGTGGCGGCATGCACAGAAGGACGCACTCGCGCACACCCAGCACACAACACACACCAGCACACGTGTACACCGGCGTCGCCACCGGTTGACATGGACGGCGAGGCAGCCAACAAGCGGAGGCGGCTCAAGCCAAAACCGCATCCGGCGAGCCTGGACTTCATCAGCAGCCTCCCCGACGACACGCTGCTCGTCATCATCGGCCTCCTCCCCACCAAATCTGCTGTGCGGACCGCCCTGCTCTCCCGGCGGTGGCGCCCCCTCTGGCGATGCGTCCCCCTCAACCTCACCATCGACAGCTACCTCTGCGATGGGGATTGCAAACCCATGGCCGCAGTCTCTAAGATCCTTTCATCGCACCCTGGGTCAGCCAAACGCCTTGACATCCGCATGTTCAGTACCAACTGCAAGGTCCAACCCAAGTTCGACGATTGGTTCTTATCCCCCGCCCTAGATCAGCTCGAGGAGCTCAGCTTTGAAGTTGGACGATGTTGCTCTCTGCCGCCATCCGCGCTCCGCCTCACACCAACGCTGCGTCGCGCCAGCTTCAGCTCCTGCTATCTTCCCCAGATTAATTTGTTTGGGAGAGTGAGAGGCTGGTGTAGTTGGTTTGATTGATTTGTTTATACATGTGGGTCTGTGTGCACAACGGTGCCAACTCTCTCACATTGCAAGAGCGGTGCCAAAAAATTTTGATTTGACATCGATGCGTATTATGTGGCATACTTTTGCGAAATATGGCATAGGCCACATAGTGGAAGGCAACAAATGCCCAAGCTCTTCACGTGCTCCTAGTTAAATGAGAGGAAACAAAGAGAGAGAGAGAGAGAGAGAGAGAGAGAGAGAGAGTGTGAAAAATATCACTAGCCAGCCAACCCTATCGTATGAGCGAATGATATTGGTACCTCTTGATGACATGGCAATCTTATGCAGCCAGCTGCTCTAATATGTTCTCTTCTTTTGCAGATAAAAAAAGACCCGAAAGTGAAAAATGTGCTGCACTATAACAATCTCATCGAATGCCTTGATATCCATCTTACAGAAATTGATTTGATCGACTACCGAGGCAGCACATCTGAGATTAAATTGGCCAGGTTCTTTGTTCTGGAGGCAAGTGTGCTCAAGGTAATGTGGTTTGGCGTTCTCTGGCACAACAATGAATGGCGTGCTGATCACCGCAAGCGTCTAAGCCTAAATGACAAAGTCTCCGCAGAAGCTGAATTTGTTTTTGAAACATCAAGTGGCCAGAGACTCGAAAACTTATTTGCCCATTAGTGACTTGTCAGGGCGGTGGATTTTAGTTTGTATGATAATGTTGCATCCACCTAAAGTAACGAATGTTCTTACGTAAACTTCCTAGTAATTCCCTATTCGTAGGTGCAGCATTACTCCTAACATTTGTAATATCAGTTTGAAACTTGTAATATTGTCGTGTCCTATTCCTGTGTTTTCAAAATCCTGCGAATCAAACAGGTCCTGAGTTGGTGATGATGTTGTTGTTGGGGATCGCAGCAGAAATTCAAAATTTTCTACGCATCACCAAGATCAATCTATGGAGTAATCTAGCAACGAGGGAAGGAGAGTGCATCTACATGCCCTTGTAGATCGCTAAGCGGAAGCGTTCAAGTGAACGGGGTTGATGGAGTCGTACTCGTCATGATCCAAATCACCGATGATCCTAGCGCTGAACGGACGGCACCTCCGCATTCAACACACAAACGGTTGGGAGACGTCTCCTCCTTCTTGATCCAGCAAGGTGAGAGGAGAAGTTGAGGGAAAACTCCTACAGCACGACGGCGTGGTGGTGATGGAGCTCGTGGTTCTCCGGCAGGGCTTCGCCAAGCACTACGGAGGAGGATGAGGTGTTGGAGGAGGAAGAGGGCTGCGCCAGGGGAAGGGTGCGGCTGCCCTCTCTCTCCCTCACTATATATAGGGGGAAGGGAGGAGGGGGAGGCGCCCTAGGGTTCCCTAGGGGAGGGGAGGCGGCCACAAGGGAAACCCTAGATGGGTTTGGGCGCCCCCACCCCCTAGGAAACTTGCCCCCCAAGCCGGGAGGGGCCGCTGCCCTAGGGGTGGCGCCCCCACCTCTCCTGGTCACGTGAGATGGGGTGGGAGGGGTGCTCAGCCCCTTAGTGGGCTGATGTGCCCTCTCCCCTTGGCCCATAAGGCCCCCAACGCTTGTCGGGGCCTCCGAAACCCCTTTCGGACACGCTGGTCATCACCTGGTACCCCCGGAACAATTCCGGACTCCATTACCCTTCATCCAATATACCGATCTTCACCTCCGGACCATTCCGGAGCTCCTCATCATGTCCGGGATCTCATCCGGGACTACGAACAACCTTCGGTAACCACATACTATTTCCCATAACAACTCTAGCGTCACCGAACCTTAAGTGTGTAGACCCTACGGGTTCGGGAACCATGCAGACATGACCGAGACAACTCTCCGGCCAATAACCAACAGCGGGATCTGGATATCCATGTTGGATCCCACATGTTCCACGATGATCTCATCGGATGAACCACGATGTCGAGGATTCAATCAATCCCGTATACAATTCCCTTTGTCCAGCGGTATTGTACTTGCCCGAGATTCGATCGTCGGTATCTGATACCTTGTTCAATCTCGTTACTGGCAAGTCTCTTTACTTGTTCCGTAACACATCATCCCGTGATCAACTCCTTGTTCACATTGTGCACATTATGATGATGTCCTACCGAGTGGGCCCAGAGATACCTCTCCGTTTACACGGGGTGACAAATCCCAGTCTTGATTCATGCCAACCCAACAGACACTTTCGGAGATACCTGTAGTGTACCTTTATAGCCACCCAGTTACGTTGTGACGTTTGGCACACCCAAAGCACTCCTACGGTATCCGGGAGTTGCACAATCTCATGGTCTAAGAAATGATACTTGACATTAGAAAAGCTTTAGCAAACGAACTACACGATCTTGTGCTAGGCTTAGGATTGGGTCTTGTCCATCACATCATTCTCCTAATGATGTGATCCCGTTATCAACGACATCCAATGTCCATGGTTAGGAAACCGTAACCATCTATTGATCAACGAGCTAGTCAACTAGAGGCTTACTAGGGACATGGTGTTGTCTATGTATCCACACATGTATCTGAGTTTCCTATCAATACAATTATAGCATGGATAATAAACGATTATCACGAACAAGGAAATATAATAATAACCAATTTATTATTGCCTCTAGGGCATATTTCCAACAGTCTCCCACTTGCACTAGAGTCAATAATCTAGTTCACATCGCCATGTGATTAACACTCACAAGTCACATCGCCATGTGACCAACATCCAAAGAGTTTACTAGAGTCACTAATCTAGTTCACATCACTATGTGATTAATACTCAATGAGTTCTGGGTTTGATCATGTTATGCTTGTGAGAGAGGTTGTAGTCAACGGGTCTTGCCATATTCAGATCCCTATGTATTTTGCAAAACTTTATATCATAGATGCTGCTACCACGTTCCACTTGGAGCTATTCCAAATTATTGCTCCATTATACGTATCTGGTATCTCTACTCAGAGCTATCCGGATAGGTGTTAAGCTTGCATCGACGTAACTCTTTATGTCGAACTCTTTATCACCTCCATAACCGAGAAACATTTCCTTATTCCTCTAAGGATAATTTTGACTGCTATCTGGTGATCCACTCCTATATCACCTTTGTACCCTCTTGCCAGACATGTGGCAAGGCACACATCAGGTGCGGTACTTCAGCATGGCATACCGTATAGAGCCTATGACAAAAGCATAGGGGACGACCTTCGTCCTTCCTCTTTCTTCTGTCGTGGTCAATCTTCGAGTCTTACTCAACTTCACACCTTACAACTCAGGTAAGAACCCCTTCTTTGACTGATCTATTTTGAACTCTTTCAAAAACATGTCAAGGTGTGCGTCCTTGAAAGTATCATCAGGCGTCTTGATCTATTTCTATAGATCCTGATGCCCAATATGTAAGCAGCTTTGTCCAGGTCTTCCTTTGAAAAACACTCTTCAAACAACCGTTTATGCTTTCCAGACATTCTACATTATTTCGGATCTACAATATGTCATCCACATATACTTATCAGAAATGTTGTAGTGCTCCCACTCACTTTCTTGTGAATACAAGTTTCTATTAAACATTGTATAAACCTAAAAACTTTGATCACTCTATCAAAGCATGTATTCTGACTCCGAGATGCTTGCTCTAGTCCATAGAAGGATTGCTGGAGCCAGCATACCTTTTAGCATCCTTAGGATCGACAAAACCTTTTATTGTATCACATACAACTTTTCTTACGAAAACTGGTAAGTAAACTTGTTTTGACATCCATCTATAAGATTGCATAATCGAAAAATACAGGTAATGCTAACATGATTCTGACGGACTTAAGCACCTCTACGGGTGAGAAATTCTCATCGTAGTCAACTCCTTGAACTTGTGAAAAGACTCTTTCCCACAAGTCGAGATTCAGACGGTAACAATACCGCCCACGTCCGTCTTCTTCTTAAAGATCCATTTATCTCAATGGATTGCCGATCAACGGGCAAGTCCACCAAAGTCCATACTTTGTTCTGATATATGGATCCTATCTCGGATTTCATGGCTTCTAACCATTTGTCGGAGTACGGGCCCACCATCGCTTCTCCATAGCTCGTAGGTTCATTGTTTTCTAACAACATGATATCTAAGACAGGATTACCGTACCACTCAGGAGTAGTACATATCCTTGTCGACCTATGAGGTTCGATAGCAACTTGATCCGAAGCTTCATGATCACTATCATTAACTTCCTCCTCAACAGATGTAGGCTCCACAGAAAACATCTTTCTGTGTTGCATCACGCTCTGGTTGAAATAAAGGTTCGACAACCTCATCAAGTTCTATCTTCCTCCCACTCAATTCTTTCGAGAGAAACTCCTTCTCGAGAAAGGACCCGTTCTTAGCGACAAACAATTTGCCCTCGGATCTGAGATAGAAGGTATACCCAACTGTCACCTTTGGGTATCCTATGAAGATGTGTTTGTCCACTTTGGGTTCGAGCTTCTCCGGCTGAAGCCTTAAGCATCGCAGCCCCAAACATTAAGAAACGACAACTTTGGTTTCTTGCCAAACCAATGTTCATACGACGTCGTCTCAACGGACTTATATGGTGTCCTATATAAAGTGAATGCAGCTGTCTCTAATGCATAACCTCAAAACAATAGCGGTAGATCGGTAAGAGACATCATAGATCGCACCATATCTCATAAGGTTCGATTATGACGTCCGGACACACCATTACCCTGTGGTGTTCCAGGTGGCTTCAACTGTGAAACAATTCCACAATGTCTTAAGTGATTTCCAAACTCATAACTCAGAAATTCTCATTGATCAGATCATAGGAATTTGATCTTCTTGTTATGATGATTCTTAACTTCACTCTGAAATCGCTTGAACTTTTCAAACGTTTCAGACTTGTGCTTCATTAAGTAAATATACCTATATCTACTTAAATCGTCAGTGAAGATGAGAAAATAGCGATATCCACCGCACGCTTCAATTCTCATTGGATCACACGCATCAGCATGTATGATTTCCAACAAGTCACTTGCCCGTTTCATTGTACCTGAAAACGGGGTCTTAGTCATCCTGCCCATGAGGCATGGCTCGCATGTGTCAAGTGATTCAAAATCAAGTGACTCCAAACATCCATCGACATGGAGTTTCTTCATGCATCTTACGCCAATATGACCTAAGCGGTAGTGCCACGAGAAAGTGGTACTACCATTATTAACTCTACATCTTTTGGCGTGAACATGTGTATTACCACGACCAAGATTCAATGAACCATTCACATAGGGTGCATGACCATGAAAGGTATCATTCATGTAAACAGAATAACCATTACTCTCTAACTTAAATGAATGACCATATTGCAATGAACATGATCTAATCATATTCATGCTCAACGTAGACACCTGATAACATTTATCTAGGTTCAATACTAATCCCGAAGGCAGATGGAGCATGCGATGGTGATCTCATCAACTTTGGAAACACTTCCAACACACATCGTCAGCTCGCCCTTAGCCAGTCTCCGTTTAGTCCGTAGCTTTTGTTTCAAGTCACCAATAATAGCAACTGAACCGGTATCCAATACCCAGGTGCTACCAGGAGTACTATTGAGGTACACATTAATAACACGCATATACTTTGTTGAAGTTGCCAGCCTTCTTATCTACCATGCATTTGGGGTAATTCCGCTACCAGTGACCGTTCCCCTTACAATAGAAGCACTCAGTCTCGGGTTTGGGTTCAACCTTGGGTTCCTTCACTGGAGCAGCAACTGGTTTGCCATCCATATGAAGTTTCCCTTCTAGCCCTTGCCCTTCTTGAAACCAGTGGTCTTGTTAAACCATCAACACTTGATGCTCCTTCTTGATTTCTACCTTTTGTGGTCTTAAGCACCGCGAACAGCTCCGGGATCAACTCCATCCCTTGCATGTCATAGTTCATCACGAAGATCTAGTAGCTTAGTGATAGTGGCTAGAGAACTCTATCAATCACTATCTTATCTGGAAGTTTAACTCCCACTTGATTTAAGTGATTGTAGCACCTAGACATTCTGAGCACATGCTCACTAGCTGAGCTATTCTCCTCCATCTTGTTGGCAAAAGAACTTGTCAGAGGTCTCACACCTCTCAACACGGGCATGAGCCTGAAATCCCAATTTCAGCTCTTGGAACATCTCATATGTTCTATGGCGTTCAAAACATCATTGGAATCCCGATTCTAAGCCGTAAAGTATGGTGCACTAAACTATCAAGTAGTCATCAGGATGTGTCTGTCAGGTGTTCACAACATCCACAGACGATGTTGTAGGGGTTTGCACATCGAGCGGTGCATCAAAGACGTAAGCCTTCTGTGTAGTAGTGAGTACAGTCCTCGGACTACGGACCTAGTCCGCATCATTGCTTACAATATCTTTCAACTTAATCTTTCTCTAGGAACGTATTGAAACAGGGAGCTACAACGTGAGTTATTTATCTACAACATATTTGCAAAGACAATTTAGACTATGTTCATGATAATTGAGTTCATCTAATCAAATTATTTAATGAACTCCCACTCAAATAGACATCCCTCTAGTCATCTAAGTGAAACATGATTCGAGTCAACTAGGCCGTGTCCGATCATCACGTGAGACGGACTAGTCAACATCGGTGAACATCTTCATGTTGATCGTATCTTCTATACGACTCATGCTCGACCTTTCGGTCTTCCGTGTTCCGAGGCCATGTCTGTACATGCTAGGCTCCTCAAGTCAACCTAAGTGTATTGCGTGTGTAAATCTGGCTTACACCCGTTGTATTCAAACGTTAGAATCTATCACACCCGATCATCACGTGGTGCTTCGAAACAACGAACCTTCGCAACGGTGCACAGTTAGGGGGAACACTTTTATTGAAATTTTAGTGAGGGATCATCTTATTTAAGCTACCGTCGTTCTAAGCAAATAAGATGTAAAACATGATAAACATCACATGCAATCAAATAGTGACATGATATGGCCAATATCATTTTGCTCCTTTTGATCTCCATCTTCGGGGCTCCATGATCATCGTTATCACCGGCATGACACCATGATCTCCATCATCGTGTCTTCTTGAAATTGTCTCGTCATCTATTACTTCTACTACTATGGCTAACGCTATAGCAATAAAGTAAAGTAATTATATGACGTTTATATTGACACGCAGGTCATAAATAAATTAAGACAACTCCTATGGCTCCTGCTGGTTGTCATACTCATCGACATGCAAGTCGTGATTCCTATTATAAGAACATGACCAATCTCATACATCACATATATCATTCATCACATCCTTTTGGCCATATCACATCACAAGGCATATGCTGTAAAAACAAGTTAGACATCCTCTAATTGTTGTTGCAAGTTTTTACATGGCTGCTATAGGTTTCTAGCAAGAATGTTTCTTACCTACGCGAAAACCACAACGTGATATGCCAATTTATATTTACCCTTCATAAGGACCCTTTTCATCGAAACCGATCCGACTAAAGTGTGGGAGACAGACACCCGCTAGCCAACTTATGCAACTAGTGCATGTCAGTCGGTGGAACCAGTCTCACGTAAGAGTACGTGTAAGGTCGGTCCGGGCCGCTTCATCCCACAATGCCGCCGAATCAAGATAAGACTAGTAACGGCAAGTAAATTGACAAAATCGACGCCCACAACAACTTGTGTTCTACTCGTGCATAGAAACTACGCATAGACCTAGCTCATGATGCCACTATTGGGGATCGTAGCAGAAATTCAAAATTTTCTACGCATCACCAAGATCAATCTATGGAGTAATCTAGCAACGAGGGAAGGAGAGTGCATCTACATACCCTTGTAGATCGCTAAGCGGAAGCGTTCAAGTGAACGGGGTTGATGGAGTCGTACTCGTCGTGATCCAAATCACCGATGATCCTAGCGCCAAACGGACGGCACCTCCGCGTTCAACACACGTACGGTTGGGAGACGTCTCCTCCTTCTTGATCCAGCAAGGTGAGAGGGGAATTTGAGGGAAAACTCTGACAACACGACGGCGTGGTGGTGATGGAGCTCGTGGTTCTCCGGCAGGGCTTCGCCAAGCACTACGGAGGAGGATGAGGTGTTGGAGGAGGAAGAGGGCTGCGCCAGGGGAAGGGTGCGGCTGCCCTCTCTCTCCCTCACTATATATAGGGGGAAGGGAGTAGGGGGAGGCGCCCTAGGGTTCCCTAGGGGAGGGGCGGCGGCCACAGGGGAAACCCTAGATGGGTTTGGGCGCCCCCACCCCCTAGGAAACTTGCCCCCCAAGCCGGGAGGGGTGGCGCCCCCACCTCTCCTGGTCACATGAGATGGGGTGGGAGGGGCGCTCAGCCCCTTAGTGGGCTGATGTGCCCTCTCCCCTTGGCCCATAAGGCCCCCAACGCTTGTCGGGGCCTCCGAAACCCCTTTCGGACACGCTGGTCATCACCTGGTACCCCCGGAACAATTCCGGACTCCATTACCCTTCGTCCAATATACCGATCTTCACCTCCGGACCATTCCGGAGCTCCTCGTCATGTCCGGGATCTCATCCGGGACTCCGAACAACCTTCGGTAACCACATACTATTTCCCATAACAACTCTAGCGTCACCGAACCTTAAGTGTGTAGACCCTACGGGTTCGAGAACCATGCAGACATGACCGAGACAACTCTCCGGCCAATAACCAACAGCGGGATCTGGATATCCATGTTGGCTCCCACATGTTCCATGATGATCTCATCGGATGAACCACGATGTCGAGGATTCAATCAATCCCGTATACAATTCCCTTTGTCCAGCAGTATTGTACTTGCCCGAGATTCGATCGTCGGTATTCGATACCTTGTTCAATCTCGTTACCGGCAAGTCTCTTTACTCGTTCCGTAACACATCATCCCGTGATCAACTCCTTGTTCACATTGTGCACATTATGATGATGTCCTACCGAGTGGGCCCAGAGATACCTCTCCGTTTACACGGAGTGACAAATCCCAGTCTCGATTCGTGCCAACCCAACAGACACTTTCAGAGATACCTGTAGTGTACCTTTATAGCCACCCAGTTACATTGTGACGTTTGGCACACCCAAAGCACTCCTACGGTATCCGGGAGTTGCACAATCTCATGGTCTAAGGAAATGATACTTGACATTAGAAAAGCTTTAGCAAACGAACTACACGATCTTGTGCTAGGCTTAGGATTGGGTCCTATCCATCACATCATTGTCCTAATGATGTGATCCCGTTATCAACGACATCCAATGTCCATGGTTAGGAAACCGTAACCATCTATTGATCAACGAGCTAGTCAACTAGAGGCTTAGTAGGGACATGGTGTTGTCTATGTATCCACACATGTATCTGAGTTTCCTATCAATACAATTATAGCATGGATAATAAACGATTATCATGAACAAGGAAATATAATAATAACCAATTTATTATTGCCTCTAGGGCATATTTCCAATAGTTGTGCCTCCCATCTTTCGCCAATAGCCATCGGATATAGATCTGACACATACAAACCAAGCTTCTCCACTTTTGCAAAAAGATGCCCGCACTTGTTCCCTATTTACAAACAACTCCTTGTCTCTCACAATCAGCCTCATCTCCTCCCCACCACATCTAGGAGTAGAAGGCCATGAAAAAATCTGGTGCAATGGCCGCTGCCGGAGCCGTCCACCCCCAATCTTGGTGTTCCATACAATGCACGGGCATCTACGCATGGGAAATTATGTCGAACAGGGCTAGTTGTAAGCAGGCTAGCTCTAAAGCCATGATGATAGTGACTGCAGATGGTGAGGTTGACTAAGGTATGCCGAACATGGCGCCTATACTCAGATGTCATCTCCGGCGCAGGGTCTTGTCACTTCACTGTGAGGAGAAGCACGTAATAATTTGACCAACGGGTAGTACAGTGCTAGTACTCCTACTACTACATTGGTAGTACTACTACTAGTACTAGTAGCACCACCGTCTGGATTTAGGAGTACTTCCACGTCCATCTGGATTTTAGTATTGACTAGCAATATCTAGTAATGCATGTCACCAAAAATGTACTACTCCCTCTGTAAATAAATACATGGTGTTTTATTCCTATCGGCGAGAGAACTTAATGTTTTTTTGCTAACTAGAGTACTGTAATAGGATTACATGCAATGAACTAAACACTGCATGTCATGTTTGGTACTAGTCTCAAGTCATTGAAAGCATGCACGGCCCACATATCTCATTGGTTGATATGTCACGAAATAAGAAACAAGGAGGGAGTTAATGCACCATGCCTAAGTATTTTGGGATTATTTGGTTTTCGTAAGGTGACTTACACAACATTTTTGTTTACATGCATTAACATTTTATTAGTTAAATCAAAGGTCAAAACTTGGCGCAAAATGCAAAGGGGACCAATAAACCAGTAAACATCAAACTTCTCTCATTTGGCCCCAACTAGAGGTCCGGTGAGATGACTATACTGCACCGGCACGGAGGGGGACGCAGCTTCATTGACTTACGACAACTGCCTTTGGGTGAATGACACGTGGCCCCAGGGGGTGGCTGGCCCACCTATCATAAAGCCAAAGGCAGGTGCAGTAGAGGGCCGAGGAGTAGTACAAAATCCTACGCACCTACGCACGCTAACCAAGGGCTGAGTGATCACTCGAATCGCAAGATCAGTTGACTAGAAGCTACGCTAGACCCATGGAGGCGATGAGCGCGAGCATCAGCCGGCTGTGCCAGATGGTCCACTACGCCGGCCTGCGGCCCGACAGGTAGTTCGACGAGGCTTTGCATCCTTGTTCGACGAGGTCCTCGTCAGTTTCCTCGACAAGTTCACCGTCGTCAAGAAGCTTGCGGACGACTTTGACGTAAGCCTCCAGCCGACGCGCCCAGGCTCTGCGATGCCCGCCACCCTCAACGGCCATTATGGTAACAACCTCTTCGACGCACTGGTGGCCCTGCGACTGCCCGTTGTCGCGCCGGAGAATGTCCACCTCGAGGTCGCGCTCGCCGCGCAGCGCCTGGCGCAGCAAGACACCATCGACATAATCACCCACATCTACGCGCAAATCGTCTACAAGGACTAGTACATGCAAGAGGAGGACGATAGGACGCTAGCCTTCTTGGAGCGCATGGCAACCTTGGACGGCACTGTTCAGAAGCACGTTGAGCTCGCCGCCAATGCCGCTGCTCCTCACACATCGGTTGGTGACCCTGCGCACTAGGGCGTGAGGATGTCGTTGAACGTTGATGGATCCGTATGTATTTTTATCGTTCCGTCAAATCCATGTAGTAGTATATGATACTATAGTAATTATCTTACCTTTCGCATCAACTTCATAATTTTCGTACGTACTCCATGCATGAACGGTGCCAGAAGCAAACTTCTCATTACTCTAGGCAAAATCGTTATTTTCTATCTATCGGTCGCGCCATGGAGCAGAACCAAATTTTACAAGTTACGAGTTCAAAAGGAAAAGCCTGCCGTGTTCCCGTTGCACCCCCACACGGTTGGTCCGGCACGCCGCTCAAGCGGGAATGCGTGCGGTGTTGCATTTTCACTTACAAGTGGGACCGCAGTTGAGCAAACTGACTATCGGCAAACCCTCACCCCGCCCACCGCGCGATGGCTGAGAAAAGAGGACAGGAGGGAGAAGAGATGGTTGTAGCATGGACTCCAAGAAAATTGGTGTCGGATGGGACTCGTGTGGGTGGCGTGTGTCGTACTTCTAGACGTGAATGCTAGTTATGGCCCATGCCACCCCACTATATCGAGCCTATATCGAGGTACGTAGAACAAATTTCCTGCAGTCCATGCTCAGCCCTCCTCTATCTCTCTTCTCAGCCAGCCAGCCAGCGGACACGCGGAGCCCATCGTCTGTTTGCTCACATGCGGCCCCACATGTCAGTGAAAACGCAAGAGGACCCACTGAACCTGCACATCTTTCACCTCGACGTGCTGGTGATGAAAAACAAATCCAATAAAGATCTTCGGTGGCCGCTTTTGGAGTAAGATTCTATTTACAGTTTAACCCAAGATGCACATCTCGTGGCTTCAACTACCACTCTATTTTCTTTCATGACACGACCTGGATGCTGGATGTCCCACATGTTGGCAAAAGAAGGAAGAACCCGACCAAATCTTCGGTTCTGCTCTCGGATTAGACTAGTTGTGCTAACTTAAAATTTTTATTGTGTACTCCCTCCGTTCCAAAATACTTGACTTCCATTTGTCCAAAAATGGATGTACCTATATACTAAGACATGTCTAGATACATATATATATTGACAAATAGAAGGCATGTAGTATTGTGCAACGGGGGGAGTAGAATGGATGCAAGTTTTTGTATTGGGAAGAAGAGTACATCCATATATTGATAGAGCGCAATTTAGTAGGTGTTCTATCACTTTTAGCTAGTATAGAATAGAGGCTAGACATGAGACTAGATGCGAGGAAGCAACGTCTACTTCTTTACACTCGAAGAAGAAAGAAGCACGCAAGATCGAGCCTCCACAGATCAACAATGAATGCATCGAGAAGGCACTAATCCAACTTACTACAGGAGTTGTCAAAATTATCGTTGGAGTTCATGCAAAACGGAGGTCCGTTTGGGGTCGTGCATTGGAGTTGGCCTTACAAGTGGGACCGCAGTTAAGGAAACCGACTATCGGCAAACCCCCACCTTGCCTGTCGTGCGATGGCCGAAGTTAGAGAAACGACGAGGTTGAAGAGATTGCTCTCGCACGGACTCCAAGAAATAATATGGTGTCATATGGATGTCGTGGTGGTGGCGTGTGCCGTACTCCTGGACGTGAATGCGTGTTCTGTCCCATGCCACCCTACTACTCCTACTACTTACTCCTACTATATAGTATACTAGTATCGAGGATTCGAGGTGCTGGTTACGTACAACGAACAGATTAACATATGGCTACAGTAAAAACACCCGCCCGACGCGCGAAGCATGTGAAGCTAGTACAAATAGTGTACTACTATTGTTGATTGGCCTCATCCGATAACATGTTGCAATGCACGTACAATTATGTATTCGGAAAATATTTTTTGCCTCGTCGCGCCACTCACTCAGAGAAGAGACTCGAAAGCCATTCATAAATTAGTAAGTTTATCACAGGCATATCATTTTATTACATAGAACAACAGATCATCAACCCACATCGACAACGAGGATACATTATAAATACTAAAGTTTTCACCACACAACAAATAACAAGCAATGAAATGAACTTCAACTCAACCATTCCTCGGCGTTGGAAACGCTTGCTTTGAACCACAAGTGATTCTCTGGGACGGGCCACGCATTGTCGATCTGGAGACCAACGCAGGACTGATCATCCAGGCTGAAGTGGCCTACTATATCAGTACCAGGGTAGGGAACCATGCAAATGTCCGAGGTATAGACACAGTTGCTTCTCATAAATGTGTCAACAACGGTTGGATCGCCTTTCACCATCATCGGATAGTTTCTTCCAAGGAAGAGCGACTTTCTCCAAGACTATCAATTCTGTGCCAGGGAGAAGGAGTTGGCGCTAGCACACTAGTATCCATCCCGAATACCATGCAACGGGTGTTGGAATAGGTCCGGAGAGTGCGACCATGGGAGACTACACCTGCTTCCTTAGCAGTAACATCATCAGTGGGCTGTATAGACACAAGAAGAGGTGATCCATCGGAATTAGTTGCCAGGCGCCACAGAGTATGTTGGCGCTGCTCGTGATCATCACCATCGTCATCTCCCCCTTGGTTATAAAAATCTTCTAGTATAGGTGGTGGGATGTCCACAGGACCTTGGAAACACAAGAAGAAGGTTAATTAGTAAAGGGAAAGTTCCTAACCCGCATGCATGTGGATGAAACAATTATAATTACGATGGAAGACAAACGTACCGAAAAAACGAGGATCCCATGCAAAAACAGTGCCACGAGAGGTGGCAGCAAACACAAGATCCTTGTATTCAATTGCATCACAGTACACATCCGTGTATAGAAACTGATTTTTGAGTAATATCCATCCAGTCGAACCACGAAGGACGGCAACTAGCTTGTCGAAGATAGCAACAACATCATAGTTTTTGTAATTCCAAGAGCGGTTAGGAACTCGACAAATTGCTATCTTCAGTACACGATAGTCACCATGATCGTATTTGAACGTACGTAGATCATCTATGTGCTCAACCTTAGGGCACTCAGAGATTTTTGGAAGTGGAATCCGCTGACAAGTGCACACATTGACAAGTTCCCACTCGCAATTGTACCCAATATAAACAACCCAATCTCCATTTGCGCCAGCCCAGGACTTACCCTTAAGCGATGACATCTTGACATCACACGTATCATTATCAAGCGGCATCAACTTGCACAAGGTGAGGTCTCTGTCGTCCGCTCGCCAGCGAGCAGGGTCACGGCGAAGAAGATAGGGGAGATCAAACCGCTCCTTGACCATTGGGTTCCTTGCAATGATGTTATTAGTTGAGTCGAGAATGGGCTGGAATGAACCTGCCATGCTAACCGAGGTGATGACGTCGCACCGATCAATGAGTTCCTCCACCACGTCATCTTTCAGATCGGGGCAAGAATAACGAGGTCATTTCCGGCCTGTTCCCTCCATGGAGAAGATGATGGAACAATGGCAGAAGAAAGGGTGAAGGGCTGAAGGAAAATGGAGGAGGGAGAGGAAGAGCGTGCAACGGCAGTTCCAAATCGAGAGGGAAAGGCGAAGAGTCGGTGGACGGTTGCGAGTTTGCCATGGTTCACGAAGAGGCGCCCCGGCCTACACGTCCGTTCAGAAATACTCCTACTACTCGCCGTCGTCTCACTGATATGTTGGAACGGGACCACGTGTCAACGAAACATGGTGTGTAATTTCTCGTGCAAAATGCGATCTGGCCGTGTTGGCCCGAGGTGCCGCATTAGTTATCAACCTTTATTTTTTTAATGGCGTGTCGATCAGTTTTGAAGCACGACTAACTGGTACTATACGCAGAGAAAATATAAACTACTCTACCACTACCCCACCTCCAGTACTAGTAGTATAAAAAAGATATATATAGGCTGGAGCTTCAGCGCTTTCTTGCTAAGGGCTGCCCACTTGCTTCTCACACTACCACCCTCTCTCCAGATATAAAAAAGATGGGCCCTCTATCCCTCCTCACCAATGGTCACAGATCCGCCGGGGAAGAAAAGGACGTGCAGCATTCACGCACTCGTCGTCGGCGAGCAAGGTCACGCACTGACGACAAGGCCGTCCTCTCAGACCTAGCACCCGTGCGGGATGGCCTCCGTCCCCAAGCTCGCTGCCGTAGTGTGTGCGGAGAACGACGACCACGAGCGAAGCCACTTCCTGCCGACCCTCAGGTATGCTACCTCTTTTCGAGCCATAACCTTGTTCTATTGCCCCATCTGCTACGTCGTTGCATGTGGATCTTTTTCCACTCCACCATCTTCCCAATTTGCTATCCTCTACTCTGCTGGCCACGCAGACGAAAACCATAATTTGCACTATTAAAGGAAACCCTACTTCATGCAGACTAATCCATGTCTGGGTTGAATAAGGAAAGGAAGGGAGACTGTACTATCCAAGAGAGTAGGCATCGAACCTGCATCTAGGTTGAAAAGGGGAAAATCAGTAGCTAAGGAACGAGTCTCGTGTCTCTTGGTTGAAGAAGGGTAGAAAGGCATGACAACGCAATAGAGAATGACCAAGTCGATCGGTTTGTTGTCCTCGCATAGGAAAAAGGTGGCTAAAGAGAACAAAAATGGGACCGTAATCCACATATAATGCCTGGATATTTGTTGCTCTGGGCAACCATACCTCCCTCACCACTCTGCGTCCGTGGAGGTACATCGTACTGGTGCCTCCCATGCTCTTATTGCCACTTTTTTTGCTGTTGGTATAACGCCAGCAGTCAAGTCAAGCAATGCTGCTGCTAAAGTGATGCCACATTTAACTAATGCCGCTCTCAGTCTAATGCCACCCATAAATTTAAGCAATGCCATTTAATGTCACTGGATTATTTCAGGGTTAGCTATTGATTCTGGATGTATTAAAGATTTTTCAGCTATAAGGCATTCTAATGCTGTTGCACAGCCAGTATACCAACGATCAAACTTGTTACTCCCGTCAGATTTTTGCACTGTTAATGCTTATAGATTACATACCTCACTATCATGAGATAAGTTAATTTTTTTGTACAATGTCAGCAAAATGTCAAGGCGCTGATGTCATTTTATTTTGGTTAAACTGCACAGACAATTATGAAGACAAGAGGAAAGGTCAAGAGTGGGCACCTCCTCCTCTGGCTGTTCTCTTGAGGAGGTCTGTATGTTTGTCTCTAATGCCTGTCGACTACATACCTGACATCATGATGTAATGTTAAGTCATTTCCTTTTGTACAGTGTCACTGAATTGTCAAGGCGGTGATGGCATTTTATTTTAGTAGAACTGCACAAAATTTGCTTAAAAGAAGAGGAAAGGTCAGGAATGGCTCACTTTTCCAGAAAAAACTATGTATGCCTTCCTCACATCAGCCGCTGTTGCTTTATTTATTCCTTCAAACAGGTGGTTAGAAACAGTCTTGCTACCTTTTCCCATTAAGAAATTGGAATGCTTATATTTGTGAGTCTATGCTTCAACTAGTGCCACTTTTAGAGTAATCACACTTTCAATATCTATGCAAACAGGGATGCTCGATTTTAGTGGAACTGCACGAAAAGTCCAACTGGTTCAACATTAGGAGCATGTTTTTTCCCAACCTTTATATCCAATTGGTGGCACTATGAGCTGTTCATTACGAAGGTACATGGTTTGCTACTATCTTGCTACTCTTTTTGTACTGTCATTAGATAGTAATACTAGTGGTTTGCATGTGAATTTATTGGTAGGGCGGACCTACATTGGAGGTGCAGGACAGGATTCAACGATTGGATGCTCAATTTCGATTGTATCGATTTCACCTCTTCCATCACTGCAAACATGGATATCCTTGGTCTGATGAAGAATAGGCGCTATATGTCTGCTCTAAACCAGCAAATCAATTCAGTATGAAATTGTCCAGGGCAAAACATAATTGTATCAGATTGTCCAGTGCAGAACATGACAGATGCTAAGCGGAAGAGACATGTTTAAACCGAAAATACAAGGTGTGGTATATGTTTACTAGCTGCTTGATATTTGTGCAGACAGAGATGTCTGCCTATTGCTATTTGGCAAACCAACAAAGTGCCCACAATTTTGGTTGAACTGCACAAGAGAATAGTATAGTCACTGCATGCAGTGCCATTTGAAAATAGACACAGAAAGATTGGATAGTCACTTCATGGACTGCAGAAAAGTAGTACTATACTATTTATTGGCCAACACTAGGTGCTTCATTGCTTTGGTCTGATTATACAATGGGCATCATTTTGCCTAAGTTAAAGTTTGTATTCCAAAAATAGTCTCGCCGTGTGATCGAGAGAAGACCAAATCATATTGCAGTGGATGTTCCTCCATCATGTCTGGTTCATTCTCATGGTTCCAGCTGTTGGTGAAACCACTTACGTTTGCAAGAGGAATTGTAGACTTCACAAACAAATTTGTATTTCAGTCTGTACTGAATGTTGGCCAAGAGAAGCATCCATGTTAGTAGGAAGAACATACATTTTTTCTAGATCTTTGCTTTTGGAGCTACATATTTGTATATGATCTGTGAGTCATTGAGATGCATTAACATGTTGATCTTATGTATGGGAATCGTACTAGTTAGTTTTAGTTGCGACGCAAGATCCGAAGTGGCTGATCTTTGCTTTTGGAGCTACATATTTGTATATGATCTGTGAATCATTGAGATGCATTAACAGTTACTTATTTCTATTCGCTCAGTGTTTACAAGTTACTGATCGATCACTAGCTAGCCTACAAATGCGCTCCTGGCAGTTTTATTTGCAACGCAAGATGCGAAGTGGCAGTTTTTTGAATAAAAATGCCTACCTATGAAGAAACTGACAAGCTACACTATCGATCCTACATGGATAAAAATGCCTACCTTTAAAGAAACTGACAAGCTACACTATCGATCCTACACGGATAAATAGCGGATCACGCACGTACTACCTCCTTTCCGGTTTGCAGGGCTCAATTCAAGAAACGACCTACTCGATCCTACACGAATAAATAGCGGATCATGCACGTACTAGTACCTCCTTTCCGGTTTGCAGGGCTTAATTCAAACCTCTCACCAACCAAGGTACTCCCTCCGTCCGGGTTTATTAGTCACGTGAGCAAAGTAGCAAGACCAAGGCATGGAAATAATTAATGGCATGCAGAAGTTTAAGCCTAATAAATTCCAGCGATTTAAGTGGCTGCATGCGTGCCCTCGGCATGCAGAAGTTTAAGCCTAATTAATTCCAGCGATTTAAGTGGCAGCATGCTGCTTCGCGTACTGCCTACGAGCGATTCTGAGTGCCTGCATGCAGCCGGCTGTAATTAAGGCAGCTAACTGATGCGAAAAAATATACGCTTTAAATCCGTGGAATCATTATTGACAAGGAGGGAGATGATTCGAGTGCACTCGTATGACCGCCATGCCGGCGTGCGACCCAGACGGGACGGGACGGCACAGTCATAATTTCAGTTTCTCTAGTTTTCCACGGCAAGCTGGCGCGCTAAGCCATTATGCATTGAATTCCGATGACCGTCGCGCTACCTTCCGCCTATAAGTACTGTTTCCCGGCCTTCTCAGGTGCCACCGTGACCCAACTTGCCATATCCTCATAAGCCCCCACCGGCCCGACATCGCTCTCCACGTCCGCCATGCCCCCGCCCGTCCGCAGTAAGCGACGCCGGAGGCGGTCACCACCGGAACTAGTGTTCGGGTTTTCACCGGAAGGCAGACGGAGGGAGGAGGCATTATATCTGTCTTTAGATGGCAATGCAGAGATCAAGGAGTTGTTGGAGCGCGACCGCATGGCGGAGGAGCAGCGTCTCGCCGATTTGCGCCGCCAGCGGGACATGGAGCAGCAGCGCACCGACGCTCTGAGTCGCGAGCAGAGCGCCCGCAACTGGGCCGACTACGTAGAGGACGGCGCCCGGCAAATAGCCCTGGAGGCTGTCGGGCACGCACGCGTTCGCGACGCCGATTTTTACTACCAGCTCATCCAGTGGGTTTTCTGCTTGGAAGCCGAAGCTTCGGTGGACCACGCCGGCATGGAAAGGGCCAACGCGCGTGAGCAACGCGCCCTATCGCACCTCTGGCAAGTCCGAGGTGAGGCGGAGGAAGCCAGTGCCGGCGTTTAGCATGGACAGCAGATGGCGGCCGGCATCGTCTAGTTAGCTAAGAGTAAGTTAGTACTTGTATGCTACTAGAGTGTTACTGGGAGTAGATAGTTCACTTGGCTATGATGGTTGTCAACGTGGAAGTTCACTACTCTATATGTGGATCAGACCTGTTACTTTGCTCTGAATGTTGAACTTTCCATTTGAACGTATGGAATGGGCTGTTATTTTTTTAAATGGGTTGTATTTGTCCTCCACGGTTTAGAGGCTGACTTGTGGGCCTAGCAAGTTGATGCGTACACAATAAGGAGATGATTGTACGTGGAGAGGATGACAGCAAGGACCCGCCAAGGTCATGGCAGTACGCAAGCAAGTGCCTCCTTATTTCAAGCCAATAAAAAAATGGCTCCTCCTAGTGGATTTCTGACATCTGGGTCCCATGCCATTGTCAACGTAGTCAATAAACGAGAGAATTGCACAACGAGCAGCTGACACCAGGGACCCAGCAGCTCGCACAATTATTTTTGTTTTGGGTTAATTTGATAAATGCCACTCCAAATCTGGTGTATCCGAGAAATGCCACTGCAATATCCAAACTTTGAAAAATGCCATTTCGTGCCATTTCTAGTGGCATTTTTCGAAGTCTGGAGTGGCGTTTTTCAAAGTTTGCAAACTGCAGTGGCGTTTTTCAAAGTTTGCAAAAATTGTAGTGGCATTTTTCAAAATTTGGCAATTGCAGTGGCATTTTTATGAATCGCCATAATTTGAGTGGCATTTATCTAATTTGTTTTTGAGACAGAAGTAGGGTGTCAACTGGGCTGTGCGGGACACTCTGGCCTGTCTAGACAGCTTTTTCTTTTATGTTTACCACAGACCAGCCCAGTAGTTTTTTTTCTTTCTGAAAATGGCTAGCCTAGTTTTTTTGTGATTTGTCAAGTAAGTCATTTTATCAGGCCTATTGGGCTGCAAATCTTTCAAGACGAGGAGAGTGGCCTATCAGTAATGAGAAATGGGCTGTACATTTTTAAAACACATCAAACCGGCAATTATTTTCAAATATCTTTTTTTTCATTTCGAGATTTTAAATTGCATTGATTTTTATGCATGGACAATTTATTAGATTTTATATTGATATACATTTATTTTTAAAATTAGTCTGAATGTGACTCGAAATTTCGGGATTAAAAACAGTTCAGACCGCACCGACATATGCAAAATTTCTTATAATTTTTTAACCGTGGCCACAATATGGGCTGTAATGCTAACATAAAGAATATGGGCTCCAAAAAAACCCGTAAGAATTAGAAAATGGGCTGTAAATTATTTGAAATAATGGCAGATGGGCTGTATGCTGTTTTCCACAGATTTGAGGCTTTTCACAGATGGCCTGTATACTATTGGATGTCCATCCAACGGCCGTCGTGCTTCTTCAATCTCTGCTCTTCCTGCTCTAGCCGCTCAAACAAGCGCCGGCGGGACTGCCTGCTCCCTCCTCCCCGCGGCCGGCTGTGCTGCCGTGCAGGCCTCACCGCCCCACCGTACTCCCATCGCTGGCCTAGCCATCCCTCTACTCACCCACACCTGTTGTTATTCTCCGGCGACGGCAGACGAACCAGTAAACCCTCGTACAGTCGTACTCCCCTCCGCGTGGGAAACAAAAACAACGGCTGAGTCTTCCCTGCCTCCGTGTCGTTCCCTTCCTAGGCCTCGCCGTTGTCCACCGCACTGGTGCTCTCGACGTGGCGTGGTCAGCATGGTCAACGACCGACATGCATCTGAAGTGGACTGTATGTGGAGAGGCTGACAGCTGGGTCCACGGCCGCACGCAAGGAAATGCCTCCTTATTACGCGCAAAATAATGATTTCCTCCACCTGACATCTGGGACCCACTGAAACGGCCTCTGTATTTCGCGAAAAAACGTTACCGCCGCTTACAGCTCGGACCCACCAGTTATATCTTCGCACGCAAGGAAGTGCCTCCTTATTACGCACAAAAAAATGAATACTCCCCCTACTAGCTGGGACCCAGTATAGTGGGCCTACTAAGTTGACGGGGACGAAGGGCTTTGTCAACTTAGTCAATATGCACGATTCTAGCTCGACTGACCGTACGATGTCCATCCAACGGCCGTAGTGCTTCTTCAACCTCTGGTCTTCTTGCTCCAGCCGCCCAAACCAGCGCCGGTCGTGCCGCCTGCTCCTGCCTCCCGTGGCCGGCTGTGCTGCTGCGGAGGCCTCACCGCCCCTATACTACTCCCACCATTGGCCAGGCCATCCCTCCCCTCCACTCACCCACACCCCCTGTTATTCTGCGGCGACGGCAGCGCAGCCGAACCAGTGAACCCTCGTACTCCTCTCTGCGTGGGCATCCACTGCCGCTTCTTCCCCGGCTCCGTGTTGTCCCCTTCCTAGGCCTCGCCGTCGTCCACCACCGTGGTGCTGTCGGTGCACCGTGGTCAATGTGGTCAACGACCGAATTCCATCGGAAGAATACTGTACGTGGAGAGGCTGACAGCTGGGTCCACGGCAGCCGCAAGGAAGTGCCTCCTTATTATGCGGAAAATAATTATTCCTCCACCTGACAGCAGGGACCCACCGGGCGGGCCACCAGTATTTTGCGAAAAAATCGTTTCCCCCTGACTGCTGGGACCCACCGGACGGGCCACCGTATTTCGTGAAAAAAATGTTCCCCCCGCTGTCAGCTCAGACCCACCGGAAGTGCCTCCTTATTACGCACAAAAAAATGAATACTCCCCCGGCTAGCTGGGACCCACCTTGGTGGGAGCCTGACTTGTGGGCCTACTAAGTTGACAGGGACGAAGGGCTTTGTCAACTTAGTCAATATGAATGATTCTAGCTCAAGTGACCGTACGATGTCCATCCAACGGCCGTAGTGCTTCTTCAACCTCTGGTCTTCTTGCTCCAGCCGCCCAAAGCAGTGCCGGTCGTGCCGCATGCTCCTGCCTCCTGTGGCCGGCTGTGTTGTCGCGGAGGCCTCACCGCCCCCTACTATTCCCACTGCTAGCCAGGCCCTGCGGCGACAGCAGCCTCACACCGCAGCCAAACCAGTGAACCCTCGTACTCCTCTCCGCACGCGCGAGGGCTTCCACTGCCGCGGGTTCCTCGGCTCCCCGTCATCCCCTTCCTAGGCCTCACCGTCGTCCACCGCCCTGGTGCTCTCGGTGCGGCATGGTCAACATGGTCAAGGAACGACTTCCATCGGACGTGGACTGTACGTGGAGAGGCTAACAGCTGGGTCCATGGCCGCAGCAAGGAAGTGCCTCCTTATTACGTGCAAAATAATTATTCCTCCACCTGACAGCGGGGACCCACCAGACGGGCCACCATATTTCGCCCCCCTGACTGCTGCTACCCACCAACTACATCTTTGCAGGCAAGGAAGTGCCTGACAGTCGGGACCCACCTGGTCGAAGCGTATGTAGCATTGTCATTCTGATCGCGAACGTGTACGTACATATATACTGGTGGATGTAGAGGCGCGCACGTGTCGTAGTAGAGGCGGCCAGGTGCAAGAAAGAAAATACGGCCACGTATGTGTACATACAGGCGGGGTCTCGAACGCCTACTCACGCATACGTACAGTGAGGGCTCGTGTACATGGCTGGGTCGGAACGGAGAAACATCGTCGTCGTCGTGTTCATGGGGAGGCAACGGAATGTGTGGTCGTGTTCATCGGGAGGGCTTGGATGGAAGAGGCAATAGAAACGAGGCATGGCGTACCGCACAACGGAGGAAACGGACCTCCTACGGTCGAAACGGGGGTCCTGTTGACCGGGAGGGGTGTGGCATACCGCAAAACGGAGGAAACGGACCTCCTACGGTCGAAACGGGGGTCCTGTTGATCGGGAGGGGTGTGGCATACCGCAAAACGGAGGAAACGGACTTGTGTTGGAGCGCTACGGTCGAAATGGGGGTCCTGTTCATCGGGAGGGGTGTGGCGTACCGCAAAACGGGACTCCACGGGATACTGTTCATCTCCACCGTCGACCCCCTCCAGCCTCCACGAGCTACTGTTCATCCACCATCGACCTCCTCCAGCCTCCAAGGGCTCCTGTTCATCCAGCCTCCACCGCGTGCTACTCCACCGGCTACTGTTCAACCACCCCTCCACCGTCTACTGTTCATCCAGCCCTTCACACCACAGGGTCCTGTTCAACCACCCCTCCACGGGCACCCCTCCACCGTCTACTGTTCATCCTGCCCTCCACACCATGGGGTCATGTTCAT
>NC_041390.1:460839021-460871511 GCF_002162155.2 Triticum dicoccoides
CGGCAGTAGCCAAGGAACCGCTCGATCGGGTTCAGTTAACAGCCATCGATCGATCGCTCGGGTTCAGTAATGCGTAGCCTGCAGTGCAATCGCTCGGGTTCAGTTAGAGCCCAACGCCTCGCTCAGGTTCAGTTAGAGCCAACACCTCGCACACACGCGCGTACGTGTACGAGAGAAATGCGCATCGCTCGGCCCCCGACCTCCCACCGTAACCGGGAACTCCCCGAAATTTTCCTCCCCTCGCTTCTACCATGGTTTTTTCCATCATGGACAGCCCAAAGAATGTCATGCAGCTGCGTCTCCGGCCCGCCCAGGACGAAAAGCCCATTTTCTGTCATGATTTTTTGTCATAGAAGTAGGAGCCCACCACATCTATGATGATACCAGGTTTTGTCACAATTATCGTCATAGAAGTGTCATATGTATGACAGAAAATTTTTTCGTTCGGCCCAAAATGTCACGGGCGTGTCTTTTTTGTAGTGCCACCATCTACACCGCGTTGTGGTCATACCCCCAGCGACACCAACATCCTAGTCCATAACGCTACAGCACACTGGTCTTGAGGAGCCCTGCTGTTATTCCTGTACTTGGCACATCTTACCCTTTGTCCAGCGTCGCTGGAGTCTGCCTGATTCATGGCCCATCATAGAATGTCCACTGACATTGGGCCCTTCACTAGGCCAGGAATCAGTGTCTTCAGCTCCTCCGTCGTAGCCTTCTTTACCACAACGTCGATCTCCTTGTGCATGTCTTCGATGCTGCTAAAGTTCGAGCACACTTCCATGGTGTTCTCAAATTCGTGTGATCACTGAGTGAGCACTCGAGGAAGAAAGCCTTCCATCCAATGCCCCAGGGGAAGGGGTTGGGGTTGGAGTTCATGGCGATGGAGAGGTGGAAGAGGAGAGACAGAGAGGGTTTGAGTGCGGTGATGGGTAAGTAGGGTGGGTAAATATAGGAGCGATAGACCGATAGGAATGAATGTTGATCTTTGAACTTCTAGTTGTTCATAATGCATATCAACACGGCGGGTATTCTGCCATTGGACAAGGGTAAGGAGGTCGTGCCGCCATTGGACAAGGGCAAGGAGGTCGTGCCGCCGTTGGAGGATGACGTGGTGGTGCAGGATCCCCGGCGGCAAGTGAACGAACTATGGGCACTACCATGAGGAGGCAGGACCAACCCACTTATGCAAGGTGATCCTTACTCCGAAACTAGGGAGTCTTCCTTTGCCTTTGGACTTCACAAAGAACTTCCCCGTCGTCCCTATGGAGTTCAGGCTCAAGACGAACACCAGCTGCGCATGGAGGGTCACGGTCAGGGTGATCGATGACACGGTCACTCTTGATCAGGGTTGTGCCCCCTTCACCGTTGTTCACCAGATCAGGATCAGGAACATGGTGACCTTCAAGTTGCTAACTCCTGACACCCTGAAAGGTGATCGTCTTCAACGATAATGGCGTGGAGGTGGTCACCAAGTGCAAGAAGTACCATGACTCCTTCGCCGTGACCGCCTAGAGAGCTCATGTTGCCCATTGCCTATTGCTTGTGAAGTTTTAAGACTATTATGTGGTGCGGTTTGGTTTAAAACTTATCCTAATGTTGAACTTGTTCTAATGTGTGGTTAATACTTTTATGTGTGCCTCTATTTGTTCTCCTTGCTCTACTTTTGTTGTTAGCTATCTATGTGTACCTCTGGTAACCTCACCACAACACCGAGGAGGGTTACCAAACAATTGTCCTATATGCAACCAAACAACCGTACTTGTGTTTCCCTCGAAACAAGTCCGCAACCAAACAGGTTGCCTTTTCTTTCGGCACATGCAGGCTAGAGGGGGTGCAGACAACCAATCAATACGCATATGTTACTTTTGCATGCATTTTCCCTATCAAGCCCGACTGGGACAAGTATGCAAAGTGCCTAAAAAGATGCATGTAACCAAATGCACCCTAGATGACCAAATATTATGTTTATTTTGAGAGTCGGCGGTGTTGGAGCTGCCCTCGAATCTTAATCAGGGAAGTGAAGGAGAGAGCAGTAAGGCTGGCCATAGTGGTGGTATCTTAGCCGGTACTCCCTCTATCCATCTATATAGGTGCGTTTTTCACGGAGGTGGATTAGGAGCACACAACGACGATGCCCTCCGAAATCACGGCCTATCGTCTGGCCCCTGGGGATTCGCGTCACTTTAGCCGAACTGATTTTTTAAGCGTGAACACACGACCAAGTTGTATAGTTTAGCAGTGTGTACATGTCCTTTGACATTTAATATAGTTGACACTTAATGGTATATTTGTGTAGTGTGGTGGGGTAGCATACTAAATTGGACAGCAAAAGTCAGCAAACATTTATATACATTGACTGGGTCGGAGACTTGAACATGTCTCCTTCATGGGCAAATGCTAGAACAGTGTATGTAGGTCTTAGCTGTAGGTCGGATTTTGTTTTTTACCGTGGTAGAAATGTCGTGTATGGAGTAGCTGTTCCAAGACATTTAGATAATAATTGTATGGGTCAATTATATAATAATTTGCCACTGTCGCCCCAAATTGGCCATGAGTTGGAAATAACAAGGGGAGCTTGACATGCCAATTAGAACCATGTAAGAAGGAAATAGAGAGTAGCTGAGGAACAGCTGAGCTGAGAATCAAACAACTTGGGGGAGATATGTTGTGGTGAAGAAGATGGCCGGTTTTATGAACAGGCGGTCGGAGGAAGATGACCGTTCCCATAAACAACATGGTGTCGTTGGGGAGGAAGATCGGTGAGCGTGTGCATTTAATTGTAGCGGGTGGTTGAGAGTTGGTGGTAGAGGCCGGATCAACCCCACTTGAACAGGAACTATCTGACGAGGGTACAAAACGCGTGGACTCCACTTCTTCTATACCGCATAGTGTAAAACATAATGCAATTCTGCAAAATAGAGAATACAATGCATCTATTATAGTCGGTTCGGATTCCAATGTGACTGGATGCGCAGGATTATAGAGGGCATCGTCGCCGTGTGCTCCTATGCAATTTCACGTTTTTCACAGCTAACTTTGACCATAATATATGACATGCAGGTTACATAAATCATACTATCAAATTCGTACGTGAAAGGAGATTCCAATGATATAGTTTTCACATTATACATCTTATATATTATTAATTTTATCAAGAGTCAAAGGTTATCTCAAAAAATGTATTAGGCCCTATATATATGGATGGAGGGAGTATCATGCACTCGAGACTAACAAACACGATGATATGCAGACAATTAAAGAAGTGAGAGATGGAATAACATAGGTAGATACCGTATCATATGGGTGGAGGGAGTACTATGTGTCATGAATGTAGTCCCTCCGTTCCTAAATATAAGTCTTTTTAGACTTTCAAATGGACTACAACATACAGATGTATGTGGACACATTTTAGAGTATGGATTCACTCATTTTGCTCCGTATGTAGTCACTTGTTGAAATGTCTAAAAAGACTTATATTTAGGAATGGAGGGAGTAATAAATAAGATCATCTATGATACTAATCTAAGATAACACTCTCTCCTTTCCGGTTTAGGTTGGTCGGAATGGGAGTATCATAAGTGGTATCATGCATGCCAACTAGACTTTTTGGATGATATGTCACACAATTAAATGACTAAAGAGAGGGTGTGGTATTATATCATGATACCGTATCATATTACATATTATACTACTTTGTGTCATGCATGTCAATTAATAAGGCAACCTAGGATACTAACTTATGATACTATGCATTACAGGTGTAGTATCATACACTAGTATCATATGCATGATACTAGTACACTAGTAGAAAAAGGACCTAATGTGAGACACATTAGTCCCGGTTTGATTTCGATCCGGTACTAATGGTACCATTAATGCCGGTTCGAATGGCTATGCATTAATGCTGGTTCGTGTTGAACCTTTAGTACCGGTTCGTGGCACGAACCGGTACTAAAGGGGTGGTGGCAGGCTGGCGTCAGGCCGGGGCCCCACGATCACCTTTAGTACCGGTTCGTGGCACAAACCGGTACTAAAGGGCTAACCTTTAGTACCGGTTCGTGCCATGAATCGGGACTAAAGGGGTCTGACCTACACTCCCGGTTGGAGACACAGACCGGGACTATAAGGCAATTTCCAAACTCTACCACCACCCCCACCCCCCCCCACCCCCGTGTATCGCCATTTCAGTTTTGAAAAAATCAAAAGAAAATGATAAAAACTTCAAAAAATAAAATCCTTTGAGAGGTAGTTATATTACTACATCTACTAGTTACGAAAATTTGAAAACTTAAATTTGGACATGTTTTGCAAAAAGTGTAGGGAAAATGTAAAAACGGCTATAACTTTTGCATACGATGTCGGAAAAAAACATATAATATATCAAAAAATTCAGCACGAAAATCCGCATCCGATTTTGATGGCCTACGACTTGTTTGAAATTTTTTTAGAATCCTCAAGTTCCAAAAGGAAAAAAAGATATGCCCAAATTTTAGTTTTTTTAGTTTTGGTTAAATCTGGTCAAACTATGGTCAAACTACTTATTCAAGAAGTATTAATGTTACTACATAATTAGTCAAGAATATTAGTGTTAATAAATAATTATTTCAATTTTTTGAATTTTGGTCAAATCTGGTCAAACTATGGTCAAACTGTGGTCAAACTTATTCAAGAAATATCAGTGTTACTAAATAATTACTGTTTTTTAGAATAATAGTTTCAAACTCAAACGATGAAACGTGTGACCTAATGCTCAAGCTAAACTGCTGAGGGTCAATAGGATTGACAACTTACATTTGTCACGAAAACGAAGTTAAGCGTGCTCGGGGTGGGGGAGTAAGAGGATGGGTGACCGGTCGGGAAGTTAGACGATTGGAATGAGTGATCCACACTTTGACCAGTTAAGAGGGGTGATTATAGACTAAATCATCAAATAATTCAGAAAATCAAAAATTAAAAAAAAATCATTTTTTCAAAATTTTCAAAAAAAAGAATTTCTAAAAAAAACCTTTAGTACCGGTTGGTAACACCAACCGGTACTAAAGGTCCCCCATACCACGACGCGAGCTCACGCCACGTGGTGGGCCTTTAGTAGCGGTTCGTGTCGAACCGGTACTAAAGGGGGGGCCTTTAGTGCCCACACTTTAGTGCCGGTTGCAGAACCGACACTAAAGGACCTTACGAACCGGTGCTATTACCCGGTTCTGCACTAGTGGTATATGATACTCACCATTACGACCAGCCTTATATGGCTCAACTCAAAAATCTCACTAACCAAGATAGATGATGAGTGGTGGAATGATTTTGATAGTTTGCAAAAGTACTCAATTAATACGCTCGTTTTCATCAAACAATTGTGTTTACCAATGCATTAATGACAATGCATGCATGCATGACTAATAAATAACTAAGAACTTCTACATGCATTGGTGAGTTTTCTTTTAATCCTTGCATGCAATGATTTAATGCACCTCGATATTTGAATGTGTGATGTGAAGCAATAAAAATGAGACTTATAAAACAAGAAAATGAAAGTTTTGAGATAAGCCTTATAAACCTGAAGTAGGATAGTATGCACTATGAAGGTAGTACTCCCTCCATTTTTGTATATAAGACCACAATACATTTTGCATACGTACAAAGCCACAAACAGTAAACAAGTCAAAAAATGATGATGTTGCCTCATACTAGCAACCCATGGTATAACTAGTAGCATGCTTGCATTGGATGATAATGACACATTCAACCACTTCCTTTCTCATATCCACTCAATTTTATCGAATTTGCATGCATCTATTAATTAACTCGGTAAACAAGAGAAAAGGCTAGCTTGTAAAGCAGTTATTAAATTTTATATTGATACATGTAATTTATGTTTGTGGTCTTGTATATAAAATGAAGCAACTAATCTATCATATTCACTCCTCCTTAAAAGAGTGTACTTTCAATTTTGTTGGAAAGTCAAACTTTTTTATGTTAGACCGTATTTACACAGTAATAGATCAACATTTGTGCCATCAAATTAGTAGCATTAGATGCATGATAAAATATATTTTCGTCATATATCTATTTGGTTTCACAAGCATTGGCATATTTTCCACAAACTCGGTCAAACTTTGAGTTAGTTTGACCCTCTAACAAAATTGAAAGTATACTATTTTATAGACATAGTTTGACCCTCCGTTTCAAAATATAGTGCGCCCGCGCTTCCCGAGGTTTAACTTTGACCATAAATTTAACCAACGAGACCGACTGTGGCGGGAGAAAAAATATATAATTGAAAAACTTCTTTTGAATACGAATTCACTGGTATAACTTTTGCTCCCGCCGTAATCGGTATCATTGGTTAAATATATGTTGAAGCGCAGGAATCGAGGACGCATTATATTTTAGACCTCCTCCAATGTAAAGGTGATTAGATGTTAGCAGCAAGCCATGTCCATGTGTGTGTGTGCATGCGTGGCGTGGTGGTGTGAGTTAGCTAGCTAGGTGAGTGCATGACCAGTAGGATAGACTTCTGGATAGGTTGTTGGCTGGATGTGATTTAGCAGCCTACATGCAAGGAGTCAGTTGGTTAGTGGGCTAGCCATGCACGGTAGTTAGCAGCCACAGGTGAAGCTGGCTGCGTCGTGCGCATGGAAAACTTGGGCGTTGCGCTGCTGGGAACTACAAAAGGCCTGGCCTCGAGTGTGTGTTGTACCGGGGGAGCTGTGTTGTAAGCCATGTAGCCGGGAGACTGAGTACGTGCTCAGGGAAGAAAGAATACGCCGTTCGTGCGGCGGGGCGGAGTTCGTGCTCCGGGCAAAAACCTCTGTCCATCTCCCTTTCTCGTTGGTTCGAGCCACGGCGTCACATAGAGAGCGAGGGCAAGGGCAGCGCGGCAACAACAATTGGTATACAGAGCCACAAGGTTCGAGGGGCGGCCGTGGCGCGCGGCGGCGTCCGCGGCGCGCGCGGTGCGCGGCGGATATGAAGGTCTTGGCAACGGCACGCGGCGAGCGCGTGGCGTCGGCAACGCGTGGCGAGTCCACGGCGGTGTGGCGTGATGCCGTGCGCGCAGCGAGCGCGTGGCGTCGGCAACGTGCAGCGAGTCCGCGGCGATGTGGCGTGATGCCATGCGCGCTACGAGTAGCGGCGGTCACGGAGATGAGGAGGTCGCGGAGGACCTGTGTGGTGGTGCAGAGGCCGCGGTGGCTCGGCGCGACGACCGTGGAGGTGTTGTGCTGCGGTTGACGGCACAGCGGTGCAGGGCAATAAGCGCGGCGGCGAGTCGGGCGCGACCGGTGCGTGTTATGGGTGCGCACTGGACGCGTCGGGACCGCGGGAGTGGACCGCGTCGAGGCGCTGGACCTGGTTGCACAGATCGCGTACGTGCGCGGCGGGAGCGCGGGCCGGGAGCGCGGGGACATGAGGAGTGCGCGTGAAGGGCACGCCGGCACGGTGGCGTGACGAAGGCAGCGGAGAACTGACCGCATCGAGGCGCTGGACTCGGGCCGTGGCGACTGCGTGCGTGCGCGTCGTGTACACGAGCCTAGGAGCGCGGGACATGGGGTGCTGCACGACGGAGGCCACAGCGGCGCGGTGCGACGGCCATGGCGCGACGTTGACAACGAGCCTGACATGTGCAAGGTCATGGCTTGGGGCGTGAATATTAGCAGCAAGCCATGTCCATGTGTGTGTGCGTGCATGTGTGGCGTGGTGGTGTGAGTTAGCTAGCTAGGTGAGTGCATGACCGGTAGGATAGACTCCTGGATAGGTTGTTGGCTGGATGTGATTTAGCAGCCTACATGCAAGGAGTCAGTTGGTTAGTGGGCTAGCCATGCACGGTAGTTAGCAGCCACAGGTGAAGTTGGCCGCGTCGTGCGCATGGAAAACAAAGGCGTTGCGCTGCTGGGGACTACAAAAGGCCTGGCCTCGTGTGTGTGTTGTACTGGGGGAGCTGTGTTGTAAGCCATGTAGCCGGGAGACTGAGTACGTGCTCAGGGAAGAAAGAATACGCCGTTCGTGCGGCGGGGCGGAATTCGTGCTCCGGGCAAAAACCTCTGTCCATCTCCCTTTCTCGTTGGTTCGAGCCACGGCGTCACATAGAGAGCGAGGGCGAGGGCAGCGTGGCAACAACATTAGATGAGGTGCTAAGTGCATTAAATATCTTAGCAACTCAACTTCCCAATGCATAGGTGTTTAACTTATTGTTGCTAAGCACACTTTATTTAATGAGTTAGCACCTAAAGTCTTTCATCCAGTAATCAAGTTGTTTCATTTAAGGCCTCCTTTGGTTTGTGGGGTTTTTATAGGAATTCTATAGGATACAATTTGCAAAGGAAATATTCCTTTGAAGGCATCCTTTGATTCATAGAGTAGGAATATCATAGGAATAGGAAAATCATAGGAAGTGAGATGGTATGCATCTCACTTCCTATAGGGAAAGAGATGTCACTTGATTCACAGGATAGGATTTTTTTCCATTGAGTCTAGGCTAATATTTTTTTCCTTTGAAATGTGAAGGATTGATTCATATCCTACATATGAATAGGAATTCATTTCTACAAACCAAAGGGCTTCATAGGAATTTTTCCTATAAAAATCCTATCCTTTAGAAATCCTACAAGATTCCTCCAAACCAAAGGAGGCCGAAGCCTTTTGGTTTGTAGGAATGGATTCCTATTCCTATGTAGGATAGGAATCAATCATTCACATTTGGAGGGGAAAGAACATTAGCCTAGACTCAATGGAGAAAATCCTATCCTATGCATCAAATGGCATATCTTTCTTTATAGGAATTGACATGCATGTCATCTCACTTCCTATGATTTTTCTATTCCTATAAAATTCCTATCCTATGAATCAAAAAATGCCTAAGGCCTCTTTTGGTTCATAGGATAGGATTATCATAGGAATAGAATTTTGTAAGAAATGAGATGGCATGTATCTCAAATTCTATGAGTAGGAATAGGAAACAAGATGTCATTTGGTTGACAGCAAAGAAATTTTTCCATTGAGTCTATGCTCATTTTTATTTTCCTATGAAATGTGAAGGATAGGAACCAATCTTATGTAGGAATAGAAATCTATTTCTATGAACCAAAGGGCTCTAAACAAAAAAATCCTATAAGAATCCTATCATCTAAAATTCCTATAAAATTTCTCCAAACCAAAGGAGGCCTAAATGGTTTACCTAGCTACACGTGCTTGGCATTGGTTCTTCCTAAGATCATCAAAATGCTCTCTCTCCTTAATTGTTGTGTCATGTCATTTTTTTATTTATGTGGCATGCTTAGCACCTCTCCCGCTTGAAGCACTGAAACGGAGAGAGTACTACTTGCTATGCTAGCTTGGTCAGCCTTTGCGGCAGCGAATACCAAAAACATTGTCCTGTCGGCGGAGGAGAGGTTGAGAGCCCTGGTGCTTGGCGCCAAATACTGCAATGGCGCTGCTCCCAACGGGACGACTGCGACGCCCAACGCACCCCAATCAGACCGACCCGGCTCCACCGTGACCACCCGCCGAACGCCGATGCCACCTGCCGCGCCGAAACCTAACCAAACCTCTACACAATGCTCGCAAAGCAGCCCCACAGCTAGTAGTAATATTCTCGCAGCAGCGCCCTACGGAGCCTACACCACTCTATCACTCCGTCTTCCTCTGCTTTACCGCTTTTCTCTTCTTGTCTCGTATCCACTCTAGCGCCGGAAGGAATCCGTCGACCCAGAGCCGAGCTGCCTTTTCAGTTTGTCACTGACGACGAGCCTGCTCTGCCCGGACGCCAAAAAATGCAGGCCTACAGCCGACGGCACTGGAATTCATCAACGGATGCGCAAGAATCCGACGGATGAATCGAATGATGCAATGCAAGTTTGACATGAGATGAGAACGCAAGAGGGATGATTGCGAATTACGATCCGAGCTGATGGCCGCAATCGATTTGCATTGTCAGACGCCCTCAAAGAGTAGTACAAGCGGCACTCGATTACAAATCACGCGACGACAGAGCTGAGCTCCGGCAAGCTCCCCCACCGCGACGCACTTGATGTCGCTTCTTGTCGGCGGTACAGACAGAGTGACGATGGATCCATGACCGACCCAGCGCCGGAGGTGACAGCGTCCTGGTCTGGCTAGGGCTCTCCGGCCCGCGACAGCCGGGACGGCGCGCGGCAGGTGGGGCAGGACGCGCGCGCCGCGAGCCACCCGTCCACGCAGGCCCCGTGGAAGCCGTGGCCGCACGCCGGGAGCACGCGGACGCGCTCGCCGTCCGCCAGCTCCGACAGGCAGATGGCGCACTCCGCGTCGCCCCACCCGCCGGCCAACTGGACGCCCGCCCCTGCCCCGGCCTCCACAGAGAATTCGGCGGCCGCGGCGTCGGACGGAGGCTTCGGCGGCTGTGGCTGCCCCTGCGCCTGCGCCCGCGCCCGCGCGCGCGCGCGCGCGGCGCGGCGGCGGGCGAGGCGGCGGAGGAGGAAGCGAGCGGCGGCGTGGAGGGAGAAGGCGAGGAGGGAGACGCAGGCGAGGATGATGAGGATGGTGGCCACGTTGGAGAAGAATGCCCGGGAGCTGGAGTAGGGGCCCCAGGCGTCGCCCGTGGCGTGGGGCAGCGGCCTCGGCGGAGGCGGAGACGTGGCGTTCATGGGGGGCGAGGCGGTGTGGTTGGTCCGGCGTGCCATGGCTCTCGATCTCTGGAGAGTGCTGTCGACGGCTTGGAGCGGGAGTCGACAGTGAATGAGTGAAGGAGGGCGAGCCTGCAAGGAGGCGTCGTTGTCTGGGTTTGGCAATGGCCTTGGCTTTTTGTATGGTTTCTTTCTTTTCTTTCCTCGGAGCTGACGGGCCGCTACTCAGAGTGAGAGTGGAGTGGTAGGCTTGAGTGACCATGCATGATCAGGCATGCGTGCACGAAGATGCCTTGCGCCATACCTCATCTCACGCAGGCTCGCTTGTTTAGAAAACGGACTCTGAATGCATGTTCCATCAGGCTGGTGGTAATAGGGAGTATCATATACTAGTATCATGCATATGATACTAGTGTATGATACTACATCTCTAATGCATAGTACTCTCTCCGTTTTTATTTAGTCTGCATATTAGCTTTGGTCAAAGTCAAGCTTTATAAGTTTTGACTAAGTTTATAAATAAAAATATTAATATATACAATAAAAAAATTAATACCAATAGATTTATTATTAAAGGTACTTTCACATCATATAGATTTGTTATGGCAAATGTTTATATATTTTTTTATAAACTTGGTCAAATTTTGCAAAGTTTGACTTCAGTCAAACCTAATATGCAGACTAAATAAAAACAGAGGGAGTATCATATATTGGTATCATAGAGGACTACATTTATTGTCACGCATGACACAAAGTAGCACATCATTTAATATGATACAGTATGATATGATACTTAAGTCTCTCTTTCTTCATTTACTTTTATGCCACCTCACCAAAATTGATTAGTTGATATGTATGATGCTATATCTATGATACTCCCGTTGCGGGCAGCCTCATAATTCAGATTCAGGGGGTGTTTGTTTCCAGGGACTTTTTAGTGTAGGGACTAAAAAAAGTCCCTACCAAACCAAACAGGGTGGGACTTTTTTAGGACTTTTTGCTAAAAGTCCTTAGAAGCACCTCCTTGAGAGTCTTTTTCAAAAAGTCCTAGGACTATGAGTAGAGTAGTACCATGCCCTACTTCCTAGACCAACTGATGGATGGCGTTACTTACTTAACTCTGGTCAATGCTCTTCCCCTGGCAGTACCAAGAAGGTTAATGCTGGCTTTTAAAGTTTCTGGCCCCTCGTCACCTCATCGAGCGTATCAAAAAGACGAGCAGGCGTCCTCTTGGCGCAATCTCCAAGAGCCGCAAAGCTCAGTGTTCAATCCTCTGTGTGAGGTGAGTGTATTTGATGTTTTACTCTACTTAAGGTACAGCAGTAATTTGTTTTAACCTCTAGGATTTCTCCCTCCCTGGGCCAAAATCGGACACCATTGTCATGTTTATTACGTATACTCCAGTAATTTTCACGTATCACATTAGGACATTTTCACTTGTTTTATGGTTGTTCATAAAGTTTGCCACATAAAAGCAATTTTAACGGGGCGATCCATTTCGTCCGCGGGTGTCTGTTTGGATCGGCACGGACACAAAAGTCGAACCAACACATCGACCTAAACGGACACGCGTCCGCTTTTCGTCCGCAGGCGATCAATTCCCGGCTCATTTTTTAGCCGGATTTACGTCGACGCGGACACGAGACGGACACGTGCGCTCGCATTCTCCTTCCCCTGGCCCGCTGGTCATCCTCTCCCATTCCAACAAGCCCTCGCCAGTCTCCTTCGTCGTCGCCGCCGCCGCCCACACCGCCCATTTCATCGGTGGTTCTGCCAGCTGCCGGCGCCACAACATCCCCCTCTACAACGCCGCCACCTCTCACGTCGCCCGCCACAGCCGTCTTGCCGCCTGGGAACCGAAAGCTTCCCACCCCCGCTTCCTCAACACAACCACGACCGTGACCAAGAAGCTGCCTCGTCCAGATCCTCACCAGCACGCTCGTCAGACGCCACCAGGGCAGCTAGCTGGTCCGAGGGCGGCGCGACTCCCTTCGCCGGCCGTCTCCTTCGTCGATGCCCGCAAATTGTTCGACAGTTTGCCAAGGTACAAAATGGACTCCGTCTACAAGGTTTTTTTTCACAATTTCCTTTGCGACTCCGATGATTCCTCGTCCAATGAGGAGGAGGAGATCTTGGTTGCCGTGTTGGTCCATCACCACCTCAATAGTCAGCGCCCGCGTTTTGTGGTTCCATTCCGGGCCACCTTCCGGCGTTGAACCGCAACCGAGAGAGCGGGCACTTCCTTTTTTGAAAGGAATACTTTGACACAACAAATCCGTTGTTCAAATATCAGAAATTCCGCCGCCCTTTCCGTATGAGTAGACATCTTTTCAACCGTATTAGAGAGGGTTGGGCGGCTATGATGACTATTTTGAGTGCAAAGAGGATACTATTGGAAAGATTGGTTTCTCCTCTTATAAAAAATGCACTGCCACCATCCGAATGCTTGCATACGAAGTGTCCGGTGATCTCATTGACGAGTACGTCCGTATGAGCGAGTCTACATGCCCGGTGATCTCATTGACGAGTACGTCCGTATGAGCGAGTCTACATGCCCGGTGATCTCATTGACGAGTACGTATGTATAAGTTCTGCAAGGCTGTTATTGTTGTATTTGGCCCTGAGTACTTGAGAGAGCCGACTCGTGAAGATACAGCCCGTTTGTTGGCGATGAATGCCAGCAGTGGCTTCCCAGGGATGCTTGGCGGCATAGACTGCATGCACTAGGAGTGGAAGAACTGCCCTTCAGCTTGGCAAGGACAGTATAAGGGCCATGTCAGGGCTTGCACTGTCATACTTGAGGCCGTGGCGTCTTAAGATCTCTGGATCTGAAACTTTTTCTTTGGCATGGCCGAATCACACAATGAAATCAACGTGCTTCAGCGCTCGCCGGTGTTTGCTAGGCTTACCGAAGGCAACAACCCACCAGTGAACTTTATTATCATCGGCCACAACTACACAAATGATACTACCTGGATGACAGTATCTATTCTCAGTAGACCACTATTGTGAAGACAATCCCCAAACCTGTCGGAGAGAAGAGAAAAAGATTTTCCCAAGAGTAAGCGAGTGCTAGAAAGGACGTTGAGCGTGCCTTTGATGTTTTGCAATCTCGATGGGGCATCGTCCGGTATCCTGTTAATACTTGGAGCACGCAGAAACTATGGAAGGTGATGACTGCTTGTGTGATCATGCACAATATAATCATAGAAGATGAGCGCCCAGAACGTCTGTACGATCAAGAGTTTCAGTTTCAAGGTGAGAATATTGTGTCTCAACATGAAGGAGCAGCAACGTTTGAACAATTCACCAAATTTCATCATGACATGCGTGATTGGGAAACTCACATGCAACTGCAAAATGATTTGTTTGAGCATATGCGGGCTCATGTTGGCAACCATTAGTTGTATCTTTTTTATTCGGCTTGCAAAACTATATGAGACATTTTTACTTTTATTCGGCTTGTAAAACTATGCTATTTTTTTGTTGAAACTATGTTACTTATTTGATTCTAGACTATATGTTTGAATGCAGAAGTTATGTGTGAAACATTATAAAAAATGAGCTATTTGTTGAAAACGGTAGCCAGCCGGTCACACCGGCACATATGGGTCGACGCGTTACGTGCACTGTCATCCCAATTAAAAACAGGACGGACGTCGGGCAGACGGCCGATTCAAACGGACAAAAACGCCGTCCGCTTGAATCGGCGCGTTGAAGCTGCTCTAAGCGTGATGAGGACATCTCCAACGTCGTGGCCTACAGCGTCCGCAAATGTCTGGACCATCATGTTCGGACATTTTCTTGCCATGCAATGTGGGGCCTCAAACAGCGTTGTCTTCGTTTGTCCGAATTCCCTCAAACCGGATTCAAAACTAGTGAAGATTTGTGGGAGTTTCGGCCAGCACCGTGTAGCGCCCAAAATCCCGCACAAAGTCCGCGTATTTTTCACTCTGTCCCTTTCCATTGGCTTTGTATATCCCCGAGAGCCCATACATAGGGAACCGAGTTAGCCCAACCTGATTGTAGATGTCTTGCAAAAAATATTTGGTCACAGCTCCAGCATTGTGTAGTTTACATGTCGTTGCCTTTGACTGTGCAGAAAAAAGTCTTTAAATGTACCAGAAAGTGATATAAAAGTACGTCATCACCTATTTTAACTGACTGCAAGCCTGCAGCCGTGTTCGTACCCGCAGAGTCGGGTGCATGCAGAGCAGCCAGCACGCAATGAAAATCGACGCACGACGTCGTCACTTGAGATTAACTCCAACGTGGGCGCAAATCGGACGGTTGTTTTTGTCCGGTTTATGTCTGTTTATACGTGAGTAAACAGAAGACTGTGTCCGGTTTTGGTCCGGCCGTCGGTGCGGTCACCCTGCTGCCGCATCTCAATATTCTGTCCGTATTTAGATTTTAAAATTTTGACAACAAAGACATTACAAATAATTTAAAATGATATATATTACATTAAAACTTAAACCTCTACAAAGTCCCACAACCGCACATTCAAACTAAACTTAAAATAAAAATAAAAATAAAAACTAGATGGTCGTCGCCGCCATGGCCGTCGTCCTCATTCTCGTCCTCGTCCTCGTCACCCATGGTGAGGTCAACATAGGGCGGTGGTTGTCATAGGTGGGCTGGCGGCCCCTGCGATGGTTGTGGGGTGGGAGGTGCCTGCACTACTTCTGGCCCTGGCGGGGACGATGACCATGTGTCCGCGCCCACCACAAGGCGACACAGATACATACTCTGTTGTGCAGGGCATCATGTCCGTTCACCATCGCGATTGCCCCACCAAGGCCGGGTTCCAGGCCGCAGCGGGAGGCTCCTCCGGCACCTCCTCCTTCACTTCCTCCATCACCTCCTCCTTCACTTCCTCCATCACCTCCTCCTTGACCCGCAGCTCGAGGATGGTGACATTGCCAGCGGTCGACGGGGCCAACATCTCGTCGAGGCCCTCCCACTGGGCGCGGTCGTGCTCCCGGACAGAGTCGTCGAGCACCCTCCTCGCCACCTCCTCCTCCTCAACGGACATGGTGGGAGGTGATGATGGCAGGGACGATGAGGGGGAGGGTGTGGGAGTGCGCGTGGCGGGGGTGGGCTTAGAGCACGCGCGCGGCTGGCTCGGAGCACGACCAACAAAATAGGTTTGCCACATTAGATCATGCTCGTCCCGGAACCGTGTCCTAGATCGGGGAATCGCGACGTCCATCTTCTGATGGAAGGGGAATGCGACAGTGATTGATCTCCAACACGTGGGCGTGACCGCTCAGTGGGGTTGGCGGCAGTGGCACCAGATCTGGGCTCAGGTATCAGTTGTTCGGAAGATGGACGTCGCTCAATGGCAGCGGTGTGCCCGTCTCCCAGCAGCATTGGCATATGTTGACCTTCACACAAGGCCGCACGTGAGGCGGGGCCGCCGGCAAGGAGATGGTGAAGGCGGGCGGCGAGGTGGAGTGGGCGGCAACGCTCCGCATGAACGATGGGCCTGCCTCGTGGTCGTGCTCCCACTTCTTCCCGGGATCCATTTCCACATTCCCATGGTAGAAGGCGGGCAACGGGAGGTGTTAGAGCGGTGGTCGGAGGTTTGGTTTGGATGTCGGGGCTCGAGGAGGCAGATAGCGAAAAAAGTAAAAGTGTGTGGACTGGCCGGTCCACGGCTTTCATTAAAAAGGACGGACGACTGACTTGCAAGCCCCGTCGGGCGTGTGGATCTAATGAAGCCGGTGGGAACAGTTGGACGGTCGACAGGCGGGCCCAAAGCAAACGATGACACAACGCATGGGTGCGGCTAGCATTCGTCTGGACGCAAATCAGGTCCTAATTTGCGCCGGATTTAGGTCCACCTAGACACTGAACGAACGCTCTTTACAGTTATGGTCATGCGTGTGGCTATGATCTATGTATGTTTCGATTCAAACGGACACGACCAGATCAAATAGGGTCGTCCGTTGGGTTGACCTGAGAGCTATGACCGTCGGACTGCAATGCAGGCACGTCGAGACGGAGGATCTCCATCTCATGACCGACCATCCAGCCCGAAGCTCCCGCCAGCGCCGCTCGTCCCGTCCACAGCGAAGAGATTCGTGACCTGTGAGCATGAACACACTATTTATTTTTTTCACGAATACGCAAGTTGCGTATCATTCCATTGATAGGTAGAAAGTGAGAGTTACAGGGGCCCAATTACAAACTCCGACACCAACGGAAGAGTTAGCAACTAGGGTTAGGGAGAGACCGGAATGCTCAGCTCGGAAAACAGAGCATAAACGCACCTAAGGCGGCTCAAATTGGGTGATCGCGGCAAGTCCTCTAGCCCCAGTCAGGGCCCAGGTCCGTGACTAGTCAAGAATGTTCTACCGACCTAGTGACGCAGAACACACTATTTATTACCCGCGGTCTTATGACAATCCGGAGGGAGGACTGTAATGTGGAGCTTTAACTTTGGACGCCCGCGAAAGCATGAACACATTATTACCCGCGTTCTCATGGGTCGGGGCACATGCAAGAAACAACTTGGCTGCAACCACAGAACGAAACTACTACACGGACGACACTGCCCGGCTGAACTCCACACGACGCGAGAATGAACGGTGCTAGCTACGTTTGCTCTAACGCATGAACGGTTTGATGTGTAGCATCGTTCGGTGATCGTTCAATATCTGTCGTGTGTGTAGCAGCGTTGCCCATAGAAAAGAAGCGAAACTGCTCTATGAACAACAAAACATGGACGATGTGTGGACGACAACAAATTCAACGGCTGTTGCACCGCTGTGGGCATGCATGTGTGCGGCCAGATTATCACTGTTGTTCATGAGTTGTCTGATTTTGTCGTCCGTACAGCAATGTTCGAAAAGAAGCGATCATCATCGAGTATTAGAGATTGATGACTAAGAAAGTGAGCTCACCGGCTACCGGAGCGGGGCAACGAGGAGCGGCAAAACCCGCGCCTGCTCCTCCCCGCCTTCCTCGGTCTCTCCTTTGCCGTCGACGCTCTCCGGCAAGAGGCCAGGCGAGGTCCGACGGTCTCTCTGTGTAATACTGCTGCAGAGCGAGCTCGCTTCCCATCTCTGCTAACCGCTGACTGTGTGTGAAATGCAGACAGAGTTGGACTCCCAAGACCTGCTTTCTGCACGCCAAAGTATGGGCGCCGTCCTTTCTTTTTCTTTTTCTTTCTTTTAGGAAGGGCGTCGTCCTTTCTTAGGCTGCCCGTAACGGGAGTATCATACTCCCTTCATTCCACCATGTAGTGCTTTCTCTATCCACGTGCTTCAACTTTGACCGTAAATTTAACTACCAAAACCAATTGCGACGGGAGCAAAAATTATATCAGTGAATTCGTATTCGAAAGAAGTTTTTATTTATATAATTTTTTCTCCCACCGTAGTTGGTCTCATTGGTTAAATTTATGGTCAAAGTTGGACCTCGGAAAGTGCGGGCGCACTATATTTTGGAATGGAGGGAGTAGGTAGTATCATGCATGCCACCTAAGCAATTTTGATGAGGTGGCATAGAATTAAATGAAGAAAGAGAGGTTTGAGTATCATATCATGATATCGTATCATATTAAATGATGTGCTACTTTGTATCATGTATGACAATAAATGTAGTCCTCTATGATACCAACATATAATACTATACATTAGGGATGTAGTATCATAGATTAGTATCATATGCATGATACTAGTATATGATACTCCCCATTACAACCAGCTTTAGGCCAGAAATCAGGAAAAGGCCGTCTAGGCTCACGCGGTACTAATTTAGTGTTTTCTTGCAAGATGTATCTAGGTCTCAGTCGTCCGAGGTTTCCGTTAAGTCTCTGGCGATGCGCAGCCCGGATTAAGAGCGCAGCCAAGCTCATCTTCTGCACACAAAAGTTAATATTAGAGCTTGTTCTGGGACATGTAAAAGGGAGATTTGTTTAGGGAAAAAGGGCACTGAATGTATATGAACTATCACATCACTGGGCTGGACTTTGAATTCTCGCGCTGATCTATTAGCGATCTAAACGATCTTATATTTCTTCACATAGAGAGTAGTTTATAGTAGTAGCATTCAGGTTTTGGCTGAGAATGATCACATTGTGCTTTTTTGTTTGACTGAAGAACAAGACCACTGTCCGCTTGAGAAGAACAGAAAACAGTACACTTGAAGAAACAACACGTGCACAACACATACAAAACCCTGTCAGAAAAACCATACAAAGCACACTTGCAGATCAAACAGCACGCTTCCAACAAGGGTCAGCTCGCTGAGGTGGCTGCAACGGACGACACGTGTTTGATTTTCTACAAGCTTTCGATACACATCGGAACAACCATTTCTGACAGATGAGGGGTGCAAACCGTGGGAACTGCAACAACACGTTAACAAAAGAGCGTGTCTCTGGATACGCAGTGATACGTTAATAATGTTAGCAATCAGACCGGCGGCGCCTGCTCAGGAACCGCGCACCAAACCGGTCGTCCTACACGCAAAGGGCATGCACCAAGATCAAACCCCCCGCATGCGCGTGTCCTGATACCCTATGGAAAATCAGAACAGGCAACACCCCAAGATACAAAACCACCAGAGAAAAAAAAAGATCTTTTGGTCAGCCGCATCATCCTGTCATCTTCTTGCCTCTTGTCGTCAGGGGCCCAATCAATCAGCCAAACGAGGGGATCCCGTATCTCCAGCCGTTGGAGGACCGCCGGGCGGGGGGCTGCTGCGGCGCGAAGCTGAGCCCGAACATCTCCCTCAGGACCTGCCCGGGCTCCTGGAGCCCGATCAGCTTGGCCACCAAGGACGCGCTCTCCCTCACGTGCTCCAGGTCCCTGCTCTCTGTCCACAGCCGGCGAGCCACCTGCAGCTTCCTCTTCTTGGAGTCCAGCGACACGCTCCATTTGGTGTACATGTGGTTCCTCTCCTCCACGGACAGCCGCTTCTGCATCTGCCTCGCCAGCATCTCCCTCTCGCGCTGCAGCTTCTTGGCGCTGCATCATAGATCGGACGTTCTCAGTCAGGTGTGTGCTCGTCCTTTCTCTCATCTATCTATCTAGGTTATAAAAAAGGAATGCAGATAATTGATGCATTGATGATTGCCGCGTACCTCGCGACGGGGGAAGAGCTGAGGCTGCCTACGGTCACATTGCTGGGGGTGCTTCCCCTGGAGTAGGTGTCTCTGAGGAACGATAGCCTTCGAAGCTCCACTTCCATGTAAATCGAGTCGGCAGATTCTCCTTTGAACAGCAGGAAAAAGTATGTCCTGTGGACCAAGGAAATGCTGCAAGCATGCCAAAGCTCAATGATCTCCTGCTGTTTCTTCTCGAATTCCAATGGCCATCGCGAAGGTGATTGCAAACCATCCATGATTGGGTCTAATCCGATGCTCTTCCCATTTGCACTCTACAACGTGGAGTAAGATTGCCAATTAATTATTCAGTTATTGGTGCAATGGAAGTAAAACATTTCAGCAGGTCTGGGTAGTATGTAAACTGTTATGCTGCAGGCCTGCTAGTGATAGATCTCAAGGAGTCGTCAATAACTATTATGCTTAAAATTTCATTTCCAAATTGTCATCACCTATCTTAGTCATCTAAACGCTCTTATATTTCTTTACGGAGGGAGTAATTTCTTAGCATAATTATGACTCCCAGTTTCTTTCAAGTAAAATAAATGAGCTGCAGGGGTAAGAGCATACAATCATGCCTAAAAGATAACCCCGCACCTTGTCACCTACCTGTTTCTGATAATGAACCTGAGCCATCTCCTTAAGTTCAGCAACAAATTCACCTATACCAGTAAATTCTGCATCACCTGTCTTGCTAGCTCCCTTTGAAGTGCTAATTTCAGATCCTGCCCTTGAAAGAGTCTCACTCCCTGCATCGTAGTTTAATGCAGATCCTCTTCTCTGGTACTCTTCAGGTCTTCCTGGGAAGATTACCAAACTTCTGTTTACTGGTGTGCAATCCTCCATCTCCATCTCATCAAGTAAAGTAGACCCTGTTAGTGATCTACAGCTCCTGCTTCTACCAATTACTCTACAACTTGATGGGTTACGTGTTGAAGATCCTAGATCTTTAGTGATAAAAGGCCTTCTGATGTTCTCCAAATGTTGCTCCAAGGTAATAGGAGTTTCACCAAGACTCCTTGAATTCACTGAAGCTGTTGAATCATTACCACGCATGCTAGAATTCCTATTTGAAGCTCGTGGGCTGGTACTTTCACCAGCTGACAAAGACAAACGTTCATTTCCTCTCGTTTCATTTGGCTCAATACATCGCACTTCCTTGTAATGATCTGAATCATCATGAGAGATCTGAGAACTGTCATCTCTGCTAGCGCTTGGGGGCATTCCAACAGACGGGGGACTTCTGATTGAACGCTTTCCTGAGACCTAAACATACAGAGAAAACAAATACATCAGTGTTGGAGTAATAAGGCCAGAAGGTAATAACTAGAAGTCACATAAGTAAAAATACCTGGTGCTTTGGGTCACGATCACCAACAACTTGCAGCAAATCCTGCAACCTGGACTGAGCCAAATCACGTTGCGACTTCAGTTCTTTTATTTCTTTCTCCATCTGCGGAAGACATGCAACATCATGAATGGATAGAAAGAAAAATGAGTTTATCTGTGTGTATCCCAAGGGAAATACAGAGGGAAGCAATAGCAATCTCCATTATTCAGGAAAGAAAGAAAACAGACTAGAATTTTCCAGGCACTGTACCTTTCTGATTTGGTTGTCCTTTTCCTTCACCTGTGCTTCCAGACTAGAGTTCGAAACTGGCTGCCGCAACTCACTCTCCAGTCTAGCAACTTCCTTTTGCAAATGCTTAACTAGTGTTTTATCAGACATGACCACATTAACCTGAGCATTTGTAACTACGTCCTTTGCACAACTCCCGAAAAACAGTGTATTCCTTGATTGCTCAATGTGACTTGTTGCAGGGCTGAGTGTACAAATAATCGCGGTTCTTGCATTGCCTCCCAAAGAAGGTTGTAATATGCGTGTAAGCTTGGAATCTCTATACGGTACGTGTGCATTACTCCCCATGCTGAATAATGAAAAAATATAACTGGAATGTCAGCAACTAACAATCCCATGACTACATAAGTAACTACTCTTATAATGTGAAGAATCAAAGCAAAGTAAGACTGTGAGCTGAATTTGCAACCTTAGCTTCCTAATGACGGTGCCAAGGGAAAGCAAACTTTTATTGATGTGGCAACCTTCTTTCAGCCTTGTGCCAGCTGACATAGCCTGAGATGCACGCTCACTTCCTGCCAGATCAACAAAGTTCTGCATGGGAAGAATAATTGCCGCTTACACTTTTTCTCCAGATTGTATAAACTTAACAAACTGAGGCGTCTTTCTTACCACACTAGCCACAAGGGTGGTTGACTTGTCCTTTCCTAAGAATTCACGAGCAGAACTTTCAACAGTCTGAATTGGTAGATGAAAATTAAACGGTCAGCAAACATAAACATCTATGATGAATGGAACACATATACATCAAAGTATTTCGTAAATATAATCAAGTTAAGGACAGACCAATTTAAGTATTTGATGGGATCTGGAGCTTTTTTCATTTAAGAAGGTCTCCCCGGTTTTCCTTTGAGCTATTACAATCACGTAAAGCACAAATGAGAACATACAATAACCATAAGATCGACAAAATGCAAGCTGCTATTAGTAAGCAATATTGAACCTTCGCAAACAGAAATAAGTCCCTTGAGGTGGTTCCAATCCCTTAATATAACCTCCGTAAGATTCTCCACGTAGGTGCCTTTCTGTAGAATAAACAACACTAAACCGGTTAGCAAACATGAGCATAACATCACTCAAAAGTTAACAATGCTGAAAAAGAACACCTTATTACCTCTGCATCATCCCAAAGTCTAAGAGGAGTATTTTCTGCACTCAGAAGATCCCTAACAACTTCATTGTATATTTCAATTGCTGAGAATTTCAACACAAATGCTCTTTCCTCATGCTGAAAAGGAAACACTGATTTGAGGACTTTGTAACAATCGAGACCAAAACCTGGCCATGGAAGCTATGGTTGGCTGGGAGTTGATCACCTTGTTAATATAATCGTATATATCTGCTACTGTGCATTCTGTCACTCCAGTCATAGTGAATGTCTTCCCACTACTTGTTTGCCCGTACGCAAAAACACTTGCTGAGAGAGAAAACACACTCTGATTTAGTTCAAATGCTATTATGTTTCACAATTTTTGACTCATATGCTTTTGTGTAGTTTGCACTCACAGTTAATGCCACCAACTACAGAGAGGGCAACTTCCTTAACCCCTTCCTGGTAGACTTCTTTCGTACTGCACTCGGAATGAAATACCCTGTCTGCAAATTCAAGGGATTTATGTTTAACAAAGACACACGTTAGGAAAATGTAACCAAACTATAATTCTTACCAACTATACTCATGTGAGATCCTTACATAGCAATTGCGCACATTGGAATGATTTAAACAATACGTCAACAATAAATAAAGGCATAATCGCTATGCAGTAATAACATACACATCAAGTATGCATGTAATTGTGTAGGGAAATATGATGTTTGAGTGTTGCTTCTGAGAGCCATTGTAGTACATCAGATGTTATGAAAATGCTTCCAAAAAACAGTACTACAGACTAATTAAGCATACTGAAGAACCAGAGCAATGAAAAAACACAAAAGATGTAGCATCAAAAGAGCACTGACCAAATGTGTATGCGGTTGGAGCCGTGGGTCGATCCGGGAAGGTACTCCGGAACATGATGGTGGTGTCATTGATGCACTCCCACTCCGCAGGCTCACCCCTTGCAATCTCCTTGTCACTCAGCGGCCTCACCCTCACTAACACCTGTATCCTATCCAGGCTTCCTGCGCCGCTTCCACCACCGTTCACCACCTCAGCTCCATTCATCTTATCCCACTGCACGGACTCGTCGCCTCCAATCGCCCCCATTCGCCCTCCCACTCACCTGCCCCCTCTCCAGCACCTCTCCCTACACCATCTGCCAGAAATGCAGCATTATAAGACCACAGCCAAGAAGCAAGGCACATATGATACGTACAAGAATAAAGAAGAAGCAGACAAGAAGCCACCACGGCAGGGGATGCACGAATCTGTCCTTTCCCAGTGGATTTGAGTGCCGGGCAAGGTTGTTGACGAGCTTGCTGCTGCTGCTGCGGGTGGAGGAGAAGGCAAGCATTTCTATGTGGACCCTTGGCTACCAGTAATTACGCGCATCATCAGGGTTCAGGACAGTGGTTAGCATGTCCGATGGCCGGATACAACCGGAGAACCACCGATAATGCCAAATCTATGGCGCCCCTGTCACGCCAACCATCCTCCTTCCCGAGGAATTCGCAGTTATTAGCAGATCTGCACGAAGCAATCGCCTGACCTAAGCACTCCCTAACAACCGGAACAGTAGCCCCCAGCAGGCTCACATCGACGTCGCCACCAACCAGCCGCAACAGCAGCTCTCCTCCCCTCTCCTCTCCTCCGGTGACCAGTAATGCTCAAGCAATAGCATAATAATAAAGGAAAATCGGGTGAGTTATTCATAACATACCGAGGCTTGGCGAACACGGCCGGCTCCGGCGGGCGAGGAAGCGACGTTTCTCCGGACGGCGGCGGCGGCCATGGCTCGGGATTTCTGGCGGGGGATTCGCAGGGGAGTGGGGGGTTTTGGAGTCGGGGGGTGGGGGGGAGGGGGTCTGGGAGTGGCGCCGGCCTCACCGCGTGCGACTGCTCCCCACGACGATCGATTTGGGGGGAGAGAAGGGTCAGGAGTGTGGGAGACGGTGGCTCGCTCTTTTTTTCCTTTTCTCTCTTTTTTTTCTTTTTCTTTCTGCCAACCCCAGGAGACCGTTGCTTGGATTCCTCTGTCCCGTCCCGTCTCTCCCAGGGATCGTTTTCAATGATCTTGCTTAGTGGGCGCTTTTGCGCGCAGGCCCTTTATTTTTTATATATATTGTTTCAGTTAAGTGCTCTTCACTGCACGTATTCACAAATTTTGTACGCCCGTATATTGCGCCGTATTGTACGGACAAGTAGCTACTGGTAGCGAAACCGATCCAAGAGTAATGAATCACTCGGATGGAATGCTTGCCGAAATCTCAGCGCACGCAGAAACCGGATACGTACGAGGGACGGGACAAGGGATGCCGGGGAAGTAAAGTAAAGAAGGGAACATCCATGATACGTGCCGTGTATTTATCTCGGCAAGTTAATGCGGCGTGGAAATTTCGTGCGCGGGGCAGACGGACAGTGCGGCGAGCAAATTCAAATGCTTGGCCGTTCTGACTGTAGTGAGCGGTGGACCGCTTCTGAAGGCCTGGGCTTCTGAAGGTGGCCGGTGAACATCGGAGAATTGCTGACCACTAGTGTGTGGTCGAGGACGTGCAGCTCCAGCTTCAGCCGACACCATCTCAACAACGGCTATAATTTGGCCTCTTGTTATTTTATAAACATGATCGGTTTATTCTAGACAACCGGCTAACGTATCATATGGTGACATCTTCTTTTTATGACGGGAATATCTGAGGTCAACTTTATCCGTTTGTTAAGTTTGGTACGAAATTAGTTGTTATTTTCATGGAAGTTTCTTCTCGCGATAAATAAAATGGAAACCGTGTCGGCAATGCATACTTTTCTTGAGTCAACTTATCCATTTGTTAAGATATAAGTTCGAAAATTAGTTATTTTCATGGTGCAAAAAAAGGCTCATCATTTTCTTCAATCCTACTATACCCCACTTAGGACATCTTCAACGTGACCCACAAGCCTCCCGCATGAGTCCAGAACGCGTTGTGCGGACAGCGGAAGCCATCCAACACGGGCATGTATCGGTCTGCGGCGCGGTCCGGACGTGATTTTTCACAAACCGGAGAGAAACGTGGGGGAAGCTTTACGGAAGTCCGGACCGATCCTACACCCGCTTCTGATCGCCCTGGCCAACCAAAAAACCCCTCACCCGTCCCTCATGCGCTTTCCTTTCGATGCGCGCCACTTACCGCGCTGCATTCATGCCGGTCCAAAGCACGCGGAGGCCGGCATTGATACCGCGATGTGACAGGAGGGAGGGGGGCAGCGCTGATCGACATGATCACTCGGCAGCCGCCGCTTCAATGCGGACCTGCGTTCCCGAGGAACCAACTTCGATCACTGCGCGACATTGAAGCGGCTGACCGGCCCTTCGCATGGCATGGCCGCGGCTATGTAAGTCGCGCTCTAGCGCCATCCACATCGCATCCTCCTCCATCTCCTTCTTCCCTCTCCTCGTCCATCTCCCTCCACATCTCCGGCGATGGGCAAGTGGTTCCAGGGCGGGTTCTGGCGGATAGTGGTGACGCCGCCCTCGAACTCCGGGGTCATCCCTCATCGGTGGGCGGCTCATCAACGAAGGCGGAGATCATCATCTCCTCGGTGACAAGGAGGACCAGCAGCATGCAGTCCGCGCCGGTGGTGCCTGGCCAGGTCTACGCCGCCATCGACGCAGAGTTCGAGCAGCAGATGGAGCTGATGCTCCGTCGCTCCGTCGTCCACATCAACAGCCTGGCTCCGCCACCGGGGACGTTCCTCTCCATGAAGCCGGAGCCGGCATCCCCTCCACGCGCAACATCCAAATTAGACGTCGCGTGAAGGAAGAGCGGCTCTCGCCGCCACCCCAACGCATCGTCAAGGAGGAATGGCTCTCACGGCTGCACCGGCGCTTCGTCAAGGAGGTGCGCCGCCTCGGTGCATTGTCAAGGAGGAGCGCAGCGCGCTGCCGCTCCTTCCCAAGGCGCACGGTCGCATTTTTCACTACCTCAACAGCGGCGGGGCCGACGGCAGGTGTTCTTCGTCCCGGATCGCCATGACGGTGCGGGAATACGCCGACCGGGAGCAACATCGGCGGGACAGCCACAACGCCGCGCGCCAATCCAAGTTCGCAAAGTCGGACGTCCCGTCGCCACACATTGTGGCGAACCCAGACTTGACGTACGTCTGGGCCCTGGACCGCTCCGTGACGATGTTAGAGACGGCCAAACGCCGTCTCCGCCACCTCGACGGGGAGATGGCCAGGTACGGTGAGTAATGGTCCCTCGCCGAGATCGCCTCCTCCAGCGACCGCCGCCCTCTCCCCCAGCCCACGTCATCGCTGGCTGCAGCCGCACTACGCACGATGTCGTGGATCTAAGACTGACAGTAGAATGAGGGTAGGTATGAGGAGGCAAGATCCTAGCTATGGCGAAGTTGTACACACGAGTTTTACGAGTTCAGGCCCTTCGCGGAGGAAGTAATAGCCCTACGTCTCGGTGCCCGGAGGCGGTCGACTGGATTATGTATGTGTGTGTTTACAGGGGGTGCGAACCCTTGTGCCAGTGGAGGGGGGTGACTTATATAGAGTGCGCCAGGACCCCAGCCAGTCCACGTTACAAAGGGTTTAAAGTACATAAAGAAGGAGTTGTTACTGGTAACGCTAGCAATTAAGTGATATAAATGCCTATTAAGTCTATGAAGTAAACGTCCGACCGTTGCCGTGCAGAGTGACTTTAGGCCTTCTGTCGTCGAGTGATAATTGTTGCGGTCGAGTGACTTTGAATATTCTGAGTGGAATGACTTGTAGTCGAGTGGATGACGCTATCCCTTGAATGTTTCTGCTTTTAAGATGGTGTCCTAGGGGAGGGTGTCTAGGTCAGGCCTATGACCCTACCCTAGGTACATAGCTTCATCATTAGCCCCCGAATGGTTCAGGGTTTGAGTGGAGAAGGAGTTGAGAACACCTCCGATTCAATTTTCGCTCTTCGGAAGTGCCTTATGGGGACCAAATGAACAACCATGACGACATCAACTTATTTTTCAGTCGCCTTGATCCATTCTTGGTTCTGTCGAGTGAACTTTACTGTGATGTTTTGAGTACTGATATAAAAGAAATCTTCTATCTGACAGGTTGCCCTGCTGCTCGCGGATATCGTGGGATTCGTATTTTGGGGAAGCGCGCGAGACGGAGGAGGCCGCAGTAATCGGATGGGATTAGGCAAGGCCGCCTCGATCACCGCTCCACCTTTTTCACCACGTACCTCGCGCGCGACTGTTGTGGGATTTGATAGGATCGTCCGGACCCACAGGTCAGCCACTCGGAAGCGGCCTCATATAAGGTGCCAGATTGGGGTTTTGTCCAGAGCGCGTCCCCATTCTCCTCCTTTCTCCTCCGCTCTCTCCGCCATACCCACCTCTACTCCCGGCGTCGCTGCTCTATTCGAGTTTCGCTCGCGGCCATGGGGAAGGAGAAGACAGTGGATCTGGAGCGCGCGAAGAAGGCGATGGCGAAGGCGAAGGGGAAGAAGTCCAGCCGGGGCAGATCTTCGTCGAGGTCCGGCCTGCCGCGTGGCTGGATCAAGGGCGACTGGATTCGGTCAACGATCAGTCAGGACGACATCGATGATCTGGTCGAGGGGGGACTGATTCCCCACGAATCGGCGCGGCTCTCGAAAGGCGAGACCAAACCGCATCCGCAAGAGGGTGAGTGTGTTCTCCTCGCCACCCATGTTGACCGTGGATTTTTTTGCCTCCCCATCCTTTTTTCCGGGTGAACTTCTTTGGAGCACAACTCCACCACTTTACTCCCAACACCATCGTATATCTCGCTGCCTATGTGTCCATGTGTGAGAACTTCTTAGGTTGTGGGCCACACTGGGGTCTTTTCAAGCACATTTTCACGTGTCGTTCCCAGTCGGTTAAGAAGGCCAACCCGAGTGACGAGAGGACGCACGTGATTCAGATGTGTGGGGTCTTGGTATTCAAATGAGAGGTAAAAGCACTTTCCCAGCCATGATCCTTCCTGAGTCGGTCCGAGGATGGCAGTCGACCTGGTTTTATTGCAAAAACCAGCCGACTCCAGGTCAGTCGACCGGACTTCCTGCTTTCTCCATGGCTCGGGTCGAGAAGCCCTCTGCCTTGAAAGTGATCCTAGAGGAGAAGGCGCAGGTGAAGGTGTTGGTCGAGTGGGTGGTCCAGCTCGTCCGGGATGGCGTGACCGGTATGGATATGTTGTAGGTCTTCCTTAAACGATGCATCCAGCCGCTCCAAGCCCGTGACCATCCGATGTGGATGTACTCGGGTATCGAGGATTCCACTCGGATCCACCCGGAGGAGGTCGACGAGGACACAGTGGAGAAGTGGTTGAAAGGCATCACTGGCAACAAGGATAACCCCAGGGGAAGGGGATCCAGGAGAGTCCCTCCATTCGACAATTCGCGCCAGCCAGACCAGGTCTGACTCTGGATTGTCGAGTGTTCTCTTGATTCATCATGTAATCGCTTGTTGAGAACCAACTGATTTTTGCTTCATTTGTTATCTTTCAGGCCCTTACTGAGATGTACTCGATGCCCAACGGGGAGCAGGAGCAGGATCCGGAGGGGGAGGCGAGCAGGGGCGAGAGCGGCGAGTGGCACTCTGACGAAGAGGAGGACGAGGAGAGTGACGACCTGAGTGATGAAGAAGAGGTCGACTCACCTCCTCGCAGGGAAAAAAGATCCAAGCACACTCACGACCCGGCAAGCATCCACGACAAAGCGACCGCACCGACTGGACAGTCGTCGAAGCGCCCTCGGACGTCTTCTCCAGTGCCGACTGAGAGGGCACCGAAGCAACCGAAAGCTGCATCGTCTCCAGCACCGACTGATAAGGCGCCGAAACAACTGAAGGCTGCGTCATCCAAACCGCCGAAGGCTTTGACCAAGATAAAAGTGGCCATTCCTACTGTCTCTGGGTAATAATCAAACCTGATTCTTTGATTGACTCGGTGAGATAGACGTGACTGACTGAATATTGAAATTTGCAGAGCTGCTACCTCCGGGACTTCCACCCACAAGTATGAAGATGAAGAGATGGAAGATGCAGTCACCTCCAACCCAGGTACAACTCTCGTAATCCTGTCCTTGGTTAATTGGTCGATTAAATTCTGACGACTGATCTGGGGTCGACTGATCTCTTTGCAGCCCCTCCCAATATTATTGAGCTTCCAGATGATGACGAGGACGTGCCGCTGAGGCCCAGGAGGAACAAGAAGACGTCAGCTGGCAAGACATCCCAATCGGAACCGGCGGCAGAGCCAGTAGTTCAACGGCTTGAAGATGTGAGCAGGGTTTTTGTTACTTTTGTTGATCCAGTGTCGAGTGTACGCCCCACATCGTCGACTGTGCCAATGCTTCCTTCAACCGTCCAACTTCATGCCTCGGAACTTCAAGCTGCTGTGCCTGGACCGTCAATCCCATTCTTCACCACTCATCACATTCCAGAAAGCCAGGCGGACGCCGCTGCGGAAGCCATTCGCCAGGCTGGCATAATGATGGAGCGGGTGAAGGTGGTGCACGAAAATAGTCAGGCTGCTTACGACGCCAGCGCGGCTCTTCGAGCCAATGTCCAAGTAAGTTGGCTTCCGACTGAACTTGTTCTGTTAGGATATGCTACCTAAATACTTTTCTCCGTGTAATATCTTGTTGTCCTGCACACCCACTGGGTGTTTTGTCATCTTTGTTGTTTCCACTCTTCCACTCGGTCTAGGTGGACCGTGTCGAGTGGAATCTGAACCAGTTGGGGCACGCTAAGTGCACCCATTGGGTGTAGTCCCCGAGACCGCAGTCGACTGCTGGCAGTCGATTGGGGTCTGAGTACTTCTTTCTCTTTTTTTCTTCCTTCCACTCGGTCTAGGCGGACCGTGTCGAGTGGAATTTGAACCAGTGGGGGCACGCTAAGTGCACCCACTAGGTGTAGTCCCCGAGACTACTGTAGAATGTTTGATTCTGCAGTAGTCTTTAAAGTTTTATTCACTCGAAAGTAAATAATCTTTGATCTTGTCCACTGACATGTCTTTTACTCATTGTAGAAATTCTGTGCGCTTATCTCTAAATTCGCTGAATTCGAGGAAAAGCAGAGGCAACTCAACCTTGACTTGGAGCTGGCCCAACAGAACTTAAAAAAGGCTCAAGATGAAGCTGCTGGTATGGAAGGTAACGGCCTGTCGACTGCTTATCTCGACCATCCTTCAAGTTATCCCTTTGTTCTTCTGTTTGACCCAAATGTGTGTTTTTGCAGAGAAAATGAGGCTGGCTCTGGCGAAGAAGGACCTTGACCTTGCAGATGCGCAAAAGGAGGCTCAGGAGAAGGCTGCCCTTGCTGACAAAAAGCTGGCTTCGGTCGGAGCGCTAGAGGAGGAAATAACCAAGCTGAAGTCGTCTCTTACTGAATCCAACCGAGAGGCGACTCGTCTGAAGAAGGATAAGGTGACTCTGAACGAGCAGCTGGAAAGCATGTCTCATAGGAGAAACGACTTGGAAGCTTATCTGAAAGCCCTCGCCAAGAAGCTCTTCCTTATGCTCAAAGGTACCCCTTTTTTTATCCAACTGTTTTACTGTTTGCAAGTCACCGCAGATCAGTCGACTCATTAACTCCTTGAATCTGTAGAATTCTGCCAAAACTTTGAAGAGGAAACTGGACGGATCGAGACGGGCTTGGATCCCATCCTTTCTCCAGTCGGTGATGAGGCTGCCATGAATGTGCTTCAACTGGAATCTCGCGTTGCTAGCGTTACCAGTTATCTTGCTCGCTTGAAGGTGGTGACGTCACGCATTGATACATCACTCTGGCCAAGGGCAATGCTTCAGAATGATCTCGAGTCTCTGATGACTCGACTCAATGAGGTTCATGGTCGAGTGCAGGAATGGAAGAAGTCTTCTGCCTGATGCGGTGTTGACATGGCTCTATCACTGGTTAGGGTCCACTGCAAAGAAGCTCGAGAAGAGAAGCTGGCGGCGATCAAGGTTGCTAACACCAAAAGACACGACTTCCAATCCTTCATGGAGACTTTCATTGCTGCTGCCACTCGGATTATTGACGGGATTGATCTGGACGAGTTCGTCGAGCCTGCAAGCCGTCCTCCTGCGGAGTGAACAAACTTGATACCTCGCCTTAAATTTGCCTCGGAATGCCGAGTGATTTTGTAACCATTAAACTCCTTCGGTCCTGATGCCCGAGTACTTTTATTTTCGTCCTGAAACTTTTAAAATTCTATTCGAACTTGGTTTATCTTCTGCATGTGCTTGCATTTGCCTTCAAATGGAACTTGTTCTTCACTCGGAATATTCTTTGAACTTGAGATGCAATTCTGAGGAAGATATCCCAGTCAACCTGCACCTCATCGTCCTTGCGGATAGGGATGGAGCGCACGTTGTACTTGTGGCGCAGCTCCGAGGAGAGGGTTGTAGTCGACCTGCACCTCGTCGTCCTTGAGGATAGGGATGGAGCGCATGTTGTACTTGTGGCGCAGCTCCGAGGAGAGGGTTGTATTCGACCTATACCTCATCGTCCTTGCGGATAGGGATGGAGCGCACGTTGTACTTGTGGCACAACTCCAAAGAGAGGATTGCTCTCACTTGGTAGGATTTTTTAAACTTAGGCGAATACTGGACTGCAACTAAGTTCCCGAGTGTGAGGGTTGCTCACGCTCGGTAGGATTTTTTACACTTAGGCGAGTACTGGACTGCGGCTAAGCACCCGAGTGTGAGGTTTTCTCATCACTTGGTGGGATTTTTTTGCACTTAGGCGAGTATTGGACTGCAGCTAACCCCCGAGTGTGAGGTTTGCTCATCACTCGGTGGGATTTTTTGAACTTAGGTGAGTATTGAACTGCAGCTAAGCCTCCGAGTGTGAGGTTTGCTCATCACTCGGTGGGATTTTTTGAACTTAGGCGAGTATTGGACTGCAGCTAAGCCCTTGAGTGTGAGGTTTGCTCATCACTCGGTGGGATTTTTTGAACTTAGGTGAGTATTGGACTGCAGCTAAGCCCCCGAGTGTGAGATTTGCTCATCACTCGGTAGGATTTTTTGAACTTAGGCGAGTA
>NC_041390.1:460871937-460906130 GCF_002162155.2 Triticum dicoccoides
GTACTGGACTGCAGATAAACCTCCGAGTGAGAGGCTTGCTCACCACTCGATAGGATTTTTTCAACTTAGGAGAAACGGATTCGCAGCTAAGCCTCCGAGTGAGAGGCTTGCTCACCACTCAGTAGGATTTTTTTCAACTTAGGCGAGTACTGGACTGCAGCTAAGCCCTCGAGTGAGAGGCTTGCTCACCACTTGGTAGGATTTTTTCAACTTAGGCGAAACGGATTCGCGGCTAAGCCCCCGAGCGAGAGACTTGCTCATCACTCGGTAGGATTTTTTCAACTTAGGCGAAACGGATTCGCATCTAAGGCACCCACCGGGGGATTTAGAACATACAAAAAAGGAACAACGATCATTTACAAGACTGTAAAACCGTGTCTTTGATAATCAAACTAAAGGGTATTTTTTATTACATCTCAACAGTCTGAATGCTTAAGTGTAAAAGGGGCGGAGCAAATCCGCATTCCAAGCGCGTGGCTCGTCTTTCTTATGCTCGACATTGTAGAGGTGGTACGCTCCATTGTGAAGCACTCTGGTGATGATGAAAGCACCTTGCCAAGTAGGGGTGAGCTTGTGTGGCTTCTGCTAATCCACTCGAAGAACCAAATCTCCTTCCTGAAATGCTCGACACCTCACGTTTCTAGCATGGAATCGACGCAGGTCTTGCTGATAAATGGTCGATCGGATCAAAGCCATCTCTCTTTCCTCTTCCAGGAGATCAATTGCGTCTTGCTGAGCCTGTTTTGCTTCAGCTTCTAAGAAGAGCTCGACTCTGGGTGCATTGTGAAGCAAGTCACTCGGAAGCACAGCTTCAGCTCCATAGACCAAGAAGAATGGAGTTCGACCAGTCGAACGATTCGGAGTCGTCCTCAAACCCCAAAGTACTGACGGAAGTTCATCAACCCAGGCGCCTGCCGCATGTTTGAGATCACGCATCAGTAGGGGTTTCAGTCCTTTGAGGATCAACCCGTTTGCTCTTTCAGCTTGTCCATTCGACTGGGGGTGGGCGACTGAAGCATAGTCGACTCGAGTGCCTTGGGCGGCATAGAAGGCTCTGAACTCATCCGAATTGAAGTTCGAGCCATTGTCAGTGATGATGCTGTGCGGAACACCATATCTGAATGTTAACTCTCTGATGAAACCGACCGGAGTGCTGGCTTCAAGACTTTTGATAGGTTTGGCTTCAATCCATTTGGTGAATTTGTCGACTGCCACGAGTACATGAGTGAAGCCGCTCCTACCTGTTCTCAGAGGTCCAACCATGTCCAAACCCCAAACAGCAAAGGGCAAGACGAGTGGAATGGTCTTCAGGGCTGACGCAGGCTTGTGAGACATGTTGGAGTAAAACTGGCAACCTTCGCATTTGTCGACTATTTCTTGTGCCATCTCATTTACCCGTGGCCAATAAAATCCTGCTCGGTATGCTTTGGCCACAATGGTCCGAGAGGACGCATGGTGACCACAGGTCCTTGAGTGGATGTCGTTGAGGATCACTCGACCTTCCTGTGGTGTTATGCATTTCTGACTGACTCCGGTTACACTTTCTCTGAACAACTGCCCGCTTATCACAGTAAAAGCTTTGGATCAATGGACGATCTGTTGGGCCTCTTCTTCGTCCTCTGGGAGTTCCTTCCCGAGGATGTACGCAATGTACAACACTGTCCAGTCGGGAGTGATGACCAAAACCTCCATGATCAAGTCAACCATGGCCGGGACTTCGACTTCAGTCGGATCAGTGGCGCTCTTTGGTTGCGGGGGCTCTTCACTCAAAGGATCTTCCTGGACTGAAGGTGTATGAATATGCTCCAAAAACACATTACTGGGAATGCTTCCCTCTTGGAGCCTATCTTCGCCAAATCATCCGCTACTTGATTTTTCAGTCGGGGTATATGATGGAGTTCTAAACCTTCAAACTTCTTCTCTAACTTTCTCACCGCATTGCAGTATCTAGTTATAGCTGGGCTTCTGACATCCCACTCCTTCATCACTTGATTCACCACTAAATCTGAGTCGCCGTAGACCATGAGGCGATGGACGCCGAGTGAAATGGCCATACGCAAACCATACAAAAGTGCATCACATTCAGCTTCGTTGTTGGAGGAATCGAAATGAATTTGGAGAACATAGCGGAGCTTGTCGCCTTGGGGGGATACCAATACCACCCCAGCACCAGAACTATTCATCATCTTAGATCCATCAAAGAACATTGTCGTGGATTTGTCACGGCAGATGTCCTAGCGAAAGGACTTAGTCGTGGAGCCATCGCTACGAGTTTACTTGAAGGGGTTAAAGCGGGCACAAAGACACGTGGGGTTTATACTAGTTCGGCCCCTTCGATGAAGGTAAAAGCCTACGTCTAGTTGTGATGGAATTGATGTGGTCTCGATGGCTAGGGAGCAAACAAGCTTCGCCTAGGCCCGAGTTGTCGTTGTCCCCCTTGAACCGCCGCCGGGCTGTCCCCTTATATACACGGGTGACGCCCGTCGGTCCATAGAGTCCCAGCCGGTTCATATTCGTATCCCGGTCGGTATCTCTCTATTCCTAACTTACAATACAAGTTATACATCAGGTCGGTTTTATAGTTACAGATTCTAAACCGACTATAGGCCTTGGGCCTTCACCTGCTTATACCACTATGAAGTTAACCCGGCCCAAGTAGGCCGGTTTACACCCAGTGGTAATATCCCCAACATTAGGCCCCAGATTGATTTGAACTGGTTCATGTCAATCCTTCACACCATCTTGCGTCTTGGATGTCTTCTGTTAATTGGCAAATCTTCATGTCGTCATCATGTTTGATTGATGTAAACCGGCATGACGTCATCAACTTTGGCTACTATAAACCGGCATGACGTCATTATGAAATTCATAACGCCCTCTTAATGACAGCTTCTGGATTCGCGCGTTTGACCTAGCTCAGTTGCCTTATAAATAAGACTGAAGGGTCATTTGTTTTCTCTTCCCCTTCGTCCCTTCTTCTTCTTCTTCCTCATGTTGCCGGCTTTGGAGTTCCGCCACCACCAGAGTGTCGCGGCGTCTTTCCGCATCCTCTCCGTTCCTGGTAAGTTCTCTCTCCCTCTTAACCTAGATCTGTTCTTAGGGTTCCATGTTCTTGCTATGTTCATCGCGCGTTCATAGCTGCTCTCTGATCTTGAATGCATCTGTGAACTCTTGCTGTGTTTAGTAGCGATTCCTTTAGCATCCGCTTACCATTTCTCATCCAAGCTCGTAGATCTCCCGCATCTATCCGCTCAATGGTTCACTTCTGTTTCCGTCTTAGTCTTCGAAATATTTCCTGTTTTTATGAGCTTGCTGTAGATCCGTGGCTGTAACATAATTTTGTGAAACTTGTTTCTGCATAACTAGTTATCCATAGTTTCGATTGCTTCCGATGCTTAGGCCAGGCGGTTTAACTTCACCATAGAGAAAAAATTGCCAGACCGGTATATATGTCATTAGTCCCCTGGTTGAACCGCCAGAATCCATCTGATGCTGCGTTGTAGAAGACCGGTTTATGGGTACTGCCTCCGGTTTACCGTAATTAGATCAACACCGTTTTATCCGGCATGTTCTTGAACCGGATCATTTATTTCTTGTAGATCTTGTCATGGCCAAACAAGTGTACGAGTGCAACTGGGTTCCCTCCCGTGTCACAGAATCACAGCTGAACGATCTAGTCCTGATTGGCGCTTTGGATAGCAAAGACACGATTCATTGGAGGGTTCCTGGAGATGAATGTCCTCCTACACCCCAGGAAGGAGAGGTCGTGGTCTTCACAGATCATATGGCCCGGGGCTTCAAACCGCCCGGCTCCAAATTTTATCGGGATGTGTTAGCCAACTTTCAACTCCGTCCATAGGATATTGGCCCCAACTCTGTCACCAATCTATGTCACTTTCAAGTACTTTCTGAGGCATACCTTCAAGAGGAGCCTTCCGTCGAGTTATTTAGAGATCTCTTTCATCTGAACCGTCATACTGAATTCACTGACGGCCCTAATACCGAACTGGGCGGTATGGCCATTCAGAAGAGGAAAGAAATCATCTACCCTCACGTCAAACTCCATACTCACCCCAAGGAATGGAACGTAACTTGGTTTTATTGCAAGGATACATCTCCTGATAATGAAAATCCCTTGCCTGGCTTCCGTCCGGAACGACTCAGCAACACTCACCCGTTTCCACAAAGGCTAAGCGCTAAGGAGAGAATTAAATATGCTCCTCAACTGTCCAAGCTCCGGGCCTTCATGGCCAACGGTTTAACAGGAATAGACCTTGCACGCTGCTGGATATCATGGAGTATTTTGCCTCTAAGCCGGCGCCCAAATTTGATGTGTGAGTATACTGATAGTATCGATGACCCACTCCGACACACTAAAATCCAACTCCTTGAGGACGAAGTCACAGAATCTGTGAAGAAGATGCTGAATGAACCGGAGCACCTCTGTGCTCAAACCGGTCTGCTTCCTTACTGCACCACCAACAAACCGCCAGCGGTAATATTTCAATTGCTCTATTGTTGAACCGAGTTACTATTTTATATGTTCAACGTTTTAATTGCTGCTGATCCAAGGTGATAATCCGTTCTGGAGTAAGAAACTTCCTCAAGACAAAACAGAGAAGGCAGGACGGCCAACCCGGCCCAAGACCAAGGTTGTCAAGAAACCAGCTCATAAGAGAAAAACCACCGCTTCATCTGACCCAGCCATTGATGATGATGTGGGTAATCCGGATCTTGAGGTAGAACTTGATTCACTTCGCTTACTTTTTACACGCCTTATTGATGATGATGTTTGTCAGGATGACGCTGAAGCCAGCAATGCGGTTTTCGTTGAGGTAACTATTCTCTCTTCCGATTCAGAAATCTTGCCTTTGCCAAAATTTCGCCGGGCAAACCGGAAAGTTAAATTTTCTCATCCTCTTGCTTATCTGGATTCCCAATTTCTTATGAAGACTCAGCAACACGAAGCTCGCCGCACAACCCGGCACAGTGGCCAGGTAGTTACCTCTGCCGGTTTACCAAACAGTCCGGTTCGAAAACGCCGCTCCGAGGTCTCCGACCTTTTTATTGATTTAAATCGTAAAGCGGGTTTCTTCCGTCAACCTCTTAATCCATCCGACTCCGATTATCAGGTCACTTCTCATTCCTCATCTGGTGAATCGTCGGCCACCCAGCTACCACCTTTGAAAACAGTTGCTGGGTAAGTTAAACCGAACATATCCTTCCAGTATGCTGCGCAATGGGTTACACTTTTCCTTAATTTTTATCTTTTCTTCCAGGGCTAAACCGAAACCAAGCAAAAAGGCCCGCCTGGATAAAGCGGCTGAAGAAAATATGGCCCCAGAACATGACCAAGTGCCGGATCGTGAAATGTTTACTTCTGAAGATATCCCCAATGATCCTCCTCTGCAAGACAACATTATCCCTGAAGAAGGTCTTATTAATACTCCAGCGTCTGCTGATCCGCCTGCCATCTCTGTCCAGATTGAGAAATCCCACACTCCTGCTGACAAAACGGCCGCACCAACCCAAACCGGCGAGTCAAAAGATGATGATGTTGTGATTACCGGTGTAGGCCGCTCTGAACCCGGGAATCCTGCCACCCTTACCAGGCATACCATGAAAGAGGATTCTTCCCCTTTGAATAAAGGAAAATGGGATGTTGAATTAGAAACATATGCCGCTTTGAATGCTCAAGATCTTCACCCTGGCTATTTGAACCGGCTTTACACTAGCTGTGACTGTGAAGCTGGCCTGGTCAAAATGATGAGGGATAAATTTGAGGTAAATTCCTTCTTTCTTTTCTGCCCTTGCATTCATCCCGGCAGCCCCCAAGGGCCGGTTTGTGACCTTGGTCAAACCGGGACTTGATCCTGAATATATATCCGTCGGCATAACCCTCGAGGGCCGGTTTAGCATAAGCAAACCGGGGCTAAAAAATAAAAAGCTGTCCTTAGAACAGAACTTGATCAAATAGCCATTAGCCCCCAAGTGCCAAGTTGAATACTTGTATTGAGCTTGGGACTTTGTATTTGAGCAATATACAAAAAATTGAAGGTACATTAGCCCCCAAGTATCAGGCATATAATTTTATTATGTGGTTGATACTTCAATTTCTTGTCTCGACTGTGAAAAGCTTTAAAATGTCATCTGTATGCAGGCTGAGATTAAAATCAAGGAGGACCGGATTGCCGATTTGCAGGAGGCCCTGAAGACCCAGCAAGCTGAAACAGATAAGGCCAAGGAAGAATTAACCAGCGCTTTGAGCAGTGCTGAACGGCTGAAACAAAGTTTTAAGAAAGAGCGAGCTGACTGGGCCACCGAGAAGGCCGGTTTAACCAAAAGAGCAGGAAATGCTGAAGCGGCCCTTAAACCGGTGGTAGATGAATTGACGGCCGTACAGCGGCAAATACACTCCATGACTGCTGCTATCTTTGGTAAGCTCCTTGTAACTTCTGTGATAAATTTGAATCTGCTGTATCGTAAGTCCGGTTTGAGACCATTCCAATCCTTTTGTAGGCACACGTATTGGGCACTTAGGAAATGATGTGCGGAAGAAATTGAAAGCTGCCTACACCTTGGTAGAACAATTGTATACTGGAGCCCAACGGATCATCAGCACAGCTTCTCACAACAACCCGGCGCCCTCTTTAATCCAGGACACTCTTAGCAAGTTGTCAATGCTTCCAGCCCGGATTGAGGAGCTGAAAAAATCCGCTGCCCGAACCGGAGCCATCAATGCCTTAATGCGGGCAAAGGCATGGGTGCCCGACTTTGATCCTGTGGAAGCAGCTCAAGGCTATCCCAGTCTGAAAGAAGATGGCTCTGAGTTCAACGAAGAAGATTTAAGGGCCATAAACCGTGCAGTACGCCCTCTGGCTTGCCAGTTAGCTGAAGAGGCAGATTTGACACATTATCAAGCGCAATATAATAATCAAAACAAGCGAGTGCCTGCCCCAACTGTTGAAGCGGAGAATCTGATTCCTCCAATCCGTAAGCACACTTACGCCCCTGATATTGAACCGTCTTCCCTGATCCATGAAGAAGCTGTTTTCCAAGCTTTAATGGGAATCGACTGGACCACTGTTGATTTCCAGCCAATGGGTAGAGACGAGGAAGCTGAAGCGGCGGAGGACGAGGAGCAGGCTTGAACCGGAAGCCGGTTTGAAGTGCTATTTGCAACATCCTTCTACAAAAACAATGATTTTGTTTGGGCACCATGCTGCCTTGTAATAGGATAGTTAAAACTTCCGCCTGGGATATGCCTTCGTGCATAAGTACTGAAGCTTTTGCTTGAAAAAACTTTAATTCATATTTCCTGCCATGCTTGGGTATAAAGCTGGCTTAACCAAGCCTGAAGCGGTGGTTTTATAAACCATTACCGTCAAAAAGGGGAAAGTAGCCCCCGTACAAACCGTACTGACTTAATACGAGCCCCCTGGTTACTCCATGATGTTAACAGGGAAAAAGTAAACCGGGCAGACTCCTCCGGATTAGAAGGGGAATCAAAAATCATTGGCTGAACCGGAAAAAATATGCTTGTTGACACAAAGAAATCCAACAAAAGCAAAAAAAAACCATGAAAACAACATGGAAACGAAAGTAATGATAAAACCCATTCGCAAAAATACGCTATATTGAGCTGTTCAGATGGCATTACCATGGTCGGACAGGATAAAGCCCCCAATAGGGGTGACAATGATTCAAGTCAGCCAGGTCCCCAAATGACTCGTGGCATATATGCCAAATCAAGAGGCGTAGCAATGGCTCGGGCCCGACCATGCTCCCAAGTGATTTTGTGGCCTTCGGCCGACCAAGAGGCGTTACTGGTTCAGACTTGACCAAGTCCCCAAATGATCTGGTGGCTGTCGCCTATCAAAGGGTGTTCGTTGGTTCGGACACGACCAAAGCCCCCAGTGATATAAAAACAAATGTCAAGGGGTAAACCGGAGGCCGCTTTAGACAGAACCACTCCGTGTAACCTCGCAAGATGAGAAAGACAGAGACCCCGCTTCAGCTGAGGCTCCGGTTTGATATATCAAAGATAATATATACATTGTCATGATATGTACATAGATAGAGCCAATGGCTCAAGTATAGTAAGGCCGAAGATGAGCTATATTCCACGGTCTGTTGGTCTCCTCTTCTGATGTACGTGAGTCTTGATGCTCTCGAATATCAATCAGATAATACGACCCGTTGTGCAGATTCTTGCTGACTACGAAAGGTCCCTCCCAAGATGGGGATAACTTGTGCATATCCGTTTGATCTTGGATGAATCGAAGCACCAAATCTCCTTCTTGAAAAGTTCTGGTTCTAACCCAGCGACTGTGATAGCAACGAAGATCTTGCTGGTAAATCGCCGAACGGGCAGCCGCTATATCACGCTCTTCGTCCAATAGGTCCAAAGCATCTTGTCGTGCTGTCTCATTGTCTGCCGCAACATAAGCTGCCACACGAGGCGAATCGTGCCGGATGTCACTAGGGAGAACTGCCTCTACTCCATAGACCATGAAAAATGGCGTGTATCCTGTGGACCGGTTTGGCGTAGTATTGATACTCCATAATACAGATGGCAGCTCTTCAACCCAACATCCTGGTGTTCTTTGCAATGGGACCAAAAGCCGGGGTTTGATGCCTCGCAAGATTTCCTGATTAGCTCGTTCTGCCTGTCCATTGGACTGGGGGTGTGCTACTGACGACACATCAAGTCGGATGTGCTCACGTTCACAGAACTCCTTCATAGCACCCTTGGATAAATTGGTACCATTATCAGTAATGATACTGTGTGGAAAACCAAACCGAAAAATCACCTTCTTGATGAACTGTACCGTTGTTGCTGCATCACACTTGCTGACAGGCTCCGCTTCAACCCACTTGGTAAATTTATCAACTGCCACCAAAAGGTGAGTTTTCTTATCCTTGGATCTTTTAAAAGGTCCAACCATGTCTAGCCCCCAAGTTGCAAATGGCCATGTTATTGGGATCATCCTCAATTCCTGAGCCGGCACATGAGCACGCCTTGAAAATTTCTGACATCCATCACACCGTTTAACCAAATCCTCCGCGTCAGCATGTGCTGTCAACCAGTAGAACCCGTGACGAAACGCCTTTGCAACCAGAGACTTTGAACCGGCGTGGTGCCCACAATCCCCTTCATGGATTTCTCTTAAGATTTCACAGCCTTCCTCAGGAGAAACACAATGTTGAAACGCCCCTGATACACTGCAATGATGTAATTCACCATTGACAATTGTCATAGACTTGGATCGCCGGACTATCTGCCTGGCCAGAATCCCATCCTCTGGCAACTCCCCCCTTGTCATGTACACAAGATAAGGAACCGTCCAATCCGGAATAACACGCAGGACTGCCACCAATTAAGACTCCGGATCAGGAATAGCTAAATCCGCTTCACCTGGGAGCTTGACTGACGGGTTGTGCAACACATCCAAAAAGACGTTAGGCGGGACCGGTTTACGCTGAGAGCCCAACCGGCTTAAAGCATCCGCCGCTTCATTCTTCCGACGGTCCACATGATCCACTTGATAACCCTTGAAACAACCTGCAATATTTTCCACTTCCCGACGATACGCAGCCATGAGCGGGTCTTTAGAATCCCAAGTGCCAGACACCTGTTGAGCCACTAGGTCCGAGTCACCAAAACACTTAACCCGGCTTAAATTCATCTCTTTAGCCATCCGCAGACCATGGAGCAAGGCTTCATACTCAGCTGCATTTTTAGTACAAGGGAACATTAAGCGGAGAACATAACAAAACTTATCACCTCATGGGGAAGTTAATACGACTCCAGCCCCCGAGCCTTCCAATTGCCTGGATCCGTCAAAATGAATAGTCCAATATGTGTGATCCGGCTTCTCCTCTGGCGCCTGTAATTCCGTCCAATCATTGATGAAATCAACAAGTGCTTGAGACTTCACTGCCGTCCGAGGCACGTACTTCAGTCCGTGCGGCCCCAGCTCTATAGCCCACTTGGCAATCCGGCCAGTCGCCTCCCGATTCTGTATAATATCACCCAAGGGAGCTGAACTGACCACGGTGATGGGGTGCCCTTGAAAATACTGCTTCAACTTCCGACTGGCCATAAAAACCCCATAGACCAGCTTCTGCCAATGCGGATACCTTTGCTTGGATTCAATCAGCACCTTCACTGATATAATAAACCGGCCGCTGAACCGGATATTCCTTGCCTGCCTCTTTGCGCTCTACCACAATAGCCACGCTAACTGCCCGAGCATTAGCCGCTACGTATAATAATAGCGGCTCCTTGTCGACCGGAGCTGCAAGAACAGGCGGATTGGCTAACTGCCGCTTCAGATCCTCAAATGCCTTGTCAGCAGCTGGATTCCAGACGAAATTGTCTGTCTTCCTCAGCATTTGGTACAAAGGGATAGCCTTCTCCCCGAGGCGGCTGATAAACCGGCTCAGCGCAGCGATTCGGCCCGCCAAACGCTGAACATCGTTGATACACTCCGGTTTAGCTAGAGATGTAATAGCCGTAATCTTCTCCGGATTAGCCTCAATTCCTCTGTTAGACACCAAGAAACCCAGTAACTTGCCTGCTGGAACACCGAAAACACACTTGGCCGGATTAAGCATCATCCTGTAAGCTCGCAAATTATCAAAGGTCTCCTTCAAATCATCCACCAGTGTCTCCTTCTGCCTTGATTTTACTACAATATCATCCACATATGCGTGCACATTGCGGCCGATCTGCTCATGCAGGCAATTCTGTACACACCGTTGATAGGTGGCTTGGGCACTCTTGAGCCCGAATGACATAGATACATAGCAGAAGGCTCCAAAGGGAGTAATGAATGCTGTTTTCTCCTGGTCCTTAACCGCCATCTTGATCTGATGATATCCAGAGTATGCATCCAAAAAACTCAAACGCTGGCAACCCGCCGTGGCATCAATGATCTGATCAATACGGGGGAGAGCAAAAGGGTCTGCCGGACAGGCTTTGTTAAGATCTGTATAATCCACACACATACGCCAAGTGCCGTTTTTCTTAAGAACTAACACCGGATTAGCAAGCCACTCTGGATGGAACACCTCAATAATAAAACCAGCTGCTAAAAGCCTGGCCACTTCCTCTCCAATGGCTTTGCGTCTTTCTTCGTTAAACCGGCGGAGGAACTGTTTCACCGGTTTATACTTAGGATCCACATTAAGAGTGTGCTCAGCGAGTTCCCTCGGTACACCTGGCATGTCAGACGGCTTCCATGCAGAAATGTCCCGATTCTCACGGATGAACTCGACGAGCGCGCTTTCCTATTTGGGATCCAGGTTGGCACTGATAGTGAACTGCTTGGATGAATCGCCGGGCACGAAGTCAACAAGCTTGGTCTCAGCTGCCGATTTGAACTTCAGATCTGAATCATGCTCTATAGTTGGCTTCTTTAAAGGGGTCATATCCGACGGATCGACATTGTCCTTATAATACTTCAACTCTTCCGTGGCACAGACCGACTCTGTGTAAGCCGCATCACCCTCTTCACATTCCAAAGCGATCCTACGGTTCCCGTGAACCGTTATCGTCCCCTTGTAACCCGGCATCTTGAGCTGTAAGTAGATATAACAAGGCCGCGCCATGAACTTGGCATAAGCCGGTCGCCCAAACAAGGCGTGATACGGGCTTTGGATCTTCACCACTTCGAAGCTCAATTTTTCTGACCGGGAGTCGTGCTCGTCTCCAAAAACCACATCTAGAGCTATTTTACCAACAGGATATGCAGATTTGCCTGGCACAACACCATGGAATACCGTATTCGACGGTCTGAGATCCTTGTCTGTCAGTCCCATGCGCCTGAATGTCTCATAATATAGTATGTTAATACTGCTTCCTCCATCCATGAGTACCTTGGTGAATTTATAACCCCCCACCTGAGGGTCCACCACTAATGCTAACTGACCCGGATTATCAACCCGGGGCAGGTGATCTTCTCTGCTCCACACGATGGGCTGCTCTGACCAGCGTAAGTAACGCGGTAAGGCCGGTTCAACAGAATTCACCGCTCGTTGGTGGAGTTTTCGGTCACGCTTATCCAAGCCCGTTGTGAAGACATGGTATTGCCCATTGCTCAACTGCTTTGGCTGGCTCTGATAGCCTGACTACTGCTGCTGCTGCTGGCTGTTCTGATTATTCTGGTAGTTGTGACCGCCCTGATTACGTCCTGAACCGGAAACCCCATCGTGATTCGGCCCACTGAAACCGGATCCTGAACCGCCACCTGATCCGTGATCATACCGGAAAGCATTAGAGTTCTTGAACTCCTGCATGATGTAGCAATCTTTCCAAAGATGGCTAGCCGGTGCCTCCTTCGTCCCGTGCTTTGGGCAAGGCTGATTCAACAAATAGTTCAAACGGCTTGCATTAGGATTGGGAGCCCCGTTATGATTTGCCGCTTTACCTCTGCGCCGTTGCCCCCTGTCCTGTGCGTTAGTGTTGGCCACAAAGTCCACGCTGCCGTCCGCCTTGCGCTTGCCTCCGTTTCCATGACCCGCTAGTTTATTCTGCTGCTGTTTGGAGTTGCTATCCTTCTTTCCCTTCCCTGCTTCATTATCATTAAGCTCGGGATCCTTGGTACTGTCCGAATCGGCATACTTCACTAAGGCAGCCATGAGGGTTCCCATGTCATTACAGAGTCACTTCATGCGTCCCAGTTTCAATTTTAGAGGCTCAAACCCGCAGTTGCCTTCCAGAGTTAAGACCGCAGAGTCAGCATTAATCCTGTCAGACGAGTGCAAAATTTCCAAAACGCGGCGCACCCAATGGGTCGTTGATTCTCCTTCTTCCTGGACACAAGCCGCCAGGTCTACTATGGACTTGGGCTGCTTACATGTATCCTTGAAATTCTGTATAAACCGACTCCGCAACTGGGCCCAAGAACTGATAGAATTGGGCGGTAGGCTCTTTAACCAAGTACGAGTCGTGCCCTCGAGCATCATGGTGAAATATTTTGCACATGCAGCCTCATCCACATCCAGCATTTCCATGGCCATCTCATAACTCTCTATCCACGCTTCAGGGGGTAAATCAGCAGTATAATTCGGTACCTTGCGTGGGCCCTTGAAATCTTTAGGCAGGCGCACACTACGTAAAGCAGGGATCAAGCAAGGCACTCCCAGAGCGGATGTGATTCCTGGTCCGGCAAAGGCGGCAGAACGAACCGGTGTAAGTTGGCCCGCATTATCCTGTGCTGCTAACTCGGCCTCCCTTTGTGCCCGGGCCCGGTTCACCGCATCCCGAGCATCGGCAACACCACCTGCCGGGTCATCACCACGGGCCGCTTCACGGCCGTGCGCATTGCTTGATATGGCCGATTCATCTATGCGCCTGCTGTAACTCCGGCTCGGACGGGGCGTAGAATGAATCCGATCACGGCTCTATGAGTATGCCTCCTACTGCATCAGCGCGGTCCGGAGAAGCTCCTTAACCCGACGCGTTTTTACTGCTTGCGGAGAATCCCCTTCGACTGGGATGGCCTCTAACCGTGCTGCGGCCGCAACAAGGTTGTCCATAGGATTCGAATAATGACCCGGGGGCGTCTGGACCGGTGGAGGCACCGCAATATTTTGGTGAGGGGGCTCCATCAGGCGAGGTTGGACCGTCGCTCCTGGCCCTGGCACCTCAATCCGGTTTGTCTCCTGGTACCGCGGTGGATTACTGGGTCCAGCTCCCGGAGTGTGAAAGAGATTTCGGGGGTCAAACCCTAACGGCAGGCGTGATCTGTGCTTTCGCTTTAAAACCTCCTGTGATGCATTCTGGTCAAGCATGAGTTTATAGGCTTGTGCATCCAAAGCGGCCCGCTCTGCGGCCATCCAGTCTTTTTCTGCTGCCAGATCCGCTTTGGCTTGCACGATCTGCTCTCTCACCTTCGCGATTTCTGCATTATGAGCATCTTGATCCGCCGGGTCATCCTCTGCCATAAGCGCGGCCAGTGCGTCAAACAGATCAGATAGAACTTGAACCGGCGGGCGCACAAGGCCTCCTGCCCCTGCTGCCGCTGCCGCTGCGGATCCGGAGAGCATTGCTGCGGCAGTCGAAGAATAATTCGCCGCCTGGGTGCCAGCCATGAATATTCCAACCCAGTTGATCTGGCCTGGGGGGTCCGGAATACTGTCGCCATCGGAACAACCCCTAACCTGATCGTCTTGCATCCGGTATAGCGACTCGGTCTCTCCGGTCGAGGACTCGTCGCCAGAATAGACGACGGTCTCGCTATCGTGCTCTGATTCGTCCTCGCGCTCTCCTCAGTAGATGACTCCAACGAAGGCACGCTTCATGGCCGGTTTAACCTGAGTAAATCTCGCACGCTGAGCCGTCTCGACGGGGTCGGTGTAGATGTCCGGCTCAGGCCCAGGCTCACCGATCTTGCCGATGAAGACGTGTACGCTGCCAAAGGGGACCCGGTAACCATACTCAATTGAATCGGCCTCAGGACCCCATCCTGCATCATCGATGTAGATCGTGCCATGACGACTCTTGGTCATCCGGCCCACAACATAGCCTTCGAGTCCTTTGAGCTTGCCCTCCAAGATCGTCAAACCATCGTGCGATAGCCCCACGGTGGGCGCCAACTGTCGTGGATTTGTCACGGCAGATGTCCTAGCGAAAGGACTTAGTCGTGGAGCCATCGCTACGAGTTTACTTGAAGGGGTTAAAGCGGACACAAAGACACGTGGGGTTTATACTAGTTCGGCCCCTTCGATGAAGGTAAAAGCCTACGTCTAGTTGTGATGGAATTGATGTGGTCTCGATGGCTAGGGAGCAAACAAGCTTCGCCTAGGCCCGAGTTGTCGTTGTCCCCCTTGAACCGCCGCCGGGCCGTCCCCTTATATACACGGGTGACGCCCGTCGGTCCATAGAGTCCCAGCCGGTTCATATTCGTATCCCGGTCGATATCTCTCTATTCCTAACTTACAATACAAGTTATACATCAGGTCGGTTTTATAGTTACAGATTCTAAACCGACTATAGGCCTTGGGCCTTCACCTGCTTATACAACTATGAAGTTAACCCGGCCCAAGTAGGCCGGTTTACACCCAGTGGTAATATCCCCAACAAACATGGTCCGGTGGTCCGAGTGAATCTGAGTCGGCAGTTGTTGTTCGATCCACTCGTCAAGGAAATCTACTATTGCCTGAGACTTGATAGCTTTCTTTGCCTCAAACTTGATATCTAAGGGAAGGAGTTCAATCACTCATTTTGCCACTCGACCAGTTGCATCTCTGTTGTTTAGAATTTCTGATAATGGTGCATTGCTGACGACTGTAATGGAGTGATCAGAGAAATAATGTGCAACCTTCTTCGTGGTCATGTAAATCCCATAAACCAGCTTCTGATAATGTGGATATCTCTGCTTGGATGGAGTTAAAACTTCAGAAACATAGTATACTGGGCGCTGAACTTTATAGGCTTTTCCTTCTTCTTCCCGCTCGACCATGAGCACTGTACTGACAACTTGTCCAGTGGCTGCAATGTAAAGCAGTAAAGGCTCTTTGCTGATTGGGGCAGCGAGCACCGGCTGGGTGGGAAGCAGGGCTTTGAGATCTGCAAATGTTGCATCAGCTTCAAGAGTCCACTCGAACTTGTCAGATTTCTTCATCAGTCGGTAAAGAGGCAATGCCTTCTCATCAAGGCGAGAAATGAATCAAGTCAAGGCGGCCAAACAACCAGTAAGCTTCTGGACATCATGCACACGCATAGGACACTTCATCCGGAGTATGGCCCCAACTTTCTCTGGGTTCGCGTCGATCCCTCGTTCGGAAACGAGGAAGCCAAGTAACTTTCTGCCAAGAACTCCGAAAGTACACTTTGATGGGTTAATCTTGATATCATATCTTCTCGGGTTGGCAAAGGTTTCAGCAAGGTCAGTCAGTAGGTCAGAACCTTTACGCGACTTGACCATAATGTCATCCATGTATGCTTCCACATTCCGACTGATTTGAGTGAGCAAACACTTCTGAATCATCCTCATGAATGTGGCCCCAGCATTCTTGAGACCAAATGGCATGGTGACATAACAAAAGCACCCGAATGGAGTGATGAGAGCTGTTTTTATCTCATTGGGTTCATACAGTCGGATCTGATGGTACCCGGAATAGGCGTCTAGGAAACACAAACGCTCACATCCTGCAGTCGAATCGACAATTTGATCGATACGGGGGAGAGGAAAATGATCTTTCGGGCAGGCCCGATTGATATGCTTGAAGTCAATGCACATGCGGAGTGAGTCGTCCTTCTTGGGAACCATAACAACATTGGCGAGCCACTCGGAGTGGTAAATCTCGCGGATGAACTCAGCTGCGAGGAGCCGAGCCACTTCCTCACCAATTGCTTTTCTCTTCTGTATAGCGGACCGTCGAAGATGTTCTTTGACTGGTTTCACTTTCAGGTTGATGTCTACTACACAACCTTCTTCTTGTAGACGTTGTTGGGCCTCCAAGTGCAGAGGTTTGTAGGACAGTAGCAAATTTCCCTCAATTGGATGACCTAAGGTTTATCAATCCGTAGGAGGCGTAGGATGAAGATGGTCTCTCTCAAGCAACCCTGCAACCAAATAACAAAGAGTCTCTTGTGTCCCCAACACACTCAATACAATGGTAAATTGTATAGGCGCACTAGTTCGGCAAAGAGATGGTGATACAAGTGGTATATGGATAGTAGATATGGGTATTTGTAATCTGAAAATATAAAAACAACAAGGTAACTAATGGTAAAAGTGAGCGTAAACGGTATTGCAATGCTAGGAAATAAGGCCTATGGTTCATACTTTCACTAGTGCAAGTTCCCTCAACAATACTAACATAATTGGATCACATAACTATCCCTCAACAAACAACAAAGAGTCACTCCAAAGTCACTAATAGCAGAGAACGAACAAAGAGATTATGGTAGGGTACGAAACCACCTCAAAGTTATTCTTTCCAATCAATCTGTTGGGCTATTCCTATAGGTGTCACAAACAACCCTAGAGTTCATACTAGAATAACACCTTAAGACACAAATCAACCAAAACCCTAATGTCACCTAGATACTCCAATGTCACCTCAAGTATCCGTGGGTATGATTATACGATATGCGTCACACAATCTCAGATTCATCTATTCAACCAACAAAAAGAACCTCAAAGAGTGCCCCAAAGTTTCTACCGGAGAATCACGACGAAAACGTGTGCCAACCCCTATGCATAGGTTCATGGGCGGAACCCACAAGTTGATCACCAAAACATACATCAAGTGAATCACGTGATATCCCATTGTCACCACAGATACGCATGACAGGACATACATCAAGTGTTCTCAAATCTTTAAAGACTCAATCGGATAAACAGAACGGTGGAAAGTTGCATGGCAATATATCTCGGAATGGCTATGGAAATGCCATAATAGGTAGGTATGGTGGCTGTTTTGAGGAAGGTAAATGGTAGGTTTATGGTACCGGCGAAAGTTGCGCGGTACTAGAGAGGCTGGCAATGGTGGAAGGGTGAGAGTGCGTATGATCCATGGACTCAACATTAGTCATAAAGAACTCATATACTTATTGCGAAAATATACAAGTTATCAAAGCAAAGTATTACGCGCATGCTCCTAGGGGGATAGATTGGTAGGAAAAGACCATCGCTCGTCCCCGACCGCCACTCATAAGGAAGGCAATCAAAAAATAAATCATGCTCCGACTTCATCACATAACGGTTCACCATACGTGCATGCTACGGGAATCACAAGCTTCAACACAAGTATTTCTCAAATTCACAACTACTCAACTAGCATGACCTTAATATCACTATCTCCATATCTCAAAACAATCATCAAGCGCCAAACTTCTCTTAGTTATTCAAAACACTCATAAGAAAATTTTACTAATCTTGAATACCTAGCATATTAGGATTTTAAGCAAATTACCATGCTATTTAAGACTCTCAAAATAATCTAAGTGAAGCATGAGAGTTCATCTATTTCTACAAAATAAAACCACCACCATGCTCTAAAAGGATATAAGTGAAGCACTAGAGCAACGACAAACTACTCCAAAAGATATAAGTGAAGATCAATGAGTAGTCGAATAATTATGCAACTATGTGAAGACTCTCTAACATTTAAGAAATTTAGACCTTGGTATTTTATTCAAACATCAAGCAAAACTAAATAAAATAAAATGACGCTCCAAGCAAATCACATATCATGTGGCGAATAAAAATATAGCTCCAAGTAAAGTTACCGATGAACGAAGACGAAAGAGGGGATGCCTTCCGGGGCATCCCCAAGCTTAGGCTCTTGGCTATCCTTGAATATTACCTTGGGGTACCTTGGGCATCCCCAAGATTAGGCTCTTGCCACTCCTTATTCCATAGTCCATCAAATCTTTACCCAAAACTTGAAAACTTCACAACACAAAACTTAAAGTAGAAAACTTGTGAGCTCCTTTAGTATAAGAAAATAAATCACCACTTCAAGGTACTGTAATGAACTCATTATTAATTTATATTGGTGTTAAACCTACTGTATTCCAACTTATCTATGGTTCATACCCTCCTATACTATTCATGGATTCATCAAAATAAGCAAACAACACATCGAAAACAGAATCTGTCAAAAACAGAACAGTCTGTAGTAATCTGGATCAAACGTATACTTCTGGAACCCCAAAAATTCTAAAATAAATTGTTGGACCTGAGAAATTTATCTATTAATCATCTTCAAAAATAATTAACTAAATATCACTCTCCAACAAAAAAATGGCAGCAATTCTTGTGAGCGCTAAAGTTTCTGTTTTTGACAGCATGATCAACAAGACTTTCCCCAAGTCTTTCCAACGGTTCTACTTGGCACAAACACTAATTAAAACATAAAAACTCAATCATAATAGAGGCTAGATAAATTATTTATTACTAAACAGGAGCAAAAAGCAAGGAATAAAAATAAAGTTGGGTTGCCTCCCAACAAGCGCTATTGTTTAACGCCCCTAGCTAGGCATGATGATTTCAATGATGCTCACATAAAAGATAAGAATTAAAACATAAAGAGAGCATCATGAAGAATATTACTAGCACATTTAAGTCTAACATACTTCCTTTGCATAGGGATTTTGTGAGCAAACAACTTATGGGAACAATAATCAACTAGCATAGGAAGGCAAAATAAGCATTACTTCAAAACTTTAAGCACATAGAGAGGAAACTTGATATTATTGCAATTCCTACAAGCATATATTCCTCCCTCATAATAATTTTCAGTAGCATCATGAATGAATTCAACAATATAACCAGCAATTAAAGCATTCTTCTCATGATCTACAAGCATAGAAAATTTACTACTCTCCACACAAGCAAAATTCTTCTCACGAATAATAGTGGGAGGAAACTCAACAAAATAACTATCATGTGATTGAAAATTAAGATCAAGATGACAAGTTTCATGGTCATCATTATTCTTTAAAGCATACGTGTCATCACAATAATCATCATATATAGGAGCCATGCTTTCATCATAATAAATTTGCTCATCAAAGCTTGGGGGACAAAAAATATCATCTTCATCAAACATAGCTTCCCCAAGCTTGTGGCTTTGCATATCATTAGCGTCATGGATATTCAAGGAATTCATACTAACAACATTGCAATCATGCTCATCATTCAAATATTTAGTGCCAAACATTTTATAGATTTCTTCTTCTAGCACTTGAGCACAATTATTCTTTCCATCATACTCACGAAAGATATTAAAAAGGTGAAGCGTATGAGACAAACTCAATTCCATATTTTTTTGTAGTTTTCTTTTAGAAACTAAAGTAGTGATAAAACAAGAAATTAAAAGACTCGATTGCAAGATCTAAAGATATACCTTCAAGCGCTAACCTCCCCGGCAACGGCGCCAGAAAAGAGCTTGATGTCTACTACACAACCTTCTTCTTGTAGACGTTGTTGGGCCTCCAAGTGCAGAGGTTTGTAGGACAGTAGCAAATATCCCTCAAGTGGATGACCTAAGGTTTATCAATCCGTAGGAGGCGTAGGATGAAGATGGTCTCTCTCAAGCAACCCTGCAACCAAATAACAAAGAGTCTCTTGTGTCCCCAACACACCAAATACAATGGTAAATTGTATAGGCGCACTAGTTCGGCGAAGAGATGGTGATACAAGTGGTATATGGATAGTAGATATGGATATTTATAATTTGAAAATATAAAAACAGCAAGGTAACTAATGGTAAAAGTGAGCGTAAACGGTATTGCAATGCTAGGAAATAAGGCCTAGGGTTCATACTTTCACTAGTGCAAGTTCCCTCAACAATACTAACATAATTGGATCACATAACTATCCCTCAACATGCAACAAAGAGTCACTCCAAAGTCACTAATAGCGGAGAACGAACGAAGAGATTATGGTAGGGTACGAAACCACCTCAAAGTTATTCTTTCCAATCAATCCGTTGGGCTATTCCTATAGGTGTGACAAACAGCCCTAGAGTTCGTACTAGAATAACACCTTAAGACACAAATCAACCAAAACCCTAATGTCACCTAGATACTCCAATGTCACCTCAAGTATCCGTGGGTATGATTATACGATATGCGTCACACAATCTCAGATTCATCTATTCAACCAACACATAGAACCTCAAAGAGTGCCCCAAAGTTTCTACCGGAGAATCACGACGAAAACGTGTGCCAACCCCTATGCATAGGTTCATGGGTGGAACCCGCAAGTTGATCACCAAAACATACATCAAGTGAATCACGTGATATCCCATTGTCACCACAGATACGCACGGCAAGACATACATCAAGTGTTCTCAAGTCTTTAAAGACTCAATCTGATAAGATAAATTCAAAGGGGAAACTCAATTCATTACAAGAGAGTAGAGGGGGAGAGAAACATAAGATCCAACTATAATAGCAAAGCTCGCGATACATCAAGATCGTGCCAAACCAAGAACACGAGAGAGAGAGAGAGATCAAACACATAGCTACTGGTACATACCCTCAACCCCGAGGGAGAACTACTCCCTCCTCGTCATGGAGAGCACCGGGATGATGAAGATGCTACCGGAGAGGGATTCCCCCTCCGGCAGGGTGCCGGAACGGGTCTAGATTGGTTTTCGATGGCTACGGAGGCTTCTGGTGGCGGAACTCTCGATCTATTGTGCTCCCCGATGTTTTTAGGGTATATGGAGATATATAGGTGGAAGAAGTACGTCAAGGGGGCGACGAGGGTTCCACGAGGGTGGAGGGCGCGCCCTAGGGGGGTGGGCGCGCCCCCTACCTCGTGGCCTCCTCAAAGCTTCCCTTACATGCACTTCAAGTCTTCTGGGCTTCTTTCCTTCCAAAAATGAGTTTCGTGAAGTTTTAGGTCAATTGGACTCCGTTTGATTTTCCTTTTCCTCGAAACCCTAAAACAAGGTAAAAACAGAAACTGGCACTGGGCTCTGGGTTAATAGGTTAGTCCCAAAAATGATATAAAAGTGTATAATAAATCCCATAAACATCCAAAACAGTAGATAATATAGCATGGAGCAATAAAAAATTATAGATACGTTGGAGACGTATCACGGGTCGACTCACAAACGATGCTCAGTCAGTCCCCTGGGTACACCCGGCATGTCAGAAGGTTTCCATGCAAAGATGTCCCAGTTCTCACGGAGGAACTGGGTGAGCGCTCCTTCCTATTTGCCGTCGAGTGAAGTTGAAATATGAGTAGGAGCAACACTAGGATCGGTCGGGTGAATGTGAATCGGCTTGGTTTCACCGGACGACTGGAATGCAGAATTAGAGGTAGGCTTCTTGGAGCGCAGCAAATTACTCGGATCTCCATTTTTCTGGTATTCTTGCATTTCGACTGCCGCCATTTGTGCATCAGCAATTTTTGAGCCCTTCTGGAAGCACTCTTCCGCTTTATGCCGATTGCCAGTTATAGTGATCACTCCTCAGGAACCAGGCATTTTCAATTTGAGGTAGACATAACACGGTCGAGCCATGAAACGTGCATAGACAGGTCTACCCAGAATGGCATGATAAGCACTCTTGAAATCCACTACTTCAAATGTCAACTTTTATTTGCGGTAATTCTTGGAATCACCGAAAACCACGTCAAGGACAATCTGGCCGAGTGACTCAGCCTTCTTGCCGGGTATAACACCATGGAAACTCATATTACTTTTGCTGAGCTTAGACATCGGAATCCCCATTCCCTTCAAGGTTTCAGCATAAAGGATATTCAGGCCGCTACCACCATCCATCAACACTTTAGTCAATCGAGTGCCTTCAACAACTGGGGCGACCACCAACGCTTGCCTCCCAGGGGTGGCTATACGTGCTGGATGGTCGGACTGGTCGAATGTGATGGTAGTCTGGGACCATTTCAAATAACTTGGTGTTACCGGAGCAACCATGTTCACTTCCCTGTTGACAACTTTCAATCGACTTTTGCTCTCAACATCAGCAAAAATCATCAGAGTGGAGTTGACGTTGGGAAAACCGTCATCATCCTCTTCCTTGTCCTCATCCTTGTCCGACTCCTTTTCCTTCTCCTTGGGTTGTTTCTCTCGGAATTGCTGGATCAGGAGTCGACATTGCCAAGTGGTGTGCTTGGGATAAATCAAATTACCCTCTTCATCTTTCTTGGTGTGAATGTGACACGGCAAATCCAACACATCATTTCCGTCTTGATCTTCACTTTCTTGGGATTCCAGGGCCTCTTGGGCTTCCCCTTGAACTTCCCTTGAGCCACAACTAAGGCTTCACCAGGAGCAACTGGCTCGGCCTTACATTTCTGTTTCTGATTGGAAGTACCTCCACGGTGTCTTGGGTGACTGCTTTGTGCTTGCCACTCCGGAGTCGGTTTTCCTCTTCGCCGTTAGCGTATTTTGTGGCGATCTCCATCATCCGAGTCAGAGTCATATCTCCCGTCCGACCGAATTTCAAATTCAACTCCCGATACTTAACGCCTTCCTTGAAGGCACAGATTGCTTGGTGATCTGACACATTCTCCACCGTATGGTCTAACGTGATCCATCTCTGGATATAATCCCTCAAGGTTTCATTCGGTTTCTGTACACAACACTGCAATTCTGTCAACCCTGCTGGTCGCTTGCAAGTACCTTCAAAAGTTCTAACAAACACTCTGGCGAGTTCTTCCCAACTGTATATGCTACCAGGCGCCAACTGGTTCAGCCACGCCCTGGTCGAGCCTTCCAACATGAGAGGGAGGTGCTTCATTGCCACTTCATCATTGCCACCACCAATTTACACAGCCACTCGGTAATCTTCAAGCCAAGTGTCAGGCTTAGACTCACCGGTGAACTTGCTGACTCCAGTCGCCAACCTGAAGTTGGGAGTAATCACTGCGGCCCTGATGGCTCTGCTGAAACACTCGGGACCGGAGACCTGCACTCTGCTGCCAGTCGGATAATCTCTGTCATAACCTTCTCTGTGCGCTCCGTTCCTGTTGACCAGACCTTGAACGAGAATAGATCTCGCATCGAAGCCTGCCTCCCTCGGGTCGACTGGGACTCTTCGCTCGCCGCTGTGGGGGCGTCTGTCATCTTGCCGCCGAGGCACGTATGACCCACTCCTCGGGGGAGGCGTGGGCACTCGACAACGATCATCGTGGTTGAGTCGATGATCATACTGCTCGCGGTTTCTGTATTGATCCTGCCGATGCCCACGTCCTTCACGCCGCGGAGGCGATCTTGGGCTGTGAGTCGACTGGACCGTGTCTGCCACCACAGACCTGCTATGAATCCTATTCCGCGACTGGGATACTGTTGTATTCTGTTCTCCAGCTGCTTGAAGCAAGGCCCGGATCTGCATCAAACCTCTGTCTGCCTCTGACTGGGAGGGCTGGATTGACTCTGCTATCCGGGTTGTGGCTGTGAGATTTTGGATCGGAGTGCGGTATACCTGAGTTTGAGGTGGAAAAGCAGCCATCGACTGGATTCGGGGATCCGCTGCCGAGCACGCTCGTCGAGTGCACGCTGCAGGTTCTCCAGTCGAGTGCGCTCAGCCAAGTTGGCCATGCGCGCTTCCTCCAAGGCCTGGGCCTTGGGGGTTTCTCCGACGATAGGAGTGTGAAGTGCATCCATGTTGCAGCGGCGAAGCTCCTCCCTCCGTTGCGAAGAAAGGGGCTCAGGTCGGTACTCCTCGTGGGCGCATGATGGATCGCCGCCACAGTCGCCACCGTCGTTGCGGGGGAAGCCAGGGGGAGTGGGTGGTCCGTCGACCATCAAAACTTCTGCCGTGGGATCGCTGTTGTCGCATTCGGATGTGGTCTCGAAGGAGCCAATCAAACAGGCCGTAGAGAGTTTCGTCGGGCTCGATTGCCGCGACGTGTGAGGTGGCCGACTGGCGGGCCACCGCGTGCCTCACCCACCGCTGGAGCCATGACCGACCGGAACGCTTGTGTCAACGAGCGGCGGGGGATGAGGACACCATAGGGACCGACCGATACCGAGTCGACGGTTGCCGGAGGAGGACGCCGTGGACGCACGCGCGAAAGTGCGTCGCCCCGCGGACGGGGAGCGTGTCGACGTCGAGCGGAGCTTCTAGGAGCCATGCGGAATCGTCGGCGATGAACACAAGTGCGCCGAGACGGATCTCGCGGCCCTCAACCAGTCCGCCGACGGAAACCATGACGATGAGAATCGGAAAAATTGCAACTCCACCAGAAAGTCGCTAAGACACCTGCCCCACGGTGGGCGCCAACTGTCGTGGATCTAAGACTGACAGTAGAATGGGGGGTAGGTATGAGGAGGCAAGATCCTAGCTATGGCGAAGTTGTACACACGAGTTTTACGAGTTCAGGCCCTTCGCGGAGGAAGTAATAGCCTACGTCTCTGTGCCCGGAGGCGGTCGACTGGATTATGTATGTGTGTGTTTACACGGGGTGTGAACCCTTGTGCCAGTGGAGGGGGTGGCTTATATAGAGTGCACCAGGACCCCAGCCAGCCCACGTTACAAAGGGTTTAAAGTACATTAAGGAGTCATTACTGGTAACCCTAGCAATTAAGTGATATAAATGCCTATTAAGTCTATGAAGTAAACGTCCGACCGTTGCCGTGCAGAGTGACTTTAGGCCTTCTGCCGCCGAGTGATAATTGCCGCGGTTGAGTGACTTTGAATCTTCCGAGTGGAACGACTTGTAGTCGAGTGGATGACGCTACCCCTTGAATGTTTCTGGTTTTAAGATGGTGTCCTAGGAGAGGGTGTCTAGGTCAGGCCTATGACCCTACCCTAGGTACATAGCTTCATCACACGACATAGGAGGAAGCGGAGAGGATCATCCGCGAGCGTCAGGCTGCCGTCTGGAAGCCCTGTTGCGACGCCTCCCGAAGCCCGACGACGACGACGACTCCGAAGCCGGATCGGGTGCCGGTGACGGAGGAGGAGCTGCCAACCAGCTCGACATGGCCTACGAGGTCCTCATGAAGTGTATGATAGTTTAGGATTTTATTTTAAGGTTTTTAGTTCACCAGACAAAATGTCGTCCGATTTCAATGAAATCCATCGTGTTTATATCAAAATTCGCCCGGTTTGATTGAATTTCGGTTGGTTCGAACTGTTGTGAAAATGTATGTGGCTAGCGTTGAATGGCAGCCTCCCGCATCCGTGTCCGTGGTCGGATGCGAGAGAAAATTTACAGATTGCCCTTGAAGATACCCTTATATATTGCCGGAGCGCACTCTAGTACCGTGGTGAACCATTGTTGACAGCATCTTCCTCTTTTTTTTGAGAAAAACTTATGATCTATTCATCAATGATAAGATGGTACAAAAAAACACGGGAAAAAAGACACATATCTTTCCATACCAAAGACACGCAATCAGGGCAACTTGATATTATGGTATGTAAACCTAGCCTTCCTCACTAATAGGAATAAGTAAAATTACAATCAGGTTTGTAGACCATCTAGCGATGACTATAAGTACTAGAGGGAGCTGAAGGCGCACCACCGTCATCACCTCTCCCTCATCAAACTCAGACAAATCTTGTTGCAGTAGACAGTTGGGAAGTCGTCATGTTAAGACCCTACAGAACCAGCACACAAGCACAACAACCGCGGCCATTGAAGAGAACCGTTGAAGAGAAGGATTGAACGTGTAGACACACGAACGAAGACCGGATTCATATGGATCCATCGAAGACAAACGCCGACCGGATCCCATGAGATTCTTTGAAGACAAACCTCCACACGCCCTCTTGCAACGCTAGAAGCACCATTGGGACCGGATTCCATCTTCAGAGAGGCGCCGTTGTCTCGCCTTGAGCAAGACACAAACCTTAACAAAACTCAAAAAAAAAAATCTTTAAAAATATAGTCCACCACCGGCAGGGGCTAGGATCCATGATGCCTCTATAGCCCTATGGGCACAAGGGATGAGGGCGCCTGCGTCGGCGGGAAGCACGAGGAACCCTAGCGGCGGGGCGTCCTTGCGTACGAGCCAAGGGGTAGTTCCTCTACACACTCCATCCATTTCTTTTTAGTTTGCATATAAAACTTGATCAAAGTCCATTTCTTTTTAGTTTGCATATAAAACTTGATCAAAGTCAAACTTTGTAAAGTTTGACTAAGTTTATAGGAAAAAATATCAATATCTACAATACTAAAGCTATATGGTATAAAAATCAATTTCATGGTGCATCTAATGATATTGAATTCATATTGTGAATGTTGGTATTTTTTTTCTATAAACTTAATCAAAGTTGATAAAATTTGACTTTGATCAAATTCTATATGCAGAATAAAAAGAAAGGGAGAGAGTACAAGTGACTACTCAACTACTCCCTCCGTTCTAAATTAGTTGACTTGGATTTGTCTAAATACGGATGTATCTATACTTGTTTAGTGCCTAGATACATTCGTATCTAAATAAATATGGGTCAAGTAATTTCGAACGAAGGGAGTATATCTGAAACCGTGGACGCCGTCTCCATCAGAACTAAACATGCTTCTGGAATCATGCTTCTCCACGCGTGATGGCGGGAAGCACTGCAACATCGGTTCGTTCGTCGTCCGCGTCGAGGAAGCGAAAATGCCGTGTTGTTTACTGCTTGGAGCTAGCCGCACGCGGGTCCGGTTAATTAGCGGTGAGGCGACCTAGGCCGTTAGGCGCACGTCTTGTCGGTAACTGTGGACGCAAAGCATCATGGACGTGCCAAACAAACTTCAGCAGAAACAAAAACTTGTTCCCATTGGGGAACAGCTGTGCGGTTGTCACAGGTGCGATCTGTCCGCCGTCGAGTAGATTTATGTGATAGTATGTGTAGAAGATCGCATTGACTACTCCAAATCACGGGAAGGGCTTTAAATGGCTTTGTGGAGGGAAATTTCCTTTTATGACACACGGTACAGTATGTTTTTTTCGATAAAGACAGGGTACAGTATGTTGCACGCCCAATTCTTAGCCTGGCCTGGTTAGCGTGGTCCATCGCGCAGGGCCCGGGCCTGGCTCTAAGCATAGTTTTTTGATCCGTGGAACTTTGACCGTATTACTCTGGTCTGTACACTACCGAGCTGCTATCGGAGGCCATGTATTGAGTTCAGCAGAAAGAAATTAGTATTTGGACCGCGCCTATGTATTGAGTTCAGCTGAAAGAAATTAGGATTTCAGTTTACTTCTTTTAGAATCTTTTAATTTCGCAAAAAAATATCCGGTTTATAAAAATGAGAAACGAGACTAAAATTCGAAACAAGTTCACATATATTTAAAAAAACATTACCAAACTAAAAAAACTTCACGAATTAAAAAAAAGTATCATGAAAATAGGGAAGCATGCTTTTTTAAAACGTTCAAAAATTCAAATATGCCCGGGATTTTTTAAAAGTTATGATTTTTAAAAAATATGCTTGAATTGTTTTTTTCAAAATTAAGAAAACTAAAAAAGATCAGGATATTAAAAATGTAAATGGATTTGTTAAAATTATTCATGAATTTTAAATGATAATAAAAATCAAAGATACACAAAAATAAAAATGGTAAAAATAAAAAAATAGAAGCAATAAATGAGCGGGAAAATGACCCCTCGACCTGCAACGGGCTGGTCCAATAGTGTCGTGCAGAACTATCACTTCAGAATAGGATTACCTTGACTGATTGGCAGTTGATATTTTCGTTTCACTAACAGTAGTGGTACCAGCCTTTTTTTGCATATAAAGGGTAGTACTAGTTCTTTCCTTTTCTGTAATTGTATACTAGCCTCACACAACATGTGGTTATATGAGTAAACGATGAAATATTTACACCATGAGCATAACTTAGAGCGGATAATTGAACTTCATACATTTAAATGAACAACATTGCTTTAGGGCACATGACCATCACATGCAAATATTTCTTTCAAAAGTCCCAACACATTAGTTTGTCATTTCTAATCGCTCCGCCTAATTTCCCTCCACGATACCAACTGAGGTATCAAGGCCATTATTCTACATGTTAAAACAAGCACGATAAGGATTTTATAGCCAACATAAATAGTACTATCTATGTAAAGTAATGTAAGACGCTTTAGTGATCTAAAACGTCTTATATTAGTTTACAGAGGGAGTATTTTATAATCATATGTGGGCTAAATTATTAGTTATGCTCTTACGTGAACTATGATTGGATGTCCCATGTCTTCATAAGTAATTTTGTAATTGAGTCATTTGATCAATTCCACAAACGGAGGTACCTGCTATAGGATACATGTACATATCAAATTTCAAAAATACTAGTCACAATGATGACACAACTAGATCACAACTCAGTCAACTCTTTTATGAGGACCATGCTAGGAGAACATCATGGCCTAGGCATAGTACGCACATGTATTCATTTCTTCTATGGAGAGAGAGAGAGAGGGAGGGAGGGAGGGAGGGAGAGGGAGAGGGAGAGGGAGAGGGAGCGGGAGTGGGAGAGGGGAGAGTGAGAGGGAGAGGGAGAGAGGACCATGATGTTCGAAAGCGCATAGATCACCAGAATGCCGTTTCCATAAGTAGTATTTACAAGTATCATAGCAACCTTGAGGAGACAACTTTAGTTGTTCCTCATTACAACTAGAGTCATCATAGTTTTTAATCACGTTCACACCCAAAACGTAGCTTAAATATAGCCTACTTGTTGCCATCTTGGATCGGAGAGCGGATACTGTAGGTGACCTAAACTAGTAACAAAAGGCATGAGCATGGATAAAATAGACCAAACTGGTTGATGCTCGAGTGTAAGACAATAAGATTTGGGGGAACCAGCACAACCCTCTAGGGGTGGCTTATCTCATTATATATAATGGATGTGTTACAATACGTACATAAGTACAGAAGCTATACATAGTCTAACACCCTCCCTCAATCTTTAGCCACTTTCTAAAGAACTGAGAAGGGTAAGATTGCGCCTACAAGCCTCAAACTGTGGCAGAGGTAAAGGCTTAGTGAAGATGTCTGCAAGTTGATCCTTAGATGAGATAAACTTGATCTGGAGTTGCTTCTGTGATACACGTTCCCGTACAAAGTGATAGTCAACTTCAATGTGTTTCGTTCGGGCATGAAATACTGGATTTGCAGAAAGGTATGTAGCACCGATGTTATCACACCAAAGAATAGGAGGCTGTGGTTGAGACAAACCCAACTCCTGAAGCAAAGACTGCACCCAAATAATCTCTGCAGTAGCATTAGCCACAGCCTTGTACTCAGCTTCAGTACTGCTACGTGACACAGTAGCCTGTTTCCGAGCACTCCAGGCGATCAAATTAGGGCCAAAGAATACTGCATAACCCCCCGTGGATCGCCCGTCATCTGGGCTACCAGCCCAATCCGCATCAGAGAAGGCCGAAAGGACCCGAGAGGAAGTCGGCCGAATATGCATACCAAATGTCAGGGTGAACTGAACATAACGAAGAATGCGTTTAACAGCAGCCCAATGAGTATCTCTGGGAGCCTGAAGATACTGACAAACCCTGTTAACAGCATAAGAGATATCTGGTCTCGTGATCGTCAAGTACTGAAGTCCACCAACAATGCTCCTGTACTCTGTGGCATCCGCAGGAGACAAAAGCTCACCATCAACAGCTGTTATCTTGTCGGTAGACGACATGGGTGTGGTGGTCGGTTTGCACTTCAGCATGCCCGCTCTTTGTAACAACTCCAAGGAGTACTTCTTCTGCGTAAGGACAAGACCAGTAGCACGAGAAGTGACCTCAACTCCAAGAAAGTAGTGAAGCTTCCCAAGATCTTTGACCGCAAAATCAGCACCAAGAGAGCAGACAAGAGCATCAGCAGCATACTGAGAAGAGCTGACAAGGATAATATCATCGACATATACCAAAAGATACATAGTGACTTCTGGCTTCTGTAGAAGAAATAATGAAGTGTCAGCAGTGGACGGCACAAACCCATGAGAACGAAGGGCAGAGGCAAGGCGGGCATGCCAGGCACGAGGAGCTTGCTTCAAACCATATAGTGCTTTGGAGAGACGACAGATATAGTCAGGACGATCAGGATCAGAGAAACCAGGCGGCTGTTTCATATAAACCTCTTCCTCCAAAAATCCATGTAGAAAAGCATTCTGCACATCAAGTTGACGAAGTGACCAACCACGAGAAACAACAATGGAGAGAAGAAGCCGAATAGTGGTAGGCTTGACGACAGGACTGAAGGTGTCCTCATAGTCAAGACCATGGCGCTGCCGAAAACCGCGAGCAACAAGTCGCGCTTTGTAACGCTCAATAGATCCATCCGAATGCTTCTTCACTTTGAATACCCATTTTGAGTCAATAACATTTACCCGTGGTGGTGGAGGAACGAGAGTCCATGTCTTGTTACGAAGGAGAGCATGAAACTCCTGCTCCATAGCCTCTCGCCAATGTGGAATGCGCAGGGCAGCCTGATATGAGCGAGGCTCAGAAGATGGATCCGCAACAGCAGCAGCCAAACAAGCAGCCAACCAAGCAACCGTACCATCCTTACGTTCCTTAGGTTTGAAAATGCCACTGCGACTGCGTGTATGTGGTCGGGACACAGGAACCACCGAGGTCGACGGAGCAGCCTGCAACGGGCTGGAGGACGGCGACGTTGACGAGTCAGCCGGTGATGAGGAGCCAGACACAGTAGCCTCGGGGTCGCTCAGCGAAGAAGGCCGGCCCACCGGCGAAACCGGCAGAGCAGACGAAGCAGCTGGCGACGCCGGCGTCACAGACCGGGCCGATGGCGAGCCCAACATAGTGGGCCGTGGCGCGGCCGGTGTCGCGGGCCGATCCGTGGATGAAGGCGACGTGAGGACGGCGTCGCGGACCCGAGCTGCAGGCGAAGACGGCGTGACGGGTCGAGCCGCGGGCGAAGACGGCGTGACAGGCCGAGCCGCTGAAGACTCGGCGGCCGCTGGCGAAGAGGGCCGAGCCGCTGGAGACTCGGCGGTCGCTGGCGTAGCGGACCGAGCAGTGGAGATGCTCGGCGCGACGGGCTCTTCGGGTGACCATGCATGGGCACGCGAATCGATGCCATGCAACATAGGGCGATCGACGTGCCCATCAGAAGGCGGCGATGATGATGGTGAATCCTCCAACAGCTCCAAACGAGCCCCACGTCCGGTTCCTGCACCATGGTTAGGTAACAGCAAAGGAGAGTATGCAACATCATCAAATTGGTCAGAAGCAACAGAGGATGAATGCAGAGATGGTGGTTCGACAATGGACACAGGAAGTTTGGCAAAGGGAAAAACATGCTCATCAAACACGACGTCCCGAGATATATAGACACGATTAGTGGGAACATGAAGACATTTGTAACCTTTATGAAGAGAGCTATAGCCAAGAAAAACACACTTCTTAGAACGAAACTCAAGCTTGCGCTTATTATATGGACGAAGATGCGGCCAGCATACCTTGAAAAAGGTATAATCAGGTTGTTCATTAAGGAGAACCTCAATGGGAGTCTTCATGTTTAAAACACGAGTGGGAGTACGGTTGATGAGAAAGCATGCAGTGGTGAAAGCATCATTCCAAAACCGAAACGGAACAGATGCATGGGCCAAAAGAGTAAGACCAGCTTCAACAATATGACGATGCTTATGTTCGACTGAACCATTCTGCTGATGTGTATGTGGACATGCTAAACGATGAGCTATCCCAAGCGACTGAAAGAAGGAGTTGAGGTTGCGATACTCGCCCCCCCCCCCCCAGTCCGACTGGACATGAACAATTTTGTGCTTGAGAAGACGTTCAACATGTTTTTGAAACTGAACAAAAATATCAAACACATCAGATTTGCGTTTAATAAGGTAAAGCCAGGTAAAGCGACTATAAGCATCAACGAAACTGATATAGTAATTATGACCACTGACAGAAGTCTGAGCAGGACCCCATACATCTGAAAACACAAGTTCTAAAGGATGTTTCACCTCACGACTGGACTCCGAAAAAGGAAGTTGATGACTCTTCCCCTGCTGACAAGCATCACACACTGCTACATCTTTATTACTAGACAAACTAGGAAGCTCATGACGACGCAAAATATGACGGACAATAGGTGTGGCCGGGTGACCAAGACGAGCATGCCACTGTGACTGAGAGACCCGAACTCCACTGAAAACACGGGCGACGCCAGGATGCTCCAGACGGTAGAGGCCCTGGCACAACCGCCCACTAAGAAGAATGTCCCTCATGCCCCGATCCTTAATAAAAAGATCAAAAGGGTGAAATTCACAAAGCACATTATTATCACGTGTGAGTTTAGGAACTGAAAGAAGATTACGGGTCACAGATGGAACTCGAAGAACATTGCGAAGCTGAAGACTCCTATTGGCATGTCTAGTGAGAAGAGATGCTTGACCAATATGAGAGATGTGCATACCTGCTCCATTGGCGGTGTGGATCTTGTCGGAGCCATGATAGGGTTCACGAGTGTGAAGCTTCCCCATCTCGCTGGTCAGATGCTCTGTCGCCCCAGAGTCCATGTACCAGTGTGGATCGATGGAGTAGGACTGAGTGTGTCCCTGTTGCTTCTGCGGCGCGGGACGATTAGCCATGGCGACCTGACGGGCATTGTTGCGTGTATCTTTGCCGTCATTGCCAAGACCAAGGAAGCTTCGCTGGAAGCGCTTATGACACTTGGAGGCCCAGTGCCCATTGCGGCCACAAAGCTGGCACACACGTGGACCGCCAGCCCCCGGTAAGGTCGCAGTAGGTGGGGGGGCCGAGGCGGGCGACGGTGGCAGCCCCAAGGGAGACCGGGGTGATGAAGAAGAGCGGCCACCCTTGGTGGCGGCGTTGGCCGAGAGGGAGCCAGTGCCCCTGGAGCGGCGTGTCTCGACCCGTTGCTCAGTGAGAAGGAGCCGAGAGAAAACCTCGTGTGCCAGCATGGGTGTCGAGTTGCCCCGCTCGTTGATGATCTCGACTAAGGCATCATACTCCTCATCAAGACCATTGACAATAAACGAGTTGAACTCGGAGTCGGTGAGGGGCTGTCCAATGGAGGCCAATGTGTCGGCGAGGCCCTTGACCTTGTTGTAGAACTCAGTGGCAGTGGAGTCAAGCTTCTGACACTCTTCAAGCTGACGACGGAGTGTAGAGACACGAGCCTGGGACTGCGCTGCAAAGGTTCGCTCAAGGATGGTCCAGGCCTCATGAGACGTCTTCGCGAAGACAACAAGTCCGGCAACTGCCGGCGAGAGCGACACCTGGATGGAGGAGAGGTTCGCCTGGTCTTGCCCCGTCCAGACGCGATGGGCCGGATTGTAGACCGGACCGTGCACGCTGTCTACCAGTGCGGGTGGGCAGGGAAGCGATCCGTCGACGTAGCCTAGCAGGTAGTGACTCCCCAAGAGCGGGAGAACCTGCGCACGCCAGAAGATGTAGTTGTCGGCGGAGAGCTTGATGGTGATGAGATGACCGAAGTGAACCGGCGGCGGCGAAGACGATCCCATCGAGGGGGCTGCCTGGGGTGCAAACACCATGGAGGCAGCCGGAGGCACCGAAGCCGATGCGGGAGGAGGCGGGACCGCAGCCAGGGCGGACGCCGCAAAGCTCGCGGCCGGGTCGGACGCCGCAAGGCCCGCGGCCGGGGCGGACGCCGCCAACCCCGCCAGCGGGGCGGTGTGATCCGCTTGCGGCAGGAGCGGCGGGACGATGCCCGCGGAGTCCGCAGCGGACGGCGGCGCCGCGGTGTGGACCACGAGGTCGCGCCCAAGCGAGGGCGCCGGCAGCG
>NC_041390.1:460906290-460956562 GCF_002162155.2 Triticum dicoccoides
CGGCCGGGGCGGACGCCGCCAACCCCGCCAGCGGGGCGGTGTGATCCGCTTGCGGCAGGAGCGGCGGGACGACGCCTGCGGAGTCCGCAGCGGACGGCGGCGCCGCGGTGTGGACCACGAGGTCGCGCCCAAGCGAGGGCGCCGGCAGCGTGGAATAGACGGAGCCGATGCTCCTGGTCCCGATCGGAGCCGGAACGGCGACGACATCGAGCGGGAGGTTGAGCAGAGCCGCAAGAGAGGCCGGGAGGAACCCCACAGCAGTGGAACCGGTGGTGGCGGCGCTCGACATGGCGGCGGTGAAGGCGGCGGCGGCTGCGGCGGCGGTGCGGGTATTAGGGTTTGGAAGCGGAAGCGATCGTAACCTAGCGTGATACCATGTAAGACAATAAGATTTGGGGGAATCAGCACAACCCTCTAGGGGTGGCTTATCTCATTATATATAATGGATGTGTTACAATACGTACATAAGTACAGAAGCTATACATAGTCTAACATCGAGTAGTATTTGCTTAACGTGGGTAACTAATTGTCATTAATTAACTAAGAGAAAAGTATACTTTTCGTCTCTCAATTCTCAGCGGAGTTTAGATTTTGTCCCTAAACTCTAAAATCGGACAACTTGCACCCTTAACTTCTGAAACCGGACAAGATTCATCCCTGATCACGTTTTGACCGGTTTTGGTGCTGTCCCACCCCGGTTTTGACCGTTTCGACTCAAATTTGCCTACCTTTTCCAAGTACTCGTAATGTTTTAAAATTTGGTTAGTTTTTTCAAATACGTGAACCTTTTAAAATTTGTGTACTTTTTTTTAAATCTGCATACTTTTTCCAAGTTCATGTACTTTTTCAATTATTCGTATTTTTTTAAAGTTCATGTAGTTTTTTTAAGTTCATTTTATTTTTTAAAATTGATGTACCTTTTCATATTCGAGTACATTTTTTTGGAAAGAGCTCATGAATTTGAAAATTTTATGCGAACTTGAAAAAAGTACGCGGATATGGATTTTTTTACGCAAAAATATGTGGATTTCAAAAATTATTTCAACTTGAAACAAGTACGTGAATTTCAAACAAATTTCATGGATTATAAAAGGAACACGGATTTGAAAAAAAATGCAGACTTTGAAAAGCATGTGGATTTGAAATAAGTATGCGAATTTCAAAAACTGTTCATGGCTTTGAAAAATACTTGGATTTGATAAAATTACACAAACCTAGGAAAAATACGGGGATCTGGAAAAGGTGCGTAGATGTTAAAAAATCATGGATTTAAAAAAAGTATGCAAATTTCAAAATAGTTCGCTGATTTGAAAAAAGTATGTTTACGCGAGCTTGAAAAAACTATGCGGAGTTGAAAAGTGTGTGTTAATTTCAAAAAGTTCACGGATATAAAAAATTACACGAATATGAGTGAGCACGGTGAAAACTGGGGTGAGTCAGCACCAAAACCGGTCAAAGCCGAGTCCAGGGACGAACTTGTCCTGTTTCGGTAGTTGGGGGTGCAAGTTGTCCGGTTTTAAAGTTGAGAGACCAAATCTAAACTTCACCAAGAGTTGAGAGACGAGAGTATACTTTTCTCATTAACTAATGAGATAATGAGGAGGACGAAGCTTAGGCTAGGCATGCCACGACCTTGTTGACACGCCCCTCACACCATTACCACCAGATCTAACATTCCATACATATATGATGGTAGTTTCCTTGTGGATGCGACTATAAAATAGTGGGGTCTTTGTTACTCCCCCGATTCCATGGCCAATGGGAGAGAGAGGTGATTTCTATCACCGGTACACCCTTCAATCCGATAGAATATACTCAGTATAAAATCCTAGGTGTTCTACCCAATAAACATTTCAGGCCGTGATCGACACGTACTCATAACATCAAACAAGATAATTGAATAACACACTAAATATCATTGGCGTATAATTGAAAGATTACTCAAACATGTTATCAATATTAAAGAGTCAGGGGATGATGGTGGAGGCGACACCGGTCTGAGGGAGCGACGCGCAATGGCGAAGCTATGTGTGCTCCTGGGGTGGCTGTGGCCCCCAGCCTTGGCAAAAAGTGAAGGAAATTTTTTAGAGGGTTTAGATGAGGATAAATTTAGTATTTGCCCCCCTCATGTCTGCATGTTTTATCATTTGCCCCCCATGAACTTTCTCCTTAGCTCCGCCAGTGGCGACGCGGATGGTGATGTGGGCTTCCTCCTACTTCGTCTTCACGCCCTCTTTTTCTTTGGCTGTTGGTTGGAACTTAGAGTACATGGCTATATGGTGGCTAGAAGGAAGCAAAATGCCCGCTCTATGAAGCAGTACATGCAAATTCATTGGGCTCAATCCCACAATACTCACACAATTACCACAAAAATATACAAACTCCAAAATCAACACAATCGCCCTCGGAAACGCTTTGATGTAAATGATCTTCCATAAGGTAGTGAACCGTTATAGGTAAACAATTTGTGTGGGATGAGGTATAGTTATGAAACTTTGACCTATGTACTTTGTAGCATGTAAGACGCAAACTGAACCGAACTCTATTAATCAATTGCCCACATATAATCCGATCACCTGCGAGACGTAAACTACTCAGACTCCGTGCATGCATTGACCCATGCAAGTTTTAATCAGACTCACTGCATTTTATTATTTTGAGCGGATCAGACTCATTGCATGCATTGACCCCATGCAAGTTTGGAGCGATGCATTGTTTGCAGAAGAGCGATGGACGTGATTTACAGCATCCTAAAGATACGTGTTAATCCCATTGGATTGCTACTGTTATTTTTCACAGCAAAACGGTCTCGATCGACGATCGTGACGGTACCACATGGTAGCATCATCCGTGACACCCTTGTTTGGGAGCACGGGCCCCACGGTCACCCATTTGCTTTTTGCTGATGACAGTATTGTGTTCTTGGAAGGGTCTCATGATAACTTTCTTTGCCTACGTGAGATCTTGCAGGACTATGAAGTGGCTTCGGGCCAAAAAGTAAATTTGGATAAATCAGCAATATTCTTTGGCAATGGGTGTGATGAGGAGGATAAGGTGGCCCTCAAACAAACTTTGGGTATATCTTCGGAGGCGCTGAGTGAGCACTATTTGGGGTTACCGACAGTTGTTGGGAAATCCAAGGACGGAACTTTCCAGTATGTCAAAGAGAGTGCAAAGGGGAAGGTGTCCGGGTGGAAAGGCCAAGGATTATCCAAGATGGCGAGGGAGGTGTTGATCAAGTCAGGACTTCAGTCTACTCCAACCCTTACCATGAGCTGCTTTCAACTCACGAAGAAAATGTGCGGGAACTTATCTTCTATCTCTTCAAACTTCTGGTGGGGTGAGGCGAATGGCGAGAAGAGAGTACATTGGATTGCCTGGGACAAGATGTGTTCAAGGAAGAATGAAGGAGGGCTTGGGTTCAGAGATCCGGAATTGTTTAACCAAGCTTTGCTTGCAAAACAAGCTTGGAGGTTGTTTAAAATGCCAAACACGTTATGTGCAAGAGTACTAAAAGTGAGATATTATCCAGACAACTCCATCCTCAACGCTTCCTGTCCGAGTGGAGGGTCCTTTACATTTAGAAGCATAATCCACGGACGGGAGCTGCTGCGTGAAGGTCTTATTTGGCGCATTGGGGATGGGTCCAGAGTACGGATCCACCACGATAACTGGATACCGAGGAAGGGAAGCCTGAAGCCACTGGGCCAGGTCTTCGTCCCGGGGATAACAATGGTCCGTGACCTGTTGAATGATGCAGGATCAGAGTGGGATATGGGGAAGCTGCAGCTAATGTTTCCCCCTGGAGAGGCATGTGATATCAAGCAGATTACAGTGGGGGGACCGACGGTGGATGACTTTATCGCATGGAATTACAGAAAGAACGGGGAGTTCACGGTCAGATCAGCCTATCACCTTGGCATGACACTGAAGAAGGCCAAAACAGGGAGTCCCGGGTCCTCATCATCGATAGCGAGCCGCAAGGCATGGATGAGCCTATGGGACACAGTGGCGCCGGGCAGGATGAAGATACACACGTGGAGGTTGATCCGTAATGGGCTGGCAGTGGGCTCGGAGTTGCATAGGCGAAAGATAAAGCCCGGGGTGTTTTGTCCAGTGTGCGGGAGAGAGGAAACAAACATACACAGGTTTTGGCGATGCCCACATTCAGCAAAATTCTGGAACTTGGTGTGCTCGGAGTTGGGAACACCGGTGGCGATCCCACCGGATGCTGTTCGTTCCCAGAGTGCACTATCACAATGGCTCCAGTCATGGTTTGCTTCTGCGACGGAGGACGCCCGAGCAATAATGGTGCAGGGCTTGTATGCTCTGTGGATGGCAAGGAATAACACGCGAGAAGGGACGAGGATCGAGGAAGCGGGGGATATGGTAGAGATGATCAAAAGGCTCATGGAGGAGTGGCAGCAACTGCATGGCAAAAACAGCAAAACCCCTCGACCTGTACCCACGCAGAGATGGGAAGTTCCTGACCATGGATGGGTCAAGGCCAACGTCGATGGGGCAACAACTAAAGAAGGAGAGAAGGGAGACGGAGGGGTGGTGTTCCGGAATTCAGAAGGAGCGTTTATAGCAGCGGCGTGCCAGAGCTATAACAATGGGGGTGATCCAGCATTGGCGGAGCTCCAAGCATGCAAGAGAGCTTCCCAAATGGCAGGAGAACTTAATCTGGCAAGAGTTCATATTGAGATGGACTGACTAGACGTGGCACGGAAGCTACAGAGTTCAAACGATGATCTTTTCACATTGGGGCCAATGATAAAGGAGGTTAAACATCTTCTTGAAACACGGGAGTGGAAGGTGACATGGGTTCGGAGGACGGTCAATGGTGTTGCGCATCGGCTAGCAAAGGAAGGAGTAGAGAATAATAGTAGTATGATCTGGGTGCATGATCCCCCAGAATGTATTTTGCAGTTTCTTTCGGCAGAAATCCCTGCCTTGTATGACTAAATAAAGGTGATGTGAACGTAAAAAAAAAAGCATCATCCGCTAGAGGCTAGAGTGGAATCGTGCGCAGACCCGGCCGTCGGCATCTGCTCGGGGACTTGCCATCGTCCACGGGCGCGGCCGCAGCAGCGCGCACAGAAACGTACTCCGCACCTTACGTATCTCGGCGGGCACGAGAGGCGCGTGCGCTAACAAACCTGTGGCTCGGCGTTTCAAATTTCGAACGCTTCCGAAACCGGCAGGCGCGCACCAACCGCTGCGCGTCAGGGGCGTCTGCGTCTCCTCCCACCCGCCATCGTTTTCAAACACGGCCATGGCTTCACACGCCGACTCACTCGCATGGGTCACACCGTCCGACTCCGACGGGTCAAGAGAAACGAAGTGGCGTACTATCCGCGAGCTGTCTCGCTACGTGTCCGGCCGCGCCGATCATCGAGCGGCGGAGCCGGCCGGCCCGGGCCCTGCGCGTTGGGCCGCTGGGCGATGGCGTTTACCGGGCGAAGACCGTCGTCGTCTTCGTATAGTAAACTAAGAAGCGAGACTGCCCTCGAGAAGTCCACGAATCCCGGTTTTGCCCCCTTCCTTCCTAGGGGCGGTCGTGGGACTGGGGCGGCAGACGAGCGAAGCCGCGGTGGTGGGCTGGTGACCACCCCGCCTTGCCGCGCTTGAATTTTCCCGACGGTGTTTTGGTAGTTTCGCCGCTGGGACCAGTCAGGTAAGGATCGGCGACTCCACTGGTGAATCACCCACTCCCTCCATACCCACTGCAGCGTCAACGCATGTGGAGTGGTGTTTGTCGGGAAATTTAAATTTTTTGGGGTTTTCTTGTTACAAGTTTTTGAGTTTCTTTGTCATTCCTGTCAACCATGTGGTACTTCTTGATTGATAGTCGGCGGGGGAAGAAAGAGGTGAAAGCTGGATGAGCGAAATGGGTCAGGACAATTTTCAATGTTTGCTACCATTCAACATGGGCGGTGAGCTATCTCAAAAACAATTAACAATTTTCAACCTTTGCTGTCAACTTCACAATTGTTTTCGCGGGTGGTAATCTAGTCCTCTCTGAGGAAAAACGTTGCCAGCCACGGAGTAATTCTACAATGGTAGCACATTAAGTGACTTTTGACTTTTGCCAACTTTTATTCACCAAATAATAGAAACATTCCCAAGTTCATTCCACACTTAGTCACTCCTGCCTCCTAGGAAGTCAGAAGGTTTATCGGACTGAAATTCACGGCATCATCTTATCTTTTTAAAAAGACGACAAAAAATTTAGTAATCATTAAGCCTCATCCTGAAACTACGAAGGAGAGTCATGTTGTTGACTCATCCGTCTTTAGACTATCCTATATTTAGCAGACGACTTTTCATAATAATATTGCTAATGGAATTTTTTTTCATGATTCAAGGTGGGCGTCGCTAGCGAGACGCCCCCATCGGGTACCGGATACGCTTGCCAGGGTACATCACTATTAGGAAAAGGGCTATAACTAATATGGACATTAATGGCGCACTATGTATGTGGTGCGCCACTGCTATATAGCAATAGCAGTGGCGCACCACATACATGTGCGCCATTAGTGTCCTCATTACTAATGGCGCACCACACACACGGTGTGCCATTACTAACAATTTTTTATTATTTTTTGAAAACTATTAATGACGCATCAAGGCAAAGTGCGCTATTACTAGTTTTAACTAGTAATGGCGCACCACAAACTGTGTGCGCCAGTACTAACAAAAAAAAATTACTTTTTTTTTTCAAAACTAGTAATGGCGCATCAGGGTACAATGCGCCGTTACTAGTTCAAACTAGTAATGGCGCACTGTTCATGGTGCGCCATACTATCTGAGCCTTACAAAAAATTCACCAAATGCACCCCGACCGCCTTTTAAGTTTCAAAAAAATATTAAAAAATGATAGAAATGTCAAAAAACATAAAAAAAAAGATTCCCATGTGATATGTGGTCTGGTTGTTAGCAAAATTTACAAACATGAATTTTCGACTTTTTTGCAAAATCTCTCGAGAATTTGTAAAATGGGCATAACTTTTGCATATGAACTTCGATGAAAAAGTTTTTTATATGAACAATCCTCTACTCAAAAAATTACATCCAAATTGAACCGGGGAAAGCCCGTTCAAGATTTTCAGAATCCCCAAAAACCTAACAGAAAAAAGTTACGGGGCTTTTAAGATCTAGAGAGGCAAAAAAATTAAAAAATAATCAAACTCAGTAATGGCGCACCTGCCCATGGTGCGCCACTACTATCTTCCCGCCTTCAAAATTTAAATTATGTCAAAAAAATAAAAAAAATTAGTAATGGCGTGCGCCATTACTATTTTCCCGCCTTTAAAATTGAAAATAAATAAAACAAATAAAAAAAGTTAGTAATGGCGCACCTGCCCACGGTGCGCCATTACTATGCCGTATATATGGCTGGGCGGGGTCCTCTCCTCCTTACCTCTTCATTGCTCTCCTCCACTCCATCTCCTCCTCTCCTCCACTCCATCTCCTCCTCTCCTCCACTCCATCTCCCCTCCTCTCCTCCACCATACTCCTCTCCTCCTCTCCGGCGACCTCCTCCTCCTCCTCCTCTCCGGCGACCTCCTCCTCCCTCCTCTCCTCTCCTCCTCCTCGCGGTTTCTTCTCCCTCCTCTCCGGTGAGCTCCTCCTCCCTCCTCTCCTCCCCTTCCCTCACGGTTTCTCCTCCCTCCTCTCCGGTGAACTCCTCTCCGGCGACCTCCTCCTCCTCTCCGGCGATGTAGGCGAGCTCCTCCCCGGTGACCTCCTCCTCCTTCCTCCTCCTCTTCGGTGACCTCGACCCTCTTCTCCGGTGAACTCCTCTCCGGTAAAAGAACGTACAAGATCCAAAGACGAGAACAAAATTTGAAAAAATATCATGCAAAAAACAAGCAAAAAAATCGCGATCCAGATCCAAATTCAAAATTCAAAAATAGCAATGGCGCACGATGGGGGTTAGACGGTGCGCCACTACTATTTTCCCGCCTTCAAAATTCAGAAGAAAAAAAAATTCAAAAAAAGTTACCAGTGGCGCACCTGTAGCAATAGTAATGGCGCACTACAGGGTGCGCCACTGTTACCTACAATACTAATGGCGCATCAGAGGTGCGCCATTAGTATTTGTTACTAGTGGCGTGGTGATACGTCTCCAACGTATCTATAATTTTTGATTGCTCAATGCTATATTATCTACTGTTTTGGATGTTTATGGGCTTTATTATACACTTTTATATCATTTTTGGGACTAACCTATTAACCCAGAGCCCATTGCCAGTTTCTGTTTTTACCTAGTTTTAGAGTTTCGAAGAAAAGGAAAACCAAACGGAGTCCAATTGACCTGAAACTTCACGGAACCCATTTTTGGAAGAAAAGAAGCCCAGAAGACTTGAAGTGCATGTAAGGGAAGCTTCAAGGAGGCCACGAGGTAGGGGGGCGCGCCCACCCCCTGGGCGCGCCTTCCACCCTCGTGGCCCCCCTGACGTACTTCTTCCGCCTATATATCTCCATATACCCTAAAAACATCCGGGGGCACAATAAATCGGGAGTTCCGCCGCCAGAAGCCTTCGTGGCCATCGAAAACCAATCTAGACCCGTTCCAACACCCTGCCGGAGGGGGCAATCCCTCTCCGGTGGCCATCTTCATCATTCCGGTGCTCTCCATGACGAGGAGGTAGTAGTTCTCCCTCGGGGCCGAGGGTATGTACCAGTAGCTATGTGTTTGATCTCTCTCTCTCTCTCGTGTTCTTGAGGTGATACGATCTTGATGTATCGCGAGCTTTGTTATTATATTTGGATCGTATGATGTTTTATCCCCCCTCTACTCTCTTGTAATGGATTGAGTTTCCCCTTTGAAGTTATCTTATCGGATTGAGTCTTTAAAGATTTGAGAACAATTAATGTATGTCTTGCTGTGCATATCTATGGTGACAATGGGATACCACGTGATTCACTTCATGTATGTTTTGGTGATCAACTTGCGGGTTCCGCCCATAGGGGTTGGCACATGTTTTCGTCGTGATTCTCCGGTAGAAACTTTCGGGCACTCTTTGAGGTCCTTTGTGTTGGTTGAATAGATGAATCTGAGATTGTGTGATGCATATCATATAATCATGCCCACGGATACTTGAGGTGACATTGGAGTATCTAGGTGACATTAGGGTTTTGATTGATTTTTGTCTTAAGGTGTTATTCTAGTACGAACTCTAGGGCTGTTTGTGACACTTATAGGAATAGCCCAACGGATTGATTGGAAAGAATAACTTTGAGGTGGTTTCGTACCCTACCATAATCTCTTCATTTGTTCTCCGCTATTAGTGACTTTGGAGTGACTCTTTGTTGCATGTTGAGGGATAGTTATATGATCCAATTATGTTATTATTGTTGAGGGAACTTGCACTAGCGAAAGTATGAACCCTAGGCCTTATTTCCAAGCATTGCAATACCGTTTACGCTCACTTTTATCATTCCTTACCTTGCTGTTTTTATATTTTCAGATTACAAATACCTTTATCTACCATCCATATACCACTTGTATCACCATCTCTTCGCCGAACTAGTGCACCTATACAATTTACCATTGTATTGGGTGTGTTGGGGACACAAGAGACTCTTTGTTATTTGGTTGCAGGGTTGCTTGAGAGAGACCATCTTCATCCTACGCCTCCTACGGATTGATGAACCTTAGGTCATCCACTTAAGGGAAATTTGTTACTGTCCTACAAACATCTGCACTTGGAGGCCCAACAACGTCTACAAGGAGAAGGTTGTGTAGTAGACATCAAGCTCTTTTCTGGCGCCGTTGCCGGAGAGGTTAGCGCTTGAAGGTATATCTTTAGATCTTGCAATCGAGTCTTTTAGTTTCTTATTTTTATCAACAACTTAGTTTATAAAATAAAACTATATAAAAAATGGAATTGAGTTTGTCTCATACGCTTCACCTTTTTAATATCTTTCGTGAGGATGATGGAAAGGATAATTGTGCTCAAGTGCTAGAAGAAGAATTCTATAAAATGTTTGACACTAAATATTTGAATGACGAGCATGATTGCAATGTTGTTAGTATGAATTCATTGAATATCCATGATGCTAATGATATGCAAAGCCACAAGCTTGGGGAAGCTATGTTTGATGAAGATGATATTTTTTGTTCCCCAAGTTTTGATGAGCAAATTTATCATGATGAAAGCGTGCCTCCTATCTATGATGATTATTGTGATGACACATATGCTTTAAAGAATAATAATAACAATGAAACTTGTCATCTTGATTTCAATTTTCAATCCTATGATAGTTACTTTGTTGAGTTCGCTCCCACTACTATTAATGAGAAGAATTTCACTTGTGTGGAGAGTAATAAAATTTCTATGCTTATAGATCATGAAAAGAATGCTTTAGGTGCTGGTTATATTGCTGAATTAATTCATGATGCTACTGAAAATTATTATGAGGGAGGAATACATGCTTGTAAGAATTGCAATAATATCAAGTTTCCTCTCTATGTGCTTAAAGTTTTGAAGTTATGCTTGTTTTGCCCTCCTATGCTAGTTGACTATTGTGCCCATAAGTTGTTTGCTCACAAAATCCCTATGCATAGGAAGTGAGTTAGGCTTAAATGTGCTAGTCATATTCTTCATGATGCTCTCTTTATGTTTCAATTCTAATCTTTTTGAGCATCATTGAAACCATCATGCCTAGCTAGGGGCATTAAACGATAGTGCTTGTTGGGAGGCAACCCAATTTTATTTGTGTTACTTGCTTTTTGTTCCTGTTTTATTAATAAATAATTCATCTATCCTCTGTTTAGATGTGGTTTTATGCTTTTAATTAGTGTTTGTGCCAAGTAGAACCTTTGGGAAGACTTGGGGAAAGTCTTGTTGATCATGCTGTAAAAAACATAAACTTTAGCGCTCACGAGAATTGCTTCCATTTTTATTTGGAGAGTGATATTTAGTTAATTCTTTTTTAAGATGATTAATAGATAAATTTCTCAGGTCCAGCAATTTATTTGATAATTTTATGAGTTCCATAAGTATACGTTTGATCCAGATTATTACAGACTGTTCTGTTTTTGACAGATTCTGTTTTTTGTGTGTTGTTTGCTTATTTTAATGAATTTATGGCTAGTAAAAGAGTTTATAAACCATAGAGAAGTTGGAATACAGTAGGTTTAACACCAATATAAATAAAGAATGAGTTCACTACAGTACCTTATGATGGTGATTTGCTTTATTATACTAACGGAGCTTACGAGTTTTCTGTTAAGTTTTGTGTTGTGAAGTTTTCAAGTTTTGGGTAAAGATTCGATGGACTATGGAATAAGGAGTGGAAATAGCCCAAGCTTGGGGATGCCCAAGGCACCCCAAGGTAATATTCAAGGACAACCAAAAGCCTAAGCTTGGGGATGCCCCGGAAGGCATCCCCTCTTTCGTCTTTGTTCATCGGTAACTTTACTTGAACCTATATTTTTATTCGCCACATGATATGTGTTTTGCTTGGAGCGTCAATTTATTTTGTTAGGATTTTCTTGCTGTTATTTAGAACAATGTTTTGAATCTTTTATGTCAATAAAAGTGGCATTGATAGCCTTTACTATGCCTATTTTAGAAGTCCACGTGTTGCCGTTTGAAAACATAAAGTTTACCGCTGTTGCAATAATTCCCTAGAAAAGCCAGAATGTGATAAAATGTTGAAACCTTTTGCATATTAAGCTCTGATAAATTTACTACAGTGGAAATTTTCTTTCATAATTTTTTGAGCTAGGGAAGTATGGATGTTGCTGCATTCTTTACAGACTGTCCTGTTTAGGCAGATTGCTGTTATGTTTGCATTGTTTGCTTCTTTAATGATTCTATTTAAGGATATGACTATTAAATATGCAGAGGGATTTAGTATTAAATGTTGAATAATAATTTTAGTGATTTGCTACAGTAGAGTATGATAAGGTTTTGGCAATGGTTTATACTAACTTATCTCATGAGTTCTTGTTGAGTTTTGTGTGGATGAAGCTTTTGAGATTTAGGGAGACCGTGATATGAGAGGAATTAAGGAGACACAAAAGCTCAAGCTTGGGGATGCCCAAGGCACCCCAAGATAATATTTCAAGAAGTCTCAAGCGTCTAAGCTTGGGGATGCCCGGTTGGCATCCCACCTTTCTTCTTCAACAACTATCGGTTAGTATCGGTTGATCCTAAGTTTTTGCTTCTTCACATGATGTTTGATATTCTTAGATGTTATTTTATTTTGTTTTGCTTGCTGTTTGAATAAAATACCAAGATCTGAAATTATTAAATGTTAGAGAGTCTTCACATAGTTGCATAATTATTCGACTACTCATTGATCTTCACTTATATCTTTCGGAGTAGTTTGTCATTTGCTCTAGTGCTTCACTTATATCTTTTTAGAGCACGGTGGTGGTTTTGTTTTATAGAAACTATTGATATCTCATGCTTAACTTAGATTATTTTGAGAGTCTTAAATAGCATGGTAGTTTGCTTAATAATCCTAATATGCTAGGTATTCAAGATTAGTAAAAAAATTCTTTCTTATGAGTGTATTGAATACTAAGAGAAGTTTGATGCTTGATGATTGTTTTGAGATATGGAGGTAGTAATATCAAAGTCGTGCTAGTTGAGTAGTTGTGAATTTGAGGAATACTTGTGTTGAAGTTTGCAAGTCCCGTAGCATGCACGTATGGTAAATGTTGTGTAACAAATTTGAAACATGAGGTGTTATTTGATTGTCCTCCTTATGAGTGTCGGTCGGGGACGAGCGATGGTCTTTCCTTACCAATCTATACCCCTAGGAGCATGCGCGTAGTGCCGAGGTTTTTGATGACTTGTAGATTTTTGCAATAAGTATGTGAGTTCTTTATGACTAATGTTGAGTCCATGGATTATACGCACTCTCACCCTTCCATCCTTGCTAGCCTCTTCGGTACCGTGCATTGCCCTTTCTCACATTGAGAGTTGGTGCAAACTTCGCCGGTGCATCCAAACCCCGTGATATGATACGCTCTATCACACATAAACCTCCTTATATCTTCCTCAAAACAGCCACCATACCTACCTATTATGGCATTTCCATAGCCATTCCGAGATATATTGCCGTGCAACTTTCCACCATTCCGTTTATTATGACATGCATCATCATTGTCATATTGATTTGCATGATCATGTAGTTGACATCGTATTTGTGGCAAAGCCACCGTTCATAATTTTTCATACATGTCACACTTGATTCATCGCAATTCCAGTACACCGCCGGAGGCATTCATATAGAGTCATACTTTGCTCTAGTATCGAGTTGTAATCATTGAGTTGTAAATAAATAGAAGTGTGATGATCATCATTTTCTAGAGCATTGTCCCAAGTGAGGAATAAAAAAAGAAAAAAAAGAGAAGGCCCAAAAAAGAGAAAGGCCATAAAAAAAGAGAAGGCCCAAAAAAGAGAGAAAGACCATAAAAAAGAGAAGGCCCAAAAACAAATAAGAGAAAAGGAGAGAAGGGACAATGCTACTATCCTTTGCCACACTTGTGCTTCAAAGTAGCACCATAATCTTCATGATAGAGAGTCTCTTGTTTTGTCACTTTCATATACTAGTGGGAATTTTTCATTATAGAACTTGGCTTGTATATTCCAACAACGGGCCTCCTCAAGTGCCCTAGGTATTCGTGAGCAAGCAAGTTGGATGCACACCCACTTAGTTTATTTTGTTGAGCTTTCATATATTTATAGCTCTAGTGCATCCGTTGCATGGCAATCCCTACTCCTTGCATTAACATCAATCAATGGGCATCTCCGTAGCTCATTGATTAGCCTCGTTGATGTGATACTTTCTCCTTTTTTGTCTTCTCCACATAACCCCCATCATCATATTCTATTCCACCCATAGTGCTATATCCATGGCTTGTGCTCATGTATTGCGTGAAGGTTTATCGGTTTGAGATTACTAAAGTATGAAACAATTGCTTGGCTTGTCATCGGGGTTGTGCATGATGAGAGCATTCTTGTGTGACGAAAATGGAGCATGACTAAACTATATGATTTTGTAGGGATGAACTTTCTTTGGCCATGTTATTTTGAGAAGACATAATTGCTTAGTTAGTATGCTTGAAGTATTATCATTTTTATGTCAATATGAACTTTTGTCTTGAATCTTTCGGATCTGAATATTCATGCCACAATTAAGAAGAATTACATTGAAATTATGCCAAGTAGCACTCCACATCAAAAATTCTGTTTTTATCATTTACCTACTCGAGGATGAGCAGGAATTAAGCTTGGGGATGCTGATACTTCTCCAACGTATCTATAATTTTTTATTGCTCCATGCTATATTATCTACTGTTTTGGATGTTTATGGGCTTTATTATACACTTTTATATCATTTTTGGGACTAACATATTAACCCAGAGCCCAGTGCCAGTTTCTGTTTTGACCTTGTTTTTGGGTTTCGAAGAAAAGGAAAACCAAGCGGAGTCCAACTGACCTGAAACTTCACGGAACCCATTTTTGGAAGGAAAGAAGCCTAGAAGACTTGAGGTGCACGTAAGGGACGCTTCGAGGAGGCCACGAGGTAGGGGGGCGCGCCCACCCACCTGGACGCGCCCTCCACCCTCGTGGGCCCCTCGTGGCCCCCCTGACGTACTTCTTCCGCCTATATATCTCCATATACCCTAAAAACATCTGGGAGCACAATAGATCGGGAGTTCCGCCACCAGAAGCCTCCGTAGCCACCGAAAACCAATCTAGACCCGTTTCGGCACCCTGCCGGAGGGGGCAATCCCTCTCCGGTGGCCATCTTCATCATCCCGGTGCTCTCCATGACGAGGAGGGAGTAGTTCTCCCTCGGGGCTGAGGGTATGTACCAGTAGCTATGTGTTTGATCTCTCTCTCTCTCTCTCTCTCTCGTGTTCTTGAGGTGATACGATCTTGATGTATCGCGAGCTTTGCTATTATATTTGGATCGTATGATGTTTTCTCCCCCCTCTACTCTCTTGTAATGGATTGAGTTTCCCCTTTGAAGTTATCTTATCTGATTGAGTCTTTAAAGATTCGAGAACACTTGATGTATGTCTTGCTGTGCGTATCTGTGGTGACAATGGGATACCACGTGATTCACTTCATGTATGTTTTGGTGATCAACTTGCGGGTTCCGCCCATAGGGGTTGGCACACGTTTTCGTCGTGATTCTCCGGTAGAAACTTTGGGGCACTCTTTGAGGTCCTTTGTGTTGGTTGAATAGATGAATCTGAGATTGTGTGATGCATATCATATAATCATGCCCACGGATACTTGAGGTGACATTGGAGTATCTAGGTGACATTAGGGTTTTGGTTGATTTTTGTCTTAAGGTGTTATTCTAGTACGAACTCTAGGGCTGTTTGTGACACTTATAGGAATAGCCCAACGGATTGATTGGAAAGAATAACTTTGAGGTGGTTTCGTACCCTACCATAATCTCTCCGTTTGTTCTCCGCTATTAGTGACTTTGGAGTGACTCTTTGTTGCATGTTGAGGGATAGTTATATGATCCAATTATGTTATTATTGTTGAGGGAACTTGGACTAGCGAAAGTATGAACCCTAGGCCTTATTTCCAAGCATTGCAATACCGTTTACGCTCACTTTTATCATTCGTTACCTTGCTGTTTTTATATTTTCAGATTACAAATACCTTTATCTACCATCCATATACCACTTGTATCACCATCTCTTCGCCGAACTAGTGCACCTATAAAATTTACCATTGTATTGGGTGTGTTGGGGACACAAGAGACTCTTTGTTATTTGGTTGCAGGGTTGCTTGAGAGAGACCATCTTCATCCTGCGCCTCCTATGGATTGATAAACCTTAGGTCATCCACTTGAGGGAAATTTGCTACTGTCCTACAAACCTCTGCACTTGGAGGCCCAACAACGTCTACAAGGAGAAGGTTGTGTAGTAGACATCACATGGTAATAGTGGCACACCTGTAGTGCGCCATTAATGGCCAAAACAGGTGTGCCACTAATTAGCCTTTTCCTAGTAGTGCATGATTGCAACGATCAACCCTGATGTTGAAACGATCACTCCCCTCGATCTCCTGTGCGAACTACCCACCGGCACCCGCTTCCCTCTCCTCACCTTCTTCATTGGCAAGAACAGCCTCCAAAATTTAAAGCAAGGAGCTCGTTCCTCCCCTCCATCATGCCTCCATGGATCCAAGGGCAAAACTACCAACCAAAAGAACTCAACTCATTCGTTCCTAAAAAATAGCATTAACCCCACCCTCACCTCTCAAGGCGCTTAGGCCTCATTCGGTTTGGAGGATTTTCGTAGGAAAAACATAGGAACAAGGATTCCGGAGGAAAATTTCCTATATATGCATTCAGTTTGTAGGAAACGCGTACAAGAATTTTGTAGGAATACTACTCATTTCCTGTGTTTTTGAAGGAAACTACACATCCACTCAAAGCTCGTTTTACGCTTAGGAACGAGGCAAGTCAATTCCTTAGGATGGCAAGTGCCATCCTATCAAATTCCTATACTACTCCTAGTTCCTACGTTTTGATTTCCTCCAAACCGAATGAGCCCTTATTTTTTAGAATAAAGGAAGCAACAAGCTCCTTTCTCCCTTGCATTGTGCCTCCATGGATCCAAGGGCAAAACTACCAGCCAAAACTACTCAATTGATTCACCCGTGAAAATTTTGGCCATCACCCACCCTCACCACCTCTCACCTCTCTTGATGTTTATTTTGAGAATCAAAACAAGGAAAATCTATAAAAACCTATAATATATACAAAGCATAATTTTGCATGACATATATAGTAATTTTGCCCATTCTATATGCAATTGCCATGGTATGTATGAAGTAATTGCCATGATATATACAAATAATTTGTTGTGGTTCGATATAGTATCAACACAACATGCATAGTAAAAATGTATGTAGTGGGATAAAAAAGATGCCATGTTCTGTGGTCAAAACACCTCCTCAAATGTTAGCACTATCAAACATAGTTCTCATCCTTTTGTTGATAAATTTGTGATAACATACATATGATAAAAATGTCACCAATTTATCAAACTCATTATTGGAAATATGCCCTAGAGGCAATAATAATGGTATTATTTATTTCTACATTTATAATTAAATATTTATACTCTATGCTATAATTACTATGTGATTCAAAGGAAAACTCATAAGCACGCGTAGAGTTATATATAAATAGTAAAATCTAATGCTTAGTCTTGCCTCTAGGACTACTTTGAGTGTTGCATGATGGTTATGTTTTTCTGATCATGGGCATAAGTTAAGTGTAACAAGGATACTGACAACTTTGAGAATATGATGTTAGAAGAACAATCATATTGAATTGACCCAACTTGTTTGTTATACTAAGAGATGGCATCGTCGCAAGTCTATAGTCTCTAACACGGAGAGTTAACGTATGCTCAGTTTCTTATACCATGAGAGTATAGGGTCACTTCATACCAGACGATGTGCTTTGGGGTTGTTGCAATGTCATCTGTAACATGGTGATCATAACTTACAGGTTCATCGGAAAGTATGACAAGGGTTAAGATAGCTCGAGACCGAGATTTGCTCCTCGATGATGCAAAGATATTCTTAGGGCCCTCTCGGTGTGACGACATCCATCATCGTCTGGCCAGACATAGGTGACTTGATCACAGAGATGCTAGAACATGACAACGAGAAAAAGAACAACCGGTAACGAGGAGACCAGTATAGTGAGCAAGAGAATGACTCAAGAGGATACCGATATATCTCACCTCGGGTTTTGTAAAGTATTGTGAAGCAAATGTAATATCATATGATAACCAAAGGTATAGTCTAATATCATTCATGTGGATATACGGGTCAACATGCATGCCCACAGTTCCGATGTTGATTATTGAACGAAGGGAAGTTGATGGTGCAATCTCTGCCTACCCTGTGTTTTGGAGATTGTTGACAGAAACAAGTATGGACTGATTTGTTTGTTAGTGCATATAGAGAGAAAAAGTCCATACACAACTGAAGAGAATGTTGTATCCGGTGCTGAGTTCGAGGAACTTCACCAAGTATATATGCGTTGCAGAGAAGAACGAGCTATATTTGTTGAAGTCATATAGTCGAGAAGATTGATGTGAAGAAATCAACCCCTCGAAAGTTTACTACTGAAGCAAAGCTTTTGATTCGGCACTGTCGTCCGAAGAAATTGACTGCAGCGATGGAAGTCGAAGACAAAGTGAAGACGCGGTATTCATTTTCTTGTTCTTCTTTCCATTCTTTCGAGTCATAGGACCTCTGTACTATTAAGAGGGGTATAGGTTCATGATGCTTAGATCCGTTGTGATGTTTAGCCAAAACCTATGAAAGTTGCGAGAGAAATCTCTTTGTGCACTGAGCAAATACTTGCCAGCAAGAGATTGTGATCTTATTTACTATGAGAGATTTGCCTCAGACCGAGGAGTTAGCATTACTTGTTCCGCAAGAAATGTTACCGTTGTGCTCAAATTCGACCGTTGGACTTGTGTCTCTCAGCCATTGGCTGAACCCGATGTCTAATTTGGTCATTTCCCATCTGAGAATGTTGCGGCTATAAATAGCCACCCGCTCTAACATTGAACGTTGGCTGCTCCGCTTGAGATTTTTGAGAAGATTGATTTAAGCAATCCCTCTCCAAGTGATTTGAGTTTAAGATCCACCGAGAGAAAAATCAAGAGCCCAAACTTAGATAGTCGTTTAGCATCACAGTAGTTATGAGAGTTCTTGTACCTATTACTCTTGAGAGCTGCGCACTCTCTAGACGGATAAGTTTCGGCTCAAGTGTTGAAGAGTTGTTGTCTTCAGCGAGCCTGGTTTTTAGCAATCAAGAGTGATTGTGGTTCACGAAGGTCGACCGAAGGTTTGGATATCTCCGACAAGGATCTACCACGAGTGAAATCAACCCGAGTCTGACCAGCTCTGCGTTGAAGGAGAATAGGGTGAAGAGAGTTTATCTTCCATGTTAAGTCACAACCCCTCCAACCAGACGTAGCCCTTTGGCAGAAGGGTGAACTGGTCTACCAAATCTAATCGTCGCCATCGAGCACCATCGGTTCGTTCTTTTTCACTGCAATTCCATTAGCAGTTTTTATTCGTGCTCTGTGCCGATAGTTTATCTAATCATTTCATTCTTTTGTCTTTGTTGTGTATGTCTGTATTCTTCCTGTTTCATTACCATTGCTCGTATTCATTTGTCACTATCATATTCCTCGGCTCGTTTGTGAAATCATTCCATAATATAATATTTTGTGCGCTCCATGTTGTATCTTGTTCTGCCGCATTTGTTTGCATGCTGCATTACTCTCACAGTAGGTAAACCTGTCATTTCCTGTGCTCGTACTATTATCAATGCTTTCATCGAAGAATATGCTTCTGACGAAGAAGATTGATTCAGTTCATTTCCTTCACTCCTCTATTCCACTGTTGTGATTGGGAGAAGGTTCAATACTTTCAAAAGAAATTTTGAATCTCCCATTCACCCCCTCTGGTCGATATACTCTCGATCCTAACAATTGGTATCAGAGTAGGTACTCTCTGCCTCTGTTTATTAAAGGTCTAACATCCTTGGAGTTTTGAGTATGTCGTATGCAGGTAGATCCTCGCACTCTGAACGGTTTCCTATCTTCAATGGAAATGACTACCTCTACGGGAAGGAACGAATGAGAATGAGAATTCAAGCCATCAACTATGATATGTGGAAAATTGTGGAAGATGACTACACCATTCAGCAACAAAATGATCTGACTTCCGATGATAAAGCAAATCTACAGTTGGATGCTCAAGCAAAAGATATCATCTGTAGCAGTCTATCAAAATACATTTTCTTTAGTTCCAGAGGCTCAATACTGCAAAGCAAATTTGGGATGCTATCAACAATGCTCATGAAGATTTTGTTGCCCGATTAGATCCTCACATTCAAATGCTTCGTGCTATGTTCACTGGATTCAGAAGCCTTCATAAAGAAAGTGCTATGGAACTCATTGAACGATTGAAAAACATTGTCGAAAGACTACATCTGCGAGGAGTGACTGATATCACCGATAGAGATGTAGTCAACAAGCTTCTGAGCGCTCTTGATGAATCTTTCGATCCCATTGTATCTGAAATCAAACAAAGACCAGATTATGAAGAGCTTCACTATGTGGAGGTCATGACACTGATGTCAATTCATGGATGGAATTGGAAAATGCGGATCAAGAATCTTCTTCAGAAGGTGAAGATGAAATCCTCTCACACTATGGCAGCTCACAGGAAGAAGAAGGAGATGTCGAGAATCAACACACCATCACAAGAGAATTGGAAATGCTCACACAAAGGCTAAGTGATCTCAGAAGACGGAACTTGTATCTTGTGAATGATGATGAAGATGACAGGCCTAATTTGTCAAGACAGCTACCTCCAAAAGACATGAAGTGCTTCAAGTGCAAACAATTCGTTCATGTCATAGCTGACTGTCCTGGCTGGGATAGTATGTTGAGCAAAAGATGGAAATATCATCACGACAATGGATTCACTGGGGTTAATCGTCATACTAAGCTCTCGAAGACAAATACATCTTCATCATCTTCTCCAACGAGACCAGTCACTAACGTGAAAGCCAGAGCTACCATCAAATCAAATATGAGAAAGGTATCACATCTGATAGAGCATGTGCGAAATGACAATTGATTTAGAAGATGACTGATAACCCACAAGTATTGGGGATCGCAACAGTTTTCGAGGGTAGAGTATTTAACACAAATTTATAGATTCGACACAAGGGGAGCCAAAGAATATTTGAAGGTATTAGCAACTGAGTTGTCAATTCAACCACACCTGGAGATTAATTATCTGCAGCAATGTGATCAGTAGCAAAGTAATATGATAGTTTTGATAATAGTGATAGCAATAACAGTAATGGTAACAGTGATAGCAATAGTTTTGTAGCAAGTGCAATAGTAACCATATCAGTAGTAACTTAGCAAGATCAATATAAGATAAATTCGTAGGCATTGGATCGGTGACTTGTTGGATGATATTCATCATGAGATAGTTATAACCTAGGGAGATACGACACTAGCTCCAGTTCATCAATATAATGTAGGCATGTATTCTGTAAATAGTCATACATGCTTATGGAAAGAACTTGCATGACATCTTTTGTCCTACCCTCCCGTGGCAGCGGGGTCCTATTGGAAACTAAGGGATATTAAGGCCTCCTTTTAATAGAGAACTAGAACAAAGCATTAATACCCACTGAATACATGAACTCCTCAAACTACGGTCATCACTGGGAGTGGCCCCGACTATTGTCATTCCGGGGTTGCCGGATCATAACACATAGTAGGTGACTATAACTTGCAAGATCGAATCTAGAACATGGATATAATGGTGATAACATAAATGATTCAGATCTAAAATCATGGCACCCAGGCCCAAAGTGACAAGCATTAAGCATGGCAAAGTCATAGCAACATCAATCTTAGAACATAGTGGATAGTAGGGATCAAGCCCTAACAAAACTAACTCGATTACATGATGAATCTCATCCAACTCCTCACCGACCAGCGAGCCTACGAAGGAATTACTCACTCCCAGTGGGGAGCATCATGGAATTGGCGATAGAGAAGGGTTGGTGATGACGAAGAACGAAGACCCCCCTCTCCGGAGCCCCAAACGGACTCCAGATCTGGCCTCCCGATGAAGAACAGGAGGTGACGACAGCTCCATCTCGTGGATCATGATAATTCTTTCTCCCTGGTTTTTTTCTTCTGAAAAATAGGATTTTATAGTCGGTTTCAGGGTCTGCGGGGCCACCATGTGGGGACAACCCACCTGGGCGCACCAGGAGCGGGGCGCGCCTTGGTGGGTTGTGCCCACCGAGGTGCCCCCTCCGGTGGATCTTGGCTCCAGAAATTCTTGTTTATTGTATAAATAATCCTTGCAAAGTTTTGTTCCAATGTAAAAACTTTTATTTCTGCACAAAAACAACACCATGGTAGTTCTGCTGAAAAAAGCGTCAGTCCAGGGTTAGTTTCATTCAAATCATGCAAATTAGAGTCCAAAACAAGAGGAAACACATTAGGAAAAGTAGATACATTGGAGACGTATCAACTCCCCTAAGCTTAAACCTTTGCTTGTCCTCAAGCAATTCAGTTGATAAACTGAAAGTGAAAAAGAAAACTTTAACGAACTCTTTTGCTCTTGTTTGCATAAATAAGCTTAAACAACACCCAGGTTTTCAGCCAACATTATAACTAACCATGCCGAAAATAACTCTTAAAAATTATATTAACTCATATCAATAAGATAACAACTAGTGAGCAATAATAAAATATCTCAAACGGCAACAGGTTGTCAAAACAACCATGATATAATATGACAATAGTGGTATCTCGCTAGCCCTTTCTGAGACCGCAAAACATAAATGCAGAGCACCTCCAAAGTCCAAGAAACGACTAAACATTATAATTCATGGTAGAAAAGATCCAGTCATGATGCACCCAACATTATCTACACACAATGCATAAGTCATGACAACAATGCTCTCAGGTTCTGGCGCTTTTTTTAGAAGGTGATGGCACGACATAAAAGTAAATAGATAGTCCCTTCGGAGAGGGAAGCAGTGATTTGCAGAGGTGCCAGAGCTCAAGTTTGAAAACAGAGGTAAATGATATTTTGAGACATGCACCCTTCTCATTTACTTCACGAGAATGATACCAACTACTCACAGGGATACATAGAGGCCATAGCAAGCATTCAAACTACTTAGAGCTCTAAGAATTCAACATGCAAGCTCATGTACAACAACACCAAGAGTAGCTAATTATTCAATATAAACCACTAAAACAAAAACTAATTGGACAAACAGTGGAGTCACATACCAAGCAACAATCCCCCGAAACAGTTTCGGAAACGGAGCTTCGAGCAAAGAGATCGAAATCCGCGGGTTTGAGAGCGAGAACACGGGAGAGAGGGCAATGGAGAATTTTTTTCTGGAGGTAAGTGATGATATGGTGTGAAGGGATAAGTGAGAGGGCCCATGTGGGGACCACAACCCACCAGGGCGCGCCTGGGGGTCCTGGCGTGCCCAGGTGGGTTGTGCCCACCTGGTGCACCTCCCTCTGATGTTATTTGCACCAGAAATTTAGAAATATTCAGAAAAAATCGTATTAAATTTTCAGAGCATTTTGAGAACTTTTATTTTTGGGTCATTTTTTATTGCACGGGAAATTCAGAAAACAGACAAAACATGGCATTTTATTTTATATAACTAATAAAAACACAAAACAAAAAGTAGGGACATAAGGTAGTGCTTACTAAATTCATCAACTTCATACCACCAAAAAATGATCCATTAATAAGGTTGATCAAGTCTTATTAACAACCACTTTTGATTAGCATGAAACCGAAGAACTATCGTAAATCACTAAGTTACCTAAATGGGGATATGAATGTCCTCAACAATAAGCATTTCATATTTCTTTTTGACAGTAGGTAAAGGTATTTGAATATTTCCAATAATGATTGTCGGAGATTTTTCAATAACATTAATACCATTCACTTAGAATTGTTTCTTCGGAAAGTGCACCATATGCTCATTACCATTCATATGAAAAGTGACCTTGCTATTATTGCAATCAATAACAACCCCTGCAGTATTCAAGAAGGGTATACCAAGGATAATCGACATGTTGTCGTCCTCGGGCATCTCAAGTATAACAAAGTCAGACAAAATAGTAACATTAGCAACAACAACGGGCACATCCTCACAAATACCGATAGGTATGGTAGTTGATTTATCAACCATTTGCAAAGATATTTCAGTAGGTGTGAGTTTATTCAAATAAAGTCTTTTATACAAAGATAAAGGCATAACACTAACACCAACTCCTAAATCACACAAAGCAGTTTTCACATAATTCTTTTTGATGGAGCAAGGTATAGTTGGTATTCCCGGATCTCCAAGTTTTTAAGGTACTCCATCTTTAAAAGTATAATTAGCAAGCATAGTGAAGATTTTAGCTTCCAGTATTTTTCTCTTATTAGTGATGATGTCTTTCATATACTTTGCATAAGGAGGCATTTTCAGGATATCAGTCAACCGAGTATGCAAAAAGATTGGCCTCAGCATTTCAGCAAAGCGTTCAAATTCTTCATCATCTTTCTTTTTAGTTGACTTAGGTGGAAAAGGCATAGGCTTTTGAACCCGTGGTTCTCTTTCTTTACCGTGTTTTCTAGCCATAAAGTCTCCTTTATCATACCTTTTATTCTTAGGTTGTGGGTTATCAAGATCAACAGGTGGTTCTATCTCAACATCATTGTCTGGTTCTTTATTATTTGGTTGAGAGTCTTCATGAACATCAGCATTATCTTTTTCATTATCACTAGGTGAATGTTCATTACTAGACTGAGTTTCAGCATCAGAGATAGAAGTTTCATTATCATTATCAGGAGGTTTTTTCTATTTTAGGTTCACTAGAAGCATGCAAAGTCCTCTCAATTTTCTTCTTCCTTTTCTTTTTAGAAGGACTAGGTGCACTAGTGTTATTTCTTTGTGAGTCTTGTTCAATTCTTTTTGGGTGTCCCTCAGGATAAAGTGGTTCCTGAGCCATTTTACGTCCTCTAGTTGCAACTCTAACAACAAAGTCATGTGTACTATTATTCATTTCATCAAGCAATGCTCTTTGAGATTTAGCAACTTGTTCTAACTGGGTTTGTACCATGGAGGCATGCTTTCCAACACCTCTAACATCATTTGAGATTCTAAATAACAAGTCACTCAAGCGAGCAATCATATCAGAATTATATTTCAATTGTTTCATAACATTTGCATTGAAGTGATCTTGTTTGCTAATATAGTTTCAAACTGATAAAGGCATTGTCTAGGGTTCATATTGTGAAGATTGTCATTATCATTGAACTTCATTAGAGAATTTACCTCTACCACCTTAGGCAGTGGTGGTGTATTAACCCATGTATTTCTTCGATAGGAGGTAAATTTTTAACATCCTCGGCTTTAATACCTTTTTCCTTCATAGATTTCTTTGCCTCTTGCATATCTTCAGGACTGAGATATAATATACCTCTCTTCTTCAGAGTGGATTTAGGCGGTGGCTCAGGAAGAGTCGAATCATCATAATTTTTCAAATATTTATTCAATAATTCTTCAACTTTCCCAATAGTTCGCTCCCTAAAAACACAACCAGCACAACTATCTAGGAAATCCCTAGAAGCATCGGTTAGTCCATTATAGAGGATATCAAGTATTCCATTTTTATTAAGAGGATTGAGGGAGTCCTGGATTAGGGGGTCTCCGGACAGCCGGACTATATCCTTCGGCCGGACTGTTAGACTATGAAGATACAAGATTGAAGACTTCGTCTCGTGTCCGGATGGGACTCTACTTGGCGTGGAAGGCAAGCTAGGCAATACGGATATGGATATCTCCTCCTTTGTAACCGACCTTGTGTAACCCTAACCCTCTCCGGTGTCTATATAAACCAAAGGGTTTTACTCCGTAGGACAACAACCACAACATACAATCATACCATAGGCTAGCTTCTAGGGTTTAGCCTCTCTGATCTTGTGGTAGATCTACTCTTGTACTACCCATATCATCAATATCAATCAAGCAGGACGTGGGGTTTTACCTCCATCAAGACGGTCCGAACCTGGGTAAAACATTGTGTCCCCTGCCTCCTGTTACCATCCGGCCTAGACGCACAGTTTGGGACCCCCTACCTGAGATCCGCTGGTTTTGACACCGACATTGGTGCTTTCATTGAGAGTTCCGCTGTGCCGTCGCCATCAGGAAGGATGCCTCATCCCGTCTTTAAAGACAGCACTGTTGCTGAGGGAGCTTTGGCTATCGGCCAAAATCTCCGGCTAGGTGGTTTTCTTATGACCTCCTGTTCGACCGCTGCGCCGACGATGACTTCTCGGGTCATCGAAAGCAATCTTCACGTCAACTCGGAACTCGTCGAGCAGTTAGATCCAATGGAGCTCTCTTCCCTGAACGAGCTCTTGGATCGCATCGCCGCCCTGGGAGTCACTACAGACTATGATCATATTGGGCCTAAACCCGATCTAAGAGAGATCAACTCTCCCCAGGTCACCCATCACATTGCAGTGGTGGAGGAACAATGCGGCAACCCTTCATCTATCTTAAGGACTAGCTATGTCCGGATTTCCGATCCCTCCAAGCCGGATACCCGCGGAGGGGAGGACGTCACTCAAGACCTGAACCTAGAGTCAGGCAGCGGGCTAGATTTATTGGAAAACATCCAAGAATCCAAACTTCCGAGTTTGGAAACTCCTTGGCCCCTGAGTCTCAGAATGGGTGAGGATTCGGGTTCAATTCCACCCACCCACCCAAACATAAGCGATCTATCCCAAATTAGGCAAGAGCCCGATGAAACAGTACACCATTACTGGGCCAGATTCCTCCTGGTCATGAATAGGATAAAGGACTGCCGCGAGGAAGATGCAATTTCATTCTTCTGCAATAATTGCACGGACAAGGGAATCCTCAACGCCATAAGTCGCCGTGAAATTACACGCTTTGCCGACTTGGTGTCCATAGTACAAAAGTACTATGCGATGGAAAGCGCCTGGAAAACCGAAATAAAATTTTGGGATAATCCGGCCCTGAATACAAACCCAGTCCGAAATAAAAGGGTGCATTATCATAATACACCTGGGTTAACTACCAAAAAGCAAAAGCCCTCTACGGGGCAAGGAACCGTACTGGAGGGATGGCTCAACGGACCCTGCAAAATTCATAGTACAACAGATGCAATACCAACGCACAACCTTAGAGCATGTTGGATACTCCGGCAGGTGGCCAAAAGTGGTGAGGATCTACTCCTCCCAAATACCACAGAGCACCATCCCGTGGACAACAATACGGTGTTAATGGTTTTTGAGACCTTCGCGTCAAATAATAAACGCAAGCGAACACTCCGCACCATGGCCGAAATTTTCCACGTAGCAGAAATAAATCCTTGGAGTGACACGACTATTACCTTCAATGCCAGTGACGCACCCAAACTCCGAAAAGCCCGAGTACCAGCTGCACTGGTCCTCAGTCCAATCGTGGATGGCTTTCGACTCACCAAGGTACTCATGGATGACGGCAGCGGATTAAACCTCATCTATGAGTAAACTCTTCAAAAGATGGAAATAGACTGGAGCCGCATTGAGCAAAGTAGCAAAACCTTTAGAGGAATCATCCCCAGTCGGGAAGCACACTGTGCTGGGATAATCACACTAGATGTAGTATTCGGCACGCCGGATAATTACAGGTCCGAAGAAATTACATTCCAAGTGGCCCCGTTCAGCAGCGGATACGACGCTCTATTAGGACGGGAGGCGTTTACAATCTTCCAAGGCATACCCCATTACGGGTACATGAAGCTCAAAATGCCCGGGCCCAACGGAATCATCACTCTGGCTAGTGATCCGGACATAGCACTCCGCGCCAAAAATAAGACAGCCGCACTGGCCCTCGAGGCACTATCCGAAGCCCTAGCGGCCAAGGAACTAACTGCGCTGCGCTCCACGGTGAACAGGGACGACGTGATACTCGATAAAAGATCCAAGTCCACCTCCTTTAAACTGGCGGACGAAATAGTCAAATTCCAAGTCCATCCAACGGACCCTACAAAAACAGCTTCCATCGGGGCACAATTAAACCCTGATGTCGACGCTACACTGCGAGAGTTCCTACACGAGAACCGGGACATTTTTGCCTGCACCCTTCAGATATGCCAGGAATCCCACGCAGGCTGGCCGAGCACAGCCTAAATATCCTAAAAGGATTCAAGCCAGTCAAGCAGGCTCTTCGGCGTTTGTCCGAACCTAAGAGACAAGCCATGGGAGAGGAACTAGCCAAGCTATTGGAGGCCGGATTCATCAGAGACATAAAACCTTTGAACTGGCTAGCAAACCTGGTGATGGTACCAAAGAAGGACAAATCCTGGCGCTTGTGCATCAATTTTAAGGACCTTAACAAGGCCTGCCCAAAGGGTCCCTCCCCCCTCCCCCGCATCGATCAAATCATCGAGGCTACCGCAGGACACGATTCATTGTGTTTCCTCGACACATACTCCGGCTACCATCAAATTAAAATGGCAGAGCCAGACCAAGCCGCAACGGCATTCATCACACCATACGGCCCATTCTGCTTCAACACAATGCCCTTCGGGCTCAAAAACGCCGGCGCAACATATCAGCGCATGATTCAGACATGTCTGGCAAACCAGATCGGAAACATAGTGGAGGCATACGTAGATGACGTGGTCATCAAAACCAAGCATGTCGAATCTCTAGTAGATGACTTGAGGCTCACATTCGATAACCTCCGAACATATGACATCAAGCTCAATCCGGAAAAATGCATTTTCAGCGTACCGGCCGGAAAGCTCCTGGGATTCATTGTCTCCAGTAGAGGTATTGAAGCTAATCTGGCCAAAATCCGAGCGTTGTCACAGTTGGCTCCCCCAACAGACCTCAAACAAATACAAAAATTGACCGGATGTGTGGCGGCTCTAAGCCGCTTTATCTCCCGCTTGGGAGAAAAGGCATTACCCCTTTATCGCCTCCTCCGGTGCACCGAACACTTCGAGTGGACGGATGCCGCCACGGCCGGACTCAACGAAATAAAATCCATATTGGCAACAAGCCCAGTCCTGGCCGCGCCAAACATTGGCGAACCAATGCTATTATACATTGCGGCAACTCATCAAGTAGTAAGCGCAGTGCTCGTCGTAGAGCGAGAAGTGGACGGACACAAATTCCCCCTTCAAAAGCCGGTTTACTATGTGTCCACTGTCCTTACTCCATGCAAATCACGGTACCCGCATTATCAATAGATAGCGTACGCGGTATTTATGGCATCCCGGAAGCTGCGATACTACTTTCAAGAGTGTTCGATAACGGTAGCCTCGGAAGTACCACTTAACGATATTATAAACGACCGCGACGCAACGGGCCAGATTGCCAAATGGGCCATTGAGCTCCTCCCGTTTGACATAACTTACAAGCCATGGCGAGCTATTAAGTCACAAGTTTTGGCTGACTTCGCTGCCGAGTGGACGGAAGCCGAACTCCCTAAGGAGTACGGCACATATTCAAATTGGATCATGCACTTCGACGGATCCAAAATGTTGGCTGGTCTGGGGGCTGGCGTCGTTTTAACGTCCCCAACAGGAGATACAGTTCAATATGTACTACAGATAATGTATACAGACTCCAAAAACGCAGCCGAATATGAGGCCCTTCTACATGGTCTCCGGATGGCAGTATCCATGGGCATTCAACACCTAGAGGTGCGCGGGGATTCGAACCTTGCGATATCCCAAATAAATGGAGACTTTGATGCCAAGGATCCGAAAATGGCAGCTTATTGCAATGCCCTCCTAAAAATGTCAGCTCAGTTTGGGGGGCTCGAATTTCACCATGTGGCTCGGGAAAACAATCAGGCGGCGGATATCCTCGCCCGCATCGGCGCAAAATGCGACGCAGTCCCTCCCAACATATTTCTGGAAAGGCTCTTCAAGCCATCCATAGCATGGGAAGGGGACACCGGTAACAACAGTCCGGACCCGACCAAAATACCCGATACTGAACTCTCTAACACAATCATGGTCATTATTGCCCCGTGGACAGAACCATTCCTGGCCTACCTAACTAGACAGGAACTTCCGGAAGACCAAAATGAGGCACGCTGCATAGTGCGGCGATCCAAGGCCTACAGGGTCCATGAGGGAGAATTGTACAAGAAAAGCACTACCGGAGTCCTTCAAAGGTGCATCTCCGAAGAGGAAGGGCGGAACCTTTTGGCAGAAATTCACCCTGGACTCGGTGGTCATCATGCCACAGCCCGGGCTCTTGTAAGCAAGGCCTTCCGTACAGGATTCTATTGGCCAACGGCCCGGGCAGATGCACAGGACTTGGTCCAACATTGCGCCGGTTGCCAGCTCTTTGCAAATCAAAGCCACATGCCACCCACCGCCCTCCAAACAATCCCCATTACATGGCTCTTCGCGGTTTGGGGGCTTGACATGGTTGGACCCCTTAAAGGGGGAACCCACAAGAAAAATACTTATTGGTCATGGTGGATAAATTCACCAAATGGATAGAGGCTAAACCGGTTAAAACAGCCGAATCCGGACCGGTGATAGATTTCATATCCGGGGTTGTACACCATTACGGCATCCCCCACAGCATCATCACTGATAACGTCACGAACTTCATGGCCGACGAGGTAAATCTCTGGTGCAGCAAAATGGGCATCAAGCTCGATTATGCCTCAGTCTATAACCCACAAACCAATGGTCAAGTCGAATGAGCAAACAATCTTATAATGAGCGGCATTAAACCCAGATTAGTGAATTCCTTAACGGAGTCTGACACGCACTGGGTAGAGGAGCTCGACTCCGTACTCTAGGGGCTGCAGACCACGCCGAATCGTAGTACCGGATATACACCATTTTTATGGTGTACGGCACAGAGGCAGTCTTGCCCTGTGACATAATTCATGACTCACCTCGAGTGCGCATGTACGAAGAAAGAGAAGCCGAGCTCGATCGGCAGGACAGTCTGGACACCTTGGAGGAAGAGCGCGATGTAGCCAAAGCCCGTTCCGCATTTTACCAGCAACAGGCTCGCAGATACCAAAGCAGAGAAGTACGGGCCAAAAATAATAACGTTGGCGAACTAGTTCTACGACTGCCGGATGAGAAAAAGAACAAGCTCGAGCCCAAATGGGAAGGTCCCTTCATTATTGACCAAGTTCTGACCGGTGGAGCGTACCGACTGCGGGATGCATCGACTAGTCGTCTCGAGCCGAACCCATGGAACGCAGCCAGGCTTCGGAGATTCTATGCCTAGCACCGGACTCTATGTTAGTCCCCTCCCTTTGTCCATTTTCTGCATATGCATCATCTGTCTTGTTTCCCTTTCTTTCTTTTTCTTATTATTTCTCTAGGCCTTCAAGGGTCACCTTGTGCCTCACTTGTACATTACAGATGCGTTAGCCGCACTCTCCATACCTGGGGGCTTCTTTCACAGAAGCTTAAATCATTTACCTGGGCCTCACGCCCAACACATGTGTTATACTTTTGCATGTACCTTTTTTCACCATTATATGCATCAATATGACTTAAGTTTTGGCCAAGCTAGGTTGCCTGGCTCTTGTATTTATGCCCTACGTTCCCGTTAATTCGGCTAGGGCATAAGGGGAGCACCTCTGCGATTGTTACCACCGGGTCAGCCGGATGTGTACCTCAGACTGGGTGAAGCCGAAAGCTAGCGTTCTTAAGGGAATATTCAGTCGGTGAACAAAAGATGACTTTTATTTATTATCCATATCTGCCCCTAGATGCTTTTCCTACGCTTCTTATCGCAGTCCGGACATGCACTTTAGGGCATGCTTACCCAGGGAAAGGAACCCTTAACGGAACTATTCTCCCTGGAAGATGTTTCTTACTACCCATGTAATATAACATAACTAGTTGGACACTTGTCTGATAAAGCACTACCGACCCCTACGCCTGGTCTCCACGCATGCCCCGGTTCTTACATAACCGAGAGGGTATTCGGATACACTTCGGACCGTCGGGTCCCGAGGTTGAAGCGAAAAGGTCCACCACGACAAACGATCTACAATCCAGCTAGAAGGCATTATACATGTCACTTTAAATTACATAGTCAATTTGATTGGTTGAGTTCCTCTTCAATACCATCCAATAGGCTGTCTAGTCTACAGTCCTGTTGGGAATACTTCGCGGCCAATTCTACTTGGCCGTACACTAAGCTCACAGGGATCTCCTTCCCATCGAGCCCCACAGGTCCGACTTCGGCCATGTGGTTTGGGTCAGCCTTCGTGTACCGTGTCTTCACCATTGCCCAGGCTTCCCTGGCGCCCTGACGGCAGGCCGATATCTTCCATAATCGGAAGTGCCGCCGTGCTCCCTTCAACTTTTCTGCAAGCTCTCCAAGGCCTTCGGGTATGGAGACGGATGGCCACAAGGCCTGGGCGACGCCTTGCATCACATGCCGAACTCGTTCGTGCAGCTGTGAGAGCTCGGGAAGAAGGTCACCCATTGAACCGGGCATTTCCTCGGCAGGACGACCTGTTAGCATACCTACAGACATAACTTTGTCAGCCAGCTTCCTCGCCGAACTCTTTTTCAAAGTTCGTTCAAGCACTTACTAAATATGCCACGTCGAAGCCGCCGAATCTCCTTAACAGAGTCCGACAGTTGGGCACGGACATCTTTTAGTTCCACGCCCAACTTGGTGTTGGCATCTAGGAGATCATTCTTCTCCTGCCTCACCCTCGTAAGCACGCTCTCACCGGCCTTCAGCTGGCATAGGAGCTGTTACTTATCCGGATTTACTCCAGCGTCATCTGCAATTTTATCGTCAGATCTGCATAAATGCCGCATCCTATATGACACTTATCATTCGAAGGATATATTACCAGAGGGGGTCTCTTTGGGCTCCCCCGCCGCGGCCAATGCGGCCTGAAGTTGGGCTCTGCACTCTTCCAGCTCCTGGGACAGTTGAGTATTCTTTTCGGTAAGAACCTGCATAACAAATGATCCTTAAATCAGTTATTCTAACTATTTCAAGTCTCAGGGGCTACTGATATATATAATCACCAAATTTTCTCACCCATATGTCTTTTACATACTGCTCCGTGGCTCTGGCTAGACCATTTTGAGCGGCACGGAGGTACGCATCTCCCGAGTTGAAGGCATCCAATGCCTCTTGGGAGAAACAAGCGTCACGAAGAACAGTCCAGCGACGCCTGTGGTTCATGGCACTTTGCACCTCGGAATTGGTGGCGGACAGTTTATCTGCATCCTCTGTCGGAGGAGCGCCCGGTGCACGCCTCGTATTCGTTCCCGCCTCTGAATCCGGCCTTGGAGCCGGGCTGGTGAAGGCGCGATTAGTAGCCTCTCCGGGTATAGTCCGGCGAGCGCTCTTTTTCCTGAAAAGAGTGCATGGGCGTTAATATGCCTCTGAGAATAACGTCTTGTAATAAAGATGGTGCACCGTACCGCTGCGCCGGTGTCTCAATCCGGACTGCGGGTCTTTTCAGCCTGCCTGGCCTCATGGCCCCTTGTTGGCTAGTCGCCGCAGGCTCGGCCTTCCGCCTCGAGGACCTCCCCTGCAAAACACGGCTGTTATACGGCAATCAAAAACACGCAAGGATGGATCCCTTTTTGAAATACTAGGACTTCGGTCCCAGTCACCTGTGAGGCTGGAAGTAGCCCAGGGAATCGACCGTAATGGCCACCAAAGCATTGTCATTACTCAATTGGTAAAATACCCCATCGATCAGCTCCACAGATATGTCCGGATCCTCCTGGGAGGCCGGGTGAAGAGACCGTCCAGGGTCCTCGGGTTGTGGAGGGGTTTTTTTATCTCCCTTACAGCCTGGCGCAGCTCCTGCGTTGAAATCGCTAGACTGAATACTTAACTACGGGAATACGAAACAGATGGGCGAGAAAAAGTCTCTGCTTACCCAGCTCGGAGGATTGTACATAGAAAATCCGCCCTGTGGGTTGACACGAAGGAATTCCTCCTCTTCTCCCTTGTACAAAGTGGATAAGATCTTTATTAGATCAGCAATCGATCCCGGCCCTTTACGACCGTGGCGGGTGGCATCATCCTCTCCGTTGAACTCCCACATGGGGTGGCCTCTATATTGAAGCGGCTGCACCCCGTGCATAATACATATGGCCATGACCTCGATCATGGTCAATCCGGATCGAGCTAAAAAACTTATCCGGCTCATCAGTAAAGAACGTCACTGTCATCTTCCTCCAGGGAGCTCCATGGACGCCAGCTCCGGCGCTTCTTCAAAGGGGTGTTGTCGAACTCAGGAAGACCAATTCTAATAGGATCCGGGAGGGGGACGTCTTCTATATAAAACCATTCTGAAGGCCAGTCTTTCGGATGTCTTCTTTGGGGTTCTGGACAGGTATCCGGTCCCGGAAATACGCCACACTTCGGCTCCGCCCACTTGATATATTGACCCCTTCTAAGAATGGGGCACAAGGCAGAACAACTTCTTCCACAGAGCGAAATGAGCCTCACAGCCCAAAAACAACTCACAAAGGGCTACGAATCCCATGATATGCAGCATGGAGGCAGGCGTAAGGTTGTGCAACTGGAGGCCGTAGAACTCCAGGAGCCCCCGGAGAAACGGATGAATTGGAAATCCGAGCCCTCTTACCAAATAAGGGACAAGGCATACCCGCTCTCCCTTGGAGAGATTGGGAAGGCTCTCCGCTTGCTCTCCGCCATTATAGGTGGCAAGCCCGACTCGCACCGGGACCATGTACGCTGGGGGAAGAAATCCCTTGGTCTGAAGCATCACTAATTTGCTGTGCGGGACGGAACATCTCTCCCAATGTCCAGGCTTGAGTCTAGGGGAGCGAGAGGAGGAGCTGCGTCGACCGACCATGATGGAATGGATCTCTGTCGAATGCGCTCCGATGAAGGCTCGCCAAGGGAGGATGGTGTGATTTGGATCTGAATCTTCGTCTTTTTAATAGGCAGCTCATTCACACAGCTAGGGGGGTAAATGTAAAAACACCCTGGCTCTTCACATTCGCTCGACACGTGGAAAGTGGCCATTATTGGGCGTGAAGCCAAGGAGTGCAACATTCACAAGAGGCCGGACACTATTTCGACAGGTACATGGAATTTGGAGAGGAACCCGCCCTGCAATGCCGAAGACAATATTGCGCGCCAGACTCATCGTCATTGAAGCCTGGTTCGGGGGCTACCGAGGGAGTCCTGGATTAGGGGGTCTCCGGACAGCTGGACTATATCCTTCGGCCGAACTGTTAGACTATGAAGATACAAGATTGAAGACTTCGTCTCGTGTCCGGATGGGACTCTACTTGGCGTGGAAGGCAAGCTAGGCAATACAGATATGGATATCTCCTCCTTTGTAACCGACCTTGTGTAACCCTAACCCTCTCCGGTGTCTATATAAACCGAAGGGTTTTAGTCCGTAGGACAACAACCACAACATACAATCATACCATAGGCTAGCTTCTAGGGTTTAGCCTCTCTGATCTCGTGGTAGATCTACTCTTGTACTACCCATATCATCAATATCAATCAAGCAGGACGTAGGGTTTTACCTCCATCAAGAGGGCCCGAACCTGGGTAAAACATTGTGTCCCCTGCCTCCTATTACCATTCGGCCTAGACGCACCATTCGGGACCCCCTACCCGAGATACGCCGGTTTTGACACCGACAAGGATGATCAGGCAAAGCATTAAGTAACTGGCAAAGCCCCCTGCCCCCCGCAAGTTAGTGGGAGGCTCTCTTCTTTAGTTTGCACAAAGTTAAATATTTCTTGTAAAGCAGCTTGTTTCTTATGAGCAGGAAAATATTTTTCAGAGAAGTAATAGATCATATCCTGGGACTACGCACACAACCAGGAGCAAGAGTATTGTACCAAGCTTTAGCATCACCCTTTAATGAGAATGTAAATAATTTGAGAATAAGGTAATAGCGAGTTTTCTCATCCTGAGTAAAAAGGGTGGCTATGTCATTCAACTTAGTAAGATGTGCCACAACAGTTTCAGTTTCATAACCATGGAAAGGATTAGATTCAACCAAAGTAATTAACTCTGGGTCGACAGATAATTCATAATCCTTATCATCAATAAAGATAGGTGAAGTAGCAAACTTAGGATCATATTGCATTCTAGCATTCAGAGATTTTTCTTTATACTTGCATAATAATCTCTATAGATCATCTCTATCCCTACAAGCAGGAATATCTCTAGTTGTCTCCTCATTCATAACATAATCTTCCGGTACCTTAGGCAATTCGTATCTAGGAAGGCTAGTTCTAGCAGGTGTTTCAGGAGATTCAGTTTCAAGCTCATCATCAGATTCAACAACATATTGTTGTATTACTCTAGCAATTTGTTTATCAAGAAATTCACCAAGTGGCACATCTTATTATCAAGCAAGGTACTAGCATCATCATAAGCATTATCCACAGCAGAAGTAGCATCATCAATAACTTGTGACATATCAGAATTAATAGCATGTGGTGGTGTTGCAAGTTTGCTTATAATAGAAGGTGAATCTAAAGTAGAACTAGATGGCAGTTCCTTACCTCCCCTCGTCTTTGAGGAAAAAAAATCTTAGTCATAGCATCCTTCACATTCTTCATTGTGATAAATTGATAATAATCCCAAGTGACTCAACAAATATAGCTATGCTCCCTGACAACGGCGCCAGAAAAAGGTCTTGATAACCCACAAGTATAGGGGATCACAACAACTTTCGAGGGTAGAGTATTCAACCCAAATTTATAGGTTCGACACAAGGGGAGCCAAAGAATATTTGAAGGTATTAGTAGCTGAGTGGTCAATTCAACCACACCTGGAGATTAATTATCTGTAGCAACGTGATCAATAGCAAAGTAATATGATAGTTTTCATAATAGTGACTGCAGTAACAGTAACGGTAACAGTGATATCAATAGTTTTGTAGCAAGTGCAACAGTAACGATAGCAGTAGTAACTTAGCAAAATCAATATAAGATAAAGTCGTAGGCATTGGATCGGTGACTTGTTGGATGATATTCATCATGAGACAGTTATAACCTAGGGAGATATGGCACTAGCTCCAGTTCATCAATATAATGTAGGCATGTATTCCGTATATAGTCATACATGCTTATGGAAAGAACTTGCATGACATCTTTTGTCCTACCCTCCCGTGGCAGCGGGGTCCTATTGGAAACTAAAGGATATTAAGGCCCCCTTTTAACAGAGAACCGAAACAAAGCATGAATACATGAACTCCACAAACAACGGTCATCACCGGGAGTGGTCCCGACTATTATCACTCCGGGGTTGCCGGATCATAACACGTAGTAGGTGACTATAACTTGCAAGATCGGATCTAGAACAGGGATATAATGGTGATAACATAAACGATTTAGATCTGAAATCATGGCACTCGGGCCCAAAGTGACAAGCATTAAGCATGGCAAAGTCATAACAACATCAATCTTAGAACATAGTGGATACTAGGGATCAAGCCCTAACAAAACTAACTCGATTACATGATGAATCTCATCCAACTCCTCACTGACCAACGAGCCTACGAAGGAATTACTCACTCCCGGTGGGGAGCATCATGGAATTGGCGATGGAGAAGGGTTGGTGATGACGAAGAACGAAGACCCCCCTCCCCGGAGCCCCAAACAGACTCCAAATCCGGCCTCCCGATGAAGAACAGGAGGTGACGATGGCTCCGTCTCGTGGATCATGATAATTCTTTCTCCCTGATTTTTTCTAGAAAAATAGGATTTTATAGCGTTGGTTTCAGGGTCTGCGGCGCCACCAAGTGGGAACAACCCACCTGGGCGCGCCCTCCTGGCGCGCCCAGGTGGGTTGTGCCCACCTAGGTGCCCCCCTCCGGTGGATCTTGGCTCCAAAAATTCTTGTTTATTGTATAAAAAATCCTCGCAAAGTTTCTTTCCATTCCGAGAACTTTTATTTCTGCACAAAAACAACACCATAGTTCTGCTGAAAACATCGTCTGTCCAGGGTTAGTTTCATTTAAATCATGCAAATTAGAGTCCAAAACAAGAGGAAAAGTGTTAGGAAAAGTAGATATGTTGGAGACGTATCAATGACACATCTAAATCAGACTCTAAAGAAGAAGAGCTTAACAGAAGGATTGGGAGAAGCAATGCATATGTTGCCATTGAATCATCAAAGAAATCCTATGAGTCAAGCACTGATGATGATGATTCAAGCAACGATGAACCAATCGCCTTTTGTCTCATGGCAAAATCATCAAAGGATCAGATATCTGCAAAACACCAAAGATCCATGAACGAATATTCACTTGAATATATTTCTTATGCCAAGCTGGTCAAAATTGCTTAATCCCAACATGAAGAACTTGAAATGCTTGAGAGAAATCTCAGGAAAACCGAAGGATTACTGGTCGAAGAGATGGGGAAAAATCAAAAGTTGATCGAAGAGCAAGCTGCTTTTTCATCAACCGTTGATGATCTTACCAATCGATATGAATCACTTACAATTGACTACGAGAATTTATCAGATGAACTCCCAAACAAGAATCAAGAACTCGTGTCACTGAAAGAATCTCATAACGAGCTGGTGTTAGAGAAAGCTTCACTCTTCGCCGAGCAATCTGTTCGACTTCCTGATGATTTTGTACCTCCATGCTTAAAATTCCTAAAATGTAGCAATGCTGATTCTCATGCTGAGACTTATAATAATGTTACTGAGAATATTGCTACTACTGAAAATTGGTGCTACTAACACGTCTTCCAAGGATTTTGCTGCTATTTCTACAAAAAAATTGCAGGTTAAAGGGCTTACTTAAGAGTGGAATGCTAAGGAGCCTAAAAGGGCATCAAACCCTATGTGATCTGCTCAAGAAGTCCATACTGCACAAAAACCCTCAGAAGGAAGGATTAGGTTTCAAAAAGAAACTCAATGTGGATGGATCCTATTAGACTCTCAAGCAGTATCCTCGAATGACTTGGGTTCGTGCAAAGAGTAAAACTCTCGAACCTAAAACTTTAACTGGTTATCTTTCACCCATTCATGTTGATATTGACACGTGTGATGACTCAAATTACAAAATATTCAAAAAACAAAATGAAGGTTTCCGCTCGATATGTTGGAATTAAATGCAGGACAGGTTCACCCAAGAAGCAAATCTAGGTAAAGAAGTGCACTATTGAAAATCTGTCTGTCACTGCTAACCTGACTATGCAGGATAACTCTAGACAAGGAAATGGTTGTCATTCTCAGTCTACTCTAGTATCTTCCTCAAATGATTGTCATCCTAACCCGTGTTAGGAGTACATGCGTACCTCTACAAACCATTACATTCATGTATCTGGAAATAACTTCAATGAATATTCATATGATTATCATCAAAGTGCACAGGTGTCTCACGGGCCTCACCGAAGGAATACGCCTACTCAGTCGAAGACCTCCCACGCAAGTGTGGGTTGTGAAGAAGAACTAATCCTCTCGTGCAGGGAATTCTCTCAGGGATATCTCACGTCCATTATTAGCTCTGAGATCAATTATTGTTGGTGCTTAACTCTGTGTTTTTGTTTGGAGTGTTTGTGTTTTGTGCTTTCCTTCGTTTGGCTTCGTGCTTTGAGTCACTTTCTTTTCTGTTTTTACTCGGCTCTTTCTCGTCATAAACATGCAACTTGATCTGAAGGTGATTTCACTCCAACATCCTTGGTCGCGAATGAAATCAACTTCGAAATTTCATCTGTTTTGGTGCTTGCGCTTCCTCAAACCCTTCGGCATTCTGTTCAGTTACTGAGACTTTCGCAGGAAACGACTGACACATGCCCATGATCTCCCCATCATGATCTCGTCCATTGAATGTGGAACGTCCCGTGCTTTTCGGCCGTAGATATCGGAGGGTGCGGTTTCAACCTCGGGCTATATAAACCCCCACTCCAGGCGTCTTCCTCCTTAGTTCTTTCTCTGTTCGACCTCGTACCTCTCCTCTCCTCTCTCTTCGCTCGAGCCCGAGCTCAAAGTAGCGCCGTCGTCGAGCCTTGATGTGCAAATCCGGTGAAGCCCCGTCACCGTTGGTCGCGCCAGTGCAGTGTTTCTTCTCTCCCGCGCTGCTGTAGATGACCAGTACTGCCAAGTTAGGGCGTACAGATCTGGAACTAGCCCTGTGCCTATTCTGTTCTAGGGATGTTCATCTCGATGCCATTTATCTTGCTTTATTTTCTTGTGGTAGATCTTTAGGCTTCACTAGGTTGTGACATGTACGGTTTGTAGTTGCTCCTCATACCAGTCAGTTTGGATCTAGGGTTCATGTGTCTTACATCGAAATATTAGAGAAGTTGTTATTCTGTCCAAGGGCATATTGCAATTCTCTCGATGATATCTTCCATAAATTATGCCATGAACTCATCTGTTGCTTCCAAAAATTATCTGTTTTGAGTCAAAATTGCTTCTGTGCATGTTTGTGACCTTTTCCTATTTTCCCTTGCCTTGTTTTTCTCTCTCTCAGGAGTGGTCATGGCTCATAGTTCGGAAGAGCAGTCTGTGTCTGAGGATGAAATACCACAGCTACCGCATGTGGTTGATAAAGCAAAGGTGGCTGAAAGAAAATCAGCTAAGCCACCAAAAGTGTCGAAGAAGAAATCTGAGTCAGAATCTGCTGAAGAAGATGATGATATTCCCTCAACTCACAGTCAGCCAAAGGATGAGATGGCCACCGACTCCAAGACCCTGTTCTCTGATGTAAATCCCAAGAAGGGTGGTTGCGGTAGAGAGAGGAACCACTGGTACGCGTGGGTCCTAAACAAACGGTTTTTAACCCCTTTCCGCGACGACATTCGGAACCGTCGCCAAGTGAGTGTGGGCGATAGGGGGGGGGGGTCCTTCCGACACGACCCATAAACCGTTGGGGATATGCCCTCCTGGCACACACGCTCGGCAAAATGAGGTCGTGTGCGACCGGCGAGCACTCAAATATAGAAATATGTACAATAGTGCTAAAAAAATACAATTATACATGCGAAATCATTTCCGATCGTAAGTACATCCCACATAGTCAGTCACCACTAAATGTTTCCATTCGTATATACATCCCACACAGTCACTACAAGGAAAACGTTTGCGCAAGGTGGCGTGACGCAAACAGTTTTGAAGAGAATGTCGTGTGTGATTGTTCATTGATCCAACACGGTTTATTCCTAGAAACTGTGTGCGCTGCGTGAGGTCATCGCCCACGGTGTTTTCTCATTAACCATTTGCAATAGGAAAACCTAATTAGCAGGCTAATTACCCTAATATTAATAATCCATTTACTAATCTAATTGACATTCATATTAAGCACATAATATATTCCATTTCCATATTTAGGAAGCATGATTTCATAACTGAAATACATCAGAGTATAACATGATATAGCTTCAGCACTCAGCTACCCCATTACACAACTGCACCAGCAGCAAGTTTCACATGCAACATCTAGAACCTTTCGAAATTAGCATCATAGACGGTACATAGAGAGATGCATCTCATCTGGAAAACTGCTGAAGCAGAAGGAGAATATTGAGCCTACATTCATGTTGTAGGTCTTTGCAACTTTAGGCCAGTGCCTGTGGATGATTGACTGTCCATCCTTCTACGTCTCCAGGAACACTTCAATATTGAACTGTGGGTGTTGTATGAAAACTTTCCTCGCCTCCTGACCACAGAGGTGGTTTGAGAGGTAATCATCAGTGAAGCCTGAAAACAAGGATGTGCATAAATATCTTCTCTATATTGGAAATGGGTCAAAGGAATACAAAAAGGCAAGGTATAATAGTTAGTACCATCTTGTAAACCTTAATGCTTCCCATTGTTTCCCTGCAACACATATAAGGTAGTTAGTCATCAGGTTAAGTAAGGGTTCACATGCTATCAGTAAAATATGTTGATGATAAATAAGCACATTGCAGATTCATCAGACTAATTCAAGACACATGGAAAACCCATTTATCCAAACCAAGCATGATTAAGAACTAGGAAATATAGCACTTGTATATGTTTCTCATGTATTAAGTGCAACCAAATTTGATTTATTCCTCACATGGTATACAATAACAGAATGCAGCCATAGCAATTGAACATCGCATTGCCGAATTGAACCAAGCAGTTAACTAAACACCACAACAAATGAACCAAACGTTAACTGAGCACCACATTGCACAATATAACATACTCCTAATAGAAGATCAGACAGTTAACCAAACCAAGCATGCTTAACCACTTGGAAATATAGCAATTGTATTTGTTTCTCATGTATTTAGTACAACCAAATTCGATTTATTCCTCACATGGTATACAATAACAGAATGCAACCACAACAATTAAACATCGCATTGCCGAATTGAACCAAGCAGTTAACTAAACACCACAACAAGTGAACCAAGCCACAACAAATGAACCAAGCAGTTAACTAAACACCAATTGAACAATATAACATACTCCTATATGCACGCTTAAGAATACATAGACACACACATGTATCATGATACATGTGTGAGTACATAGAAAGAGCGAACAATGGCTGACCCTCTCCTAGGCTCCCCCCTCTCCTAGGCTCCCCTAGGCAACCACCGCTGGTGGCCACTCCGGCCCCGGCGACCACCCTTCTTACCGCCGGTTGCCACTACCCTCCTGCCACTTGTCACCCCGAGGGTGGCAGCCACCAACCAAACTCTGGTTTCTTTGTGGGAAGAGTTGTTGCTAGGATGGCCATGGATCCCCCTTCACTCAACTTTGCTCGAGGCAAAGATTTTCAACTCTCTATGATGCAAAAGTTTGGTTATCCAGTGGTGTTTTCGCCTGGTTTTCATCAACGTGAGTTCACTTTGGTGGTTTCCTTCTACCGTGCTCGCTTTCGGTTGGATTGTCACACGGTTAGTATCACGTTGCAAGCATGTTTTGGCGGTTATCCTCAAGGTTTCCGTGTGCTTCACCTCAAGGACAGAACGTTCAAGCTCTCTGTTGCCTCAAAAGCAGTGGGTTTTGAGATCTATAATCATGGCCGGGTAGTTGAAAAGGATTTTGAGTTAGTCTTCAATATTTGGGGTTTTGGAGGACCTAATTGGCTACATGAAGAACAACTTTTCTATCGTGAGGAAGAAGCATCTTGGACTAGAGTCGCTAGGGGATCGCGTCCGCGATCAGTCGCCGGCAGAGTCTCCGGCGATCAACTCTGACAGTCAGTTTTTGCTCGTCTGGCGAATATTCCAACCACCAGCAATAATGTGGCCACATACTTTAATGTGCCCTTAATGCCCAATACTCGAGGGAGTCCTGGATTAGGGGGTGTCCGGGTAGCCGGACTATACCTTCAGCCGGACTCCAGGACTATGAAGATACAAGATTGAAGACTTTGTCCCGTGTCCGGATGGGACTTTCCTTGGCGTGGAAGGCAAGTTTGGCGATGCGGATATTCAAGATCTCCTACCATTGTAAATGACTCTATGTACCCCTAACCCTATCCGGTGTCTATATAAACCGGAGGGTTGTAGTCCGTAGGCAATCAACTCCATATACAACAATCATACCGTAGGCTAGCTTCTAGGGTTTAGCCTCCTTGATTTCGTGGTAGATCTAGTCTTGTACTACCCATATCATCAATATTAATCAAGAAGGACGTAGGGTTTTACCTCCATCAAGAGGGCCCGAACCTGGGTAAAACATCGTGTTCCCTGCCTCCTGTTACCATCCGGCCTAGACGCACAGTTCGGGACCCCCTACCCGAGATCCGCCGGTTTTGACACCGACATTGGTGCTTTCATTGAGAGTTCCTCTGTGCCGTCACAATCAGGAAGGATGCCTCCTCCTGTCTTTAAAGACGGCGCCGTTGCTAAGGGAGCCTTGGCTGTCGGCCAAACCCTCCGGCTAGGTGGTTTCCTCATGACCGCCTGTTCGGCTGTTGCGCCGACGGTGACCTCTCGGGTCATCAAAAGCAACCTATACGTCAGCTCGGAGCTCGTCAAGCAGCTAGATCCAATGGAGCTCTCTTCCGTAAACGAGCTCTTGGATCGCATCGCCGCCCTGGGGGTCGCTACGGATTACGACCAGGTTGGGCTTGAACCCGATCTAAGAGAAATTAACTCTCCCCAAGTCACCCACCACATTGCCATGGTAGAGACGCTGTGCGACGACCTTTCATCTATTTTAAGGACTAGCTACGTCCGAATTCCCGACCCCTCCAAGCCGGATACCCGCGGAGGGGGAGATATAACTCAAGACCTGAGCTTAGGATCAGGCAACGGGCCAGATTCACTGGACAACATCCAAGAATCCAAACTTCAGAGTTCGGAAACTCTTCGGCCTCCGAATCTTGGATTGGGTGAGGTTCAGATTCAACGACACCCGCCCACCCAATCATAAGCGATCTCTCCCAAATCAGGAAGAGGCCCGAGGAAACAGTACATCATTACTGGGCCAGATTCCTCCTGGTTATGAACAGGTTAAAGGATTGCCGCGAGGAAGACGCAATCTCAATTTTTTGCGGTAATTGCACGGACAAGGGAATCCTTAACGCCGTAAGTCGTCGTGATATCACACGCTTCGCTGACTTGGCGTCCATAGTACAAAAATACTATGTGATGGAAAGCGCCTGGAAAACCGAAATAAATTTTTGGGATAATCCAGCCTTGAATAGTAATCCCGTCCGAACTAAGAGGGTGCATCATCACAGGACACCCGGGATAAACACCAAAAAGCCAAAACCCTCTACAGGGCATGGAACCATACTGGAAAGATGGCTTGATGGACCCTGTAGAATTCACAGTACAGAGGACGCCACACCAACTCACAGCCTTAGAGCATGTTGGATACTCCGGCAGGTGGCCAAAATCGGCGAGGACCTCTTAATTCCGGAGGCCGCAGAAAGCCAGCCCAAGGACACCAGTACCGTTCTCACAGTCTTCGAGACTTTCGCATCAAACAATGTGCGAAAAAGAACACTCCGCAGCCTCGCCGAAGTCTATCAAGTTGCAACAATAAATCCATGGAGCGACACTGCCATTACCTTCAATGCAAGTGATGAACCTAGATTCCAAACAGCCCGAGCACCCGCCGCATTGGTCCTCAGTCCCATAGTGGACGGCTTTCGCCTCACCAAGGTGCTCATGGATGGAGGCAGCGGACTGAACCTCATTTATGAGGAAACCCTTCAAAAAATGGAAATAGACTGGAACCGCGTCGAGCGAAGCAGCACAACCTTTAGAGGAATAATCCCCAGTCGGGAAGCGCGCTGCACAGGAAAAATCACACTACATGTGGTGTTCGGCACGCCGGATAATTACAGGTCCGAAGAAGTCACGTTTCAGGTGGCCCCGTTTAAGAGCGGATATCACGCTTTACTAGGGCGGGAAGCATTCACAATCTTCCAAGCAATACCCCATTACGGGTACATGAAGCTTAAGATGCCCGGGCCGAATGGAATTATCACTCTAGCTAGTGATCCGGACATAGCACTCCGCGCCGAAAACAAGACGGCCGCATTAGCCCTTGAGGCGCTATCCGAAGCCTTAGCGGCCGAGGAACTGACTGCGCTGTGCCCCATGGTTAACAGGGATGATGTGATACTCGATAAGAGATCCAAATCCACATCCTTCAAGGCAGCCGGCAAAATAGTCAAATTCCAGGTCCATCCAACGGACCCTAATAAAACAACTTCAATCGGGGCACAACTGAACCCTGATGCAGACGCCGCACTGCGAGAGTTCCTACGAGAGAACTGGGACATCTTCGCCTGGCACCCTTCAGACATGCCAGGGATCCCACGCAGGCTGGCCGAACACAGCTTAAATATCCTAAAAGGATTTAAACCTGTCAAACAAGCCCTTCGGCGTTTTTCCGAACCTAAGAGACAGGCTATGGGAGAGGAGCTAGCCAAGCTATTGGAGGCCGAATTCATCAGAGACATAAAACATCTGGACTGGCTAGCAAACCTGGTGATGGTACCAAAGAAGGACAAATCCTGGCGCCTGTGTGTCGATTTTAAAGACCTTAACAAGGCTTGCCCAAAGGATCCCTTCCCCCTCCCCCGTATCGATCAAATTATCGATGCCACCGCAGGACACGATTTGTTGTGTTTCCTCGACGCATACTCCGGTTACCATCAAATCAAGATGGCAGAATCAGACCAAGCTGCAACAGCATTCATCACACCATACGACCCATTCTGCTTCAACACAATGCCCTTCGGGCTGAAAAACACCGGCGCAACATATCAGCGCATGATCCAGACATGTCTGGCAAACCAGATTGGCAAAACAGTGGAGGCGTATGTGGATGATGTGGTCGTCAAATCAAGACATGTCGAATCCCTAGTAAATGACTTGAGGCTTACATTCGATAACCTCCGACAATATGACATCAAGCTCAACCCAGAAAAATGCGTCTTCGGCGTTCCAGCCGGAAGGCTCTTGGGCTTCATTGTATCCGGTAGAGGAATTGAAGCAAACCCAGCCAAGATCCAAGTTTTGTCACAATTGGATGTCCCAAAGGACCTTAAACAAATACAAAAATTAACCGGGTGCATGGCGGCTTTAAGCCGCTTCATCTCCCGCTTGGGAGAAAAGGCACTACCCCTTTATCGCCTCCTTCGGCGCACCGAACACTTCAAGTGGACGGATGCCGCCACGGCCGGACTTGATGAAATAAAAGCCATATTGGCAACAAACCCAGTCCTGGCCGCGCCAATCACCGGCGAACCAATGTTATTGTACATTGCAGCAACACACCAAGATGTCAGCGCAGTGCTCGTTGTCGAGCGGGAAACGGACGGACACAAATTCCCCCTTCAAAGGCCGGTCTACTACGTGTCCACTGTCCTCACTCCATGCAAATCACGGTACCCGCATTATCAAAAGATTGCACACGCGGTATTCATGGCATCCCGGAAGCTACGACACTACTTTCAAGAGTGTTCCATAACAGTAGCCTCGGAAGTGCCACTAAACGATATTATCAACAACCGCGATGCAATGGGCCAGATTGCAAAATGGGCCATCGAGCTTCTCCTGTTCGATATAACCTATAAGCCACGGCGAGCTATTAAATCGCAAGTTTTGGCCGACTTCGTCGCAGAATGGACGGAGGCCGAGCTCCCTAAAGAGTACGACACATATTCAAATTGGATTATGCATTTCGACAGCTCCAAAATGTTGGCCGGACTGGGGGCCGGCGTCGTCCTGACGTCCCCCACAGGAGACACAGTCCAATATGTGCTCCAAATCATGTACACGGATTCCAACAATGCATCCGAATATGAGGCCCTCCTACATGGCCTCCGGATAGCAGTATCCATGGGTATCCAGCGCCTAGAGGTACGCGGGGATTCAAACCTCGTGATATCCCAAATAAATGGAGAATTCGACGCCAAGGACCCAAAAATGGCAGCTTACTGCGACGCCGTCCTAAAAATGTCAGCTCGGTTCGAAGGGCTGGAGTTTCACCATATAGCCGGAGAAAACAATCAAGCGGCGGACGTCCTAGCACGCATCGAAGCAAAACGCGATGCAGCCCCCCCCAATGTCTTTTTGGAAAGATTGTTCAAGCCATCCGTAGCATGGGAGGGGGAACCCGCAAATAACAGCCCGAACCCAGCCGCACCACTCGACGCCGAACAATCTGACACAATTGGAGGCTCTGCCAATGAAATTACACCTTCAGCCCACGTAATAATGGCGGTTATCGCCCCGTGGACAGAACCATTCCTAGCCTACCTTACTAGGCAGGAACTCCCGGAGGACCAAAACGAGGCCCGCTGCATAGTGCGGCGATCTAAGGCCTACAGAGTCCATGAGGGAGAACTTTATAAGAAAAGCACTATCGGAGTCCTTTAAAGGTGCATCTCCGAAGAGGAAGGGCGGAACCTCCTGGCTGAAATTCATGCCGGACTCGGTGGTCACCACGCTGCCGCTCGGTCCCTCGTTATCAAGACTTTCCGTACAGGCTTTTACTGGCCAACGGCCCGAGCAGACGCTCAGGACCTAGTCCAACGATGCGCTGGTTGCCAACTTTTTGCCAACCAAAGCCATATGCCACCCACCGCACTCCAAACTATACCCATCACCTGGCCTTTTGCGGTCTGGGGGCTTGACATGGTCGGACCCCTTAAAGGTGGAACCCATAGGAAAAAATACTTACTGGTCATGGTGGATAAGTTCACCAAATGGATAGAAGCCAAGCCTGTTAAAACGGCCGAATCCGGACCTATGATAGACTTCATATCCGGGGTTGTACACCGTTATGGCGTCCCCCACAACATCATAACCGACAACGGTACAAATTTTACCGCCGATGAGGTAAAACTCTGGTGCAAAAACATGGGCATCAGGATCGATTATTCTTCCGTCTATCACCCACAAACCAACGGCCAGGTCGAACGTGCAAATGGTCTTATCATGAGTGGCATCAAACCCAGACTAGTGCGGTCCCTCAAGGAATCTAACACACACTGGGTAGAGGAGCTCGACTCCGTGCTATGGGGGCTGTGGACCACGCCAAATCGCACCATCGGGTACACACCATTTTTTATGGTGTACACCGCAGAAGCAGTTCTGCCCTGCGACATAATTCATGACTCACCTAGAGTGCGCATGTACGAAGAAAGAGAAGCCGAGCTCGATCGGCAGGACAACTTGGACGCCTTGGAGGAGGAGCGCGATGTGGCAAAAGTCTGTTCCGCATTTTATCAACAGCAGGCCCAAAGATATCAAAGCAGAGAAGTACGAGCCAAAAATTACAATGTTGGCGAACTAGTTCTACGCCTGCCGGATAAGAAAAAGGACAAACTCAAGCCCAAGTGGGAAGGTCCATTCATAATCGACCAAGTCCTGACTGGTGGGGCGTACCACCTGCGAGATGCGTCGAACAACCGACTCGAGCCGAACCCGTGGAACGCCACCCGTCTCCGAAGATTCTATGCCTAGCGCCGCACTCTGTGTTCGTCTCCTTCCTCTGTCCATCCCTTTTTGTATTTTTCTGTCTTACATTTCTCTCCTTCCCGTTTTTTTCTTTCATAGCCCTTAAAGGCTCATCTAGTGACGCGCCACTCGCGCTCATTAAACCTGGGGGCTTCTTTAACAGAAGCTTATTTATACGGGCTTCACGCCCAACACATGCGTCAAACTTCCGCATGTACCTTTTTTCTTCACCATTATATGCATCGATATGACTTAAGTTTTGGCCAAGCTGGGTTGCCTGGCTCCTGTGCTTACCCCTACGTTCCCGATTGTTCGGCTAGGCGGTAAAGGGAGCACCTCTGCGATTGTTACTGCCGGGTCAGCCGGATGTGTACCTCAGACTGGGTGAAGCCGAAAGCTAGCGTTCTTAAGGGAATATTCGGTCGGTGAAATAAAAGATGATCTTTTTACTCATTTTATGCGCCCCCAAATGCCTTTTTTTCTGCGTCTCTTCATGCAATCCGGACATGCACCTTAGGGCATGCCTCCCAGCGAAAGGAACCCTTAACGGAACTATTCTCTCTGGAAGATGTTTCTTACTAACCATGTAATATAACATAACTAGTTGGGCACTTGTCTGATAAAGCACTGATGACCCCTACACCTGGTCTCCACGCATACCCCGGTTCTTATATAACCGCTAGGGTATTAGGACACACTCTGGACCGTCAGGTCCCGAGGTTGAAGCGAAAAGGTCGGCAACGACAAACGATCTACAATCCGGCTAGAAGGCATTACACATGTCAATTCAAAATTACACAGTCATTCTGACTGATTGTATTCCTCTTCTATACCATCTAACAGGCTGTCTAATTTATAGTCCTGCTGGGAATACTTCGCGGCCAACTCTACTTGGCCGTATACTAAGCTTACAGGGATCTCCTTCCTGTCAGGCCCCACTGGTCCGACCTCGGCCATGTGGTTTGGGTCAGACTTCGTAAAACGGGTCTTCACCATGGCCCAGGCCTCCCTAGCGCCTTGTTGGCAGGCCGATATCTTCCACAACCGGAAGCGCCGCCGAGCTCCCTTCAGCTTCTCCGCAAGCTCTCCAAGGTCCTCGGGCACGGAGTGGGCAGACCATAAGGCTTGGGCAATATCCCGCATCGCCTGCCGAATTCGCTCGTGCAGTTGCAAGAGTTCGGGAAGAAGGTCACCCGTAGAACCGGGCATCTCCTCTGCAGGACGACCTATGAGCATACCTACAGACATTACTCTGTTAGTCGACTTCCTCGCCGAACTCTTTTTTCAAAGTTCGTTCAAGCACTTACTAAAAATGCCGCGTCGAAGCCGCTGATTCTCCTTCGTGGAGTCCGACAGCTGGCCACGAACATCTTTAAGTTCGACGTCCAGCTTGGTGTTGGCATCCTGAAGATCATTCTTCTCTCGCCTCACCTTTGTCAACGTACTCTCACCGGCCTTTAGCCGGCGTAAGAGTTGTTGCTTGTCCGGATCGAGTCCGGCGCCATCTGCAATATGATTTGTCAGATTTGCACCCACACCGCACAATACTAATCTTTCGAAGTGTATCTTACCTGAGGGGGTCTCTTTGGGCTCCCCTGCTGCGGCTAGTGCAGCCTCTAGTTGGGCCTTGCACTTTTCCAGCTCCTGGGACAGTACGGTATTCTTCTCTGTAAGAAGCTGCATATTAAATGATCCTTAAATCAGTTGCTCTAACTGCTTCAAGTCTCGGGGGCTACTGGCATA
>NC_041390.1:460956626-461037414 GCF_002162155.2 Triticum dicoccoides
AATTTTCTTACCCGTATGTCTTTTACATACTGCTCCATGGCTCTGGCTAAACCATTTTGAGCAGCATGGAGGTACGCATCTCCCGAATTAAAGGCATCTAAAGCCTCTTGGGAGAAACAAGCGTCGCGTAGAATTGTCCGGCGACGCCTGTGGTTCATGGCACTCTCCACTTCAGAATTTGTGGTAGACAGCCTGTCCGCATCCTCTGTCGGAGGAGCGTCCGGTGCGCGCCTTGTGCTCGCCTCCGCTTCCTGGCCAGACATTGGAGCCTGGCTGGTGGAGGCGCGATTGGCAACCTCTCCGGATGTAGTCCGGCGAGGTCTCTTCGTTCTGAAGATAGCACGAACGTTAATATGCCCTGACAGAATAACTCCAGGGAAACATAGGGTGCACTATACCTTTGTGCCGGCATCTCAGTCCGGACTTCATTCCTTTTTGCCCCACGGGGCCCTGCGGCCCCTCGTTGGCTAGCCGCCGCAGGTTCGGCCTCCTGCCTCAGAAATCTCGCCTGCAAAACATGGCTGTCGTCAGAAACACCGGGCTACGTGAGGGTGGAATCTCTTTCAAGGGAATAAGACCCCGGTTTTTGTCACCTGGGAGGCCGGGATTAACCCTGGGTAATCCGCCATAATGGCTACCAAGGTATTGTCCTTGCTTAGCTGATGGAACACCCCGTCGATAAGCTCCACCGATATGTCCGGATCCTCTTCAGAGTCCGGATTGAGGGACTGTTCTGGGTCCTCGGGCTGTGGAGGGCGGCTGCTTATATCCTTTACCTCCTATCGCAGTTACTGCATTGAAGTCGTTAGACTACCTCTCTAACCATGGGAGTATAAAACAAACGAGCAAGCGCAATTGTTCACTTACCCAACTTGGAGGATCGTACATACTGAATCCGGCCCGCGGGTTGACGCGGAGGAATTCCTCCTTTTCTCCATTGTACAAAGAGGATAAGATCTTTACTAAGGCGGCGGCTGAGGCCGACCCCTTACGACCGTAACGTGTGGCGTCATCCTCCCCATTGAAATCCCACATGGGGTGGCCTCTATATTGAAGCGGCTGCAGCCCCCGCATAATGCATGTGGCCATGACTCCAATCATGGTTAATCCAGAATGAGCCAACAGTCTTATCCTGCCCATCAGGTAAAGGATGTCTCTGTCGCTTTCTCTCTGAGAGCTCCGCGGACGCCAGCTCAAGCGTTGAAATCCCACTGTTGAACTCAGGGAGACCGACCCGGATAGGGTCCGGTAGCGGGACGTCATCTATGTAAAACCATTCCGAAGGCCAGTCCTCGGACGCCTTCTTTGGGGTTCCGGATAGGTATCTGGTCCCGGTGATGCGCCATACTTCGGCTCCGCCCACTTGGTATATAGACCCCTCTTGAGAATGGGGCACCAGGTAGAATAACCTCTTCCACAACACGAAATGAGCCTCAACGCCTAAAAATAGCTCGCAAAGGGCGACGAAACCCGCAATATGCAATACGGAGGCGAGCATGAGATTGTGCAGCTGGAGGCCGTAGAACTCCAGAAGCCCGCGGAGAAATGGATGAATTGGAAATCCCAGTCCCCTTATTAGATAGGGGACGAGGCACACCCGCTCTCCTTTAGAAGGATTGGGGGTGCTCTCCGCTTGTTTTCCTCCATTGTAGGTGGCGAGACCGGCTTGTACCGGGACCATGTATGCCTGAGGGAGAAATCCCTTGGCCTGAAGCGACACTAACTCGCTATGCGGGATGGTGCAACTCTCCCAGTCCTCGGGTTTGGGACCGTAGGGGCGAGGGGAGGAGCTGCGACGGCTGGTCAAGTTGGAATGGACCTTTGCTGGAAGCACTCTGATGATAACTCGCGGAAAGGAGAAGATGTGGTTTGGACCTAAATCCCCATCCCGTTAAATAGGCGGCTCGTTTATACGGCTAGGGGTGTGGATGTAAAAATGCCCTGGCTTTTCGCATTCGTTTGACACGTGGAAGACGACCATTATTGGACGTGGAAGCCGAGGAGCACTACAAAAATCGAACATTATTCCTACAGGTACACAAGATTTGGAGAAGAACCCGCCTTGCAATGCCGAACAATCTGCGCGCCGGACTCGTCGTCATTGATGCCTGGTTCAGGGGCTACTGAGGGAGTCCTGGATTAGGGGGTGTTCGGGTAGCCGGACTATACCTTCAGCCGGACTCCAGGACTATGAAGATACAAGATTGAAGACTTCGTCCCGTGTCCGGATGGGACTTTCCTTGGCGTGGAAGGCAAGTTTGGAGATGCGGATATTCAAGATCTCCTACCATTGTAACCGACTCTATGTAACCCTAACCCTATCCGGTGTCTATATAAACCGGTGGGTTGTAGTCTGTAGGCAATCAACTCCATATACAACAATCATACCGTAGGCTAGCTTCTAGGGTTTAGCCTCCTTGATCTCGTGGTAGATCTACTCTTGTACTACCCATATCATCAATATTAATCAAGTAGGACGTAGGGTTTTACCTCCATCAAGAGGGCCCGAACCTGGGTAAAACATCGTGTTCCCTGCCTCCTATTACCATCCGGCCTAGACGCACAGTTCGGGACCCCCTACCCGAGATCTGCCGGTTTTGACACCGACATTACCCCCTCAGGAGAGGATCACGCAGTGACTGCAGCGGGCGGGAATCTGGGTCGTTCAAATAACTCGTTTCAATGCTATGCGTGTGGCGAGATGGGCCACTTTGCTCGGGAGTGTCACGACATTCGCCTTCTTGGGCTCTTCCCTTCTCTGAGGTTTGCTAGTTTCCCCAGCCCACCAAATGAGGCCTGGGACTTGGATGCGATCCAGGACTGGTTTAAGTCCATTGGCCCGACCCGTGACCCTTCACTAGTTTCCTCTTTTCATGAGCTCTGTATGAGATCTTTTCCTAATTTTCAGCCTCGTCTTGCACTTGCCTCCTCAACTTCTCCGCACTGCTCCTCTGTTTCACAACATTGCTCAAACTCTGCTCCCGTCACCTTGAGCTTGACTCCACCGGCGAGTGCTCGTTCTGCGGCTCCGATGGCCAACATTCCGATCGACCCGCGTCCTTTCGTGCCACATGGCTTCGACATTCAGCAGGTCCCTGGCTGCAATGGGGTGGCTAGGGTGGTGTTGCCGCAGCGTCCTGGTCGCCATGAAGATTGGGCGATTGCGACCATCCATCCTCTCCCCGTCGATGCTCCATTCCCCAATGTAAGAGATGTTCTTGAGGAGTTTATTGTTGAACATAGGCAGTTGGGGTTAAGAGACATTCAGCACCGCCCGTTCGGAGAAGCCTATATTCGGCTCACGAGGGTTAGGGACATGGATAAGTTGGTCCTAGATAGTCCTCATGAATTTGGTGATGTGTTTATTACTTTTGTGAAGCATGATGAGGGCAGAAACCACATGAGAGTTCACTTCAATAGAACTGTTTGGTTGCTTATGACGGGAGTTCCGTTTGATTTCCATAACACTGAAGATTTGGCCTGTGCTGTTAGTAAGTTTGGCCGCATGATATCCTGGGACAAGGAGGACAAGCACATGGGGCGTATTATAGTCAAGGCAAGAGTTATGAACTTAGATGTCATCCCAAAAAGTATGCGTTGGTCTGAAGGGGATGAATTTGAGGAAGATGGCTGGTCTTCCTCCATTGAAGTGCTGGCAAGTGAGCTCCTAGGTGGAGGCCCTGCAGATGAGGATCCTATCCCTCCTACCAATGTGGACCCACATCCTTTACCTGAAGATGCTGAGCCTGCTCATGATTTTCATGATAATGCTGTCAACAACAATGATATGGATGATCAGATTGCAAAGAATTGGGATAACTGGGAAGAGAATCAACAGAATCACTAGAATGCTGATCTTGAGGATCTATTGGATGCTGCGCAACAGGAAGAAATGGCCTGGGCAGATGGGGAAGAACTGCTTCCTGCACCTAGCAACAATAGTTTATCTTCAGACATGTATTTCTCTGAAGGAGACAACACAAATATGCTTTTGCCCTCTGTTGCAGTGGAGATTATTCCTCCTAGGGATGCAATGCCTGCTATTCTTCACCCCCTGCCATGGTGCTTGCTAATGGGCTGCAGAACATAATTCAAGCCTATCAGTCAGATGATGAGGAACCTCCTTTATTGCAAGAGAACATCCAGGATGATGCTTTGGTTATTGCTCTTATGCATGATCAAGTTCATGCACAGGTTGTTGCGGACCAACTACAACATGTTGCTTCCACTTCTCATGAAACAAATGCTCTTGCTGATGTCTCTGCATCTATTGCTGTGGATCCTGCCCCACATGTACTGCTGGAAGTTACATTGGAGCCTACTTTGGTTTCTGTTCCATCTTTGGATGCTGTGTTAACTGTTGAGCAAACTAAACCTTCACTTGCTAGTGGATCTTCAAGTGAAGTCCTAGCCTGCAGTCCTGAACATGTTAACACTGCTAGAGGAAGCTTGCAGCCAGTGGAGAACCTTGAGGATCTTCAGTCAGGGCTCCAAGGTAATTGGGTTAATCAAATAAATGAACACTTTAGCATGGCACCTTCTCTTCTTGGTTTGAAAAGTATTCAGATGGCTGCTGCTAACAATGATCATTTTGTTTCTGAAGAAGGCATGCTACTGTGGAAACATCACTTTAAAGAGCAATCTTTGGAAAGCAGGAGCTCTTTCTCTACCAACATTCCTGTAAGTTGGTTTAACTTTACTGTTCACCTGCTTCTGTCTCCTGATAAGTTTGCCTGGACTATCAATATGTTAAAATCTGGAATGTGGGAACTGTTCACTGCTGTGGAGAATATGGATCAAGCAATTATGTTTCACATACCTGACAAGTGTCCTACCTCTCATGCACCTATTTGTCAGGTCATGGAGGAAGGTACCCAGGCCAAGGGCAAAGAAAATATTGGAGTGGCTGCCAATATGCAGGATGAGGAGTCTCAGGCACTGCTGCAGCCTTTTGGACAAGATAACTTGAGGAAGAGAAGAAATGGAAAGACTCCACTAGTGGAAACAGAGGTAAGGAGAAGTGATAGAATTAAGAAAGACAATGCTGGTTACAAGAGAAACTCCTGCTCTAATAATAATTGTCTACCTTGCAATGCTGTCCCTCCCATCATACAAAAAATCAGTTATTAAAAACCTCACTGCCTCTTTCTGTAAGGTTGCTAAGGGGGGGCTGGAGGACAAGTTGTCCAAGAAGCCCAAGAGAAGGCACGAGGAAGTTTTGGACAAGGTGCACTTGGCCAAAGGAGAAGGACATACCTCCAACTCTTCATAATGTTTATGTCCCTTAATTGGAGTACTATGTGGAGGGTGTGTGTATGTGGTTTCACACCTAGTTTGGAACTGCTTTTGAATGATGTAAGACTTGGATATTGGCACTTTATGAACCCTGTATGTCTGGTGATGTACTCTCTTATTAGTACCTCTATGCTTTATGATTGGCTGCTTTGCTGGATATGTGCTGTGCTGTGGATCAGGGCATTGTGCAAGTTTCTTTTATGTTTGGATGATCAAGTGCTGGTGCTTGACCTCTGGTACAAAATAATTATATGTTTCCATGAATAACACAAACAGAAGCTGGAATATTCTCAATTGGAACATTAGAGGAATAAATTATGAGGACAAATGGTTGGCCTTAAGGCAGAAAATTGATGAGAGTGACTGCAATATTTTGTGTCTTCAAGAAACCAAGAGAGAGACTTTTGACACAACTTACATAAAAAATTTCTGCCCTTCCAGACTTAATAAATTTGCTTTCTTGCCCTCTGTTGGAGCTTCTGGGGGTCTCCTTGTGGCTTGGAATGGCTCTCAGTTCTCTGGAGAAGTCATTGCAGAAAATAGGTTTTCACTTTCAATACAATTTACCAGTCTTCTCTCTAATCAGTCTTGGATTCTTTCTAATATTTATGGGCCATGTGACCCACAAGACAAAATTGAGTTTATTAACTGGTTCCTGAATATTCACATGCCTGATGATGTTGACTAGATTCTAATGGGAGACTTCAACCTTATGAGGGCACCATCAGATAGGAACAGACCTGCTGGAGATGTTAATGATATGCTTATGTTTAATGAGGCAATCAATAATCAAGGTTTAGTTGAATTATCTTTGCATGGCAGAAAGTTCAGATGGAGTAACATGCAGCATGATCCTCTGTTGGTAAAACTTGATTGGTTTTTCACTTCTGCTTATTGGATGACTACTTTTCCAAACACAATTGTGCTACCTCTTGCAAAGCCTATATCAGATCATCTGCCCTGTGTAATAAAAGTTGGTACTTCTATCCCAAAGGCAAGAGTGTTCAGGTTTGAAAACTATTGGCTCCAACATTCTGACTTCAAGCAGGTAGTTGCCAATGCTTGGAATATTCTAGTTAGAAATCTTGATACTGTCAAAACTTTGAATGCCAAGTTTAAAAACTTAAGAAGAGCTTTGAAACTATGGGCTAAATCCTTGTCATGTCTGAAAACTCAAATTGCAAAGCTAAATGAGCTCATCTTCCTGTGGGATCTCTTTGAAGAATTTAGAGAGTTGGACATTCAGGAATGGAATTGCAGGGCTATTCTTAAAGAACATCTGCTTATTTTGTTGAGGAATCAAAAGATTTATTGAAGCAAAGAGGGAAAATCAAGGGGGTGAAGTTTGGAGATGAGAACACAAAACTTTTTCACACTAAAGTCTCAATTAACTACAGGCATAATCATATTGCTGTTCTCCAAAATGATGACCAAGTTGAGGTATCTGATCATGCTGGGAAAGCTGCAATACTATTGGAAACTTACAAAAAAAGACTGGGCACATCTCATAAAACCTCAATGCATTTTGATCTAGTTTCCTTATTTGGGCAGAGACAAAATTCAGATATTTTTGATAAACTTGAATTACCTTTTACTGAAGAGGAAATTGATGCTGTGGTCAAAGATCTTCCAATAGACAAATCACCAGGCCTTGATGGTTTTAACAATGAATTTCTCAAGTCTTGCTGGGACATTATTAAGGGAGATGTGCTCAAATTCATATATGATTTCCATGCAGGGCAAATTTCTCTTGAGAGCTTAAATACTTCATATATTACCCTCATTCCAAAGGGGAGTACTCCCTTGACAGCAAATGATTTTAGGCCAATCTCTTTACTAAATTGCTGTCTGAAGCTTGTCACTAAGCTGCTGGCAAACAGGTTGCAGAAGGTGATTCTCAAGTTGGTTCACATCAACCAATATGGTTTTCTTAATGAAAGATCTATACATGATTGTTTGGGTTGGGCATATGAATATCTACACCAATGTCATAAGTCTAAAGATGAAATTATTGTACTTAAACTGGACTTTGAAAAGGCTTTTGACACAATTGAGCACCAGTCAATGCTGGATATTTTAAAGGCCAAAGGTTTTGGGGACAGATGGATTTCATGGATCAAAATGCTCTTCACTTCTGCTACATCTGCTATCTTGCTAAATGGTGTCCCTGGAAAAAAAATTTATTGTCTTAGAGGTGTCAGGCCGGGGGACCCTCTATCCCCTCTCTTGTTTGTGCTTGCTACAGACCTTCTTCAGTCAGTTCTCAATAAGGCAATGCAACTGGGATTGTTATCTGCTCCCTTGCAAGTGGAGTCATGCCCTGACTTTCCAATTGTCCAGTATGCTGATGGCACCCTGGTTATTCTACAAGCAGATGCCAAGCAACTACATTGCCTCAAAGCCCTCCTCAGTACTTTTGCAGATACCACTGGCCTTAAAGTAAACTACAATAAATCCAGTATGATTCCAATAAATGTGTCAGAACAGAAGGTGGAGATTTTGATAAATACTTTTCATTGCAAGAAGGAATCTTTTCCAATCCAATATTTGGGAGCACCCTTAGGCCTTCATAAGCCTACTGTTGAGCAATGTTTCCCTCTTGTCACAAGACTGGAAAGGAAACTTGTGGGTTTGTCCTCCTTTATGACAATGACTGGAAGATTGCTGTTGGTAAAATCTGTCCTAAATTCATTGTTGATCTATCTCATGGGATGCCTTGATGTGCCTGTCACCATCAAAACCCAAGCCATAAAGTATTTGAGACATTGCCTGTGGAGAGGCCCTGATCTGGAGGACCACAGACCTGCCATGGTGGCATGGAGCACTATGTGTAGACCTAAAAATCAGGGAGGTTTGGGAGTCATGGATATCTTTGTTTAGAATAAGGCCCTGCTACTTAAGAATCTGCACAAGTTCTATAACAGACACAATATTCCCTGGGTCAACTTGATCTGGGAATCATATTACAACAATGATTCACTGCCTGGTAATAGCTGGATTGGATCATTTTGGTGGAAGGCAAACCTTAAGCTTATTGATAATTATAAGTCTTTGGCCAGATGCAACATAGGTGATGGCAAGAGTGCTTTATTTTGGACTGATCTTTGGCACTCAGCTTGTTTGCAAGACATGTTCCCTCATTTATTCTCTTTTGTGAAGAACAAGGATGCTAATGTCCACACCTTTCTCCAAGTAGAATACTTAGAGGATCTATTCCATCTACCCCTGACTGTGCAAGCTTTCCAGGAATTTGAGGCTATGGAGGACATTTGCATTGCTTTAAGGGCTTCTGATGCACTAGATTGCACTGACACTTGGAGCTACATTTGGGGAAATGAACAATTCTCAGTTGCTAAAGCATATAAAGTTATGATGGGAGTTAAAATTGTGCCACAACAGTTCAACTGGATCTGGAACAGCTCCTGTTAGCCAAAACACAAGGTGTTTTTTTGGAGACTACTTCATGATAGGCTCAATACTAGAAATCTTCTGAGAAGGAAAACTTTTCATTTGGCCAACTACAACTGTGCTGTTAACAATTGTCCACAGGAAGAAACTCTTCAGCACCTTTTCTGGACCTGTCCTTTTGCAGCTCAATGTTGAGACTTGATTTGCCCTTCAAGACAGGCAAATGTCTCAATTCTGGAAGCTTTTCTTGATCTCAAACAGAAGCTTCAGGTGCCTTTTTTCATGGAAATAATCATCCTTGCTTCTTGGGCTATCTGGATCTCAAGGAACAGTTTGATCTTCCAAGCCATTCAACCTAGCATTCAGAGGTGGAAAGCTATCTTCCTAGAGGAGCTCAACCTTCTAAGATTTAGAATTAAGAAGAGTTATGTTGGAGCCTACTGTTCTTGGCTTGACTTTCTTGTGCTGTAATCCTAGTTCCTAGTTTTCTCTCTAGTTTTCTCCTTTTTTTTTGCTTTCCTGGCTTATCTCAAGCCTTATGTATAGTTGAACCTCTTTGTCTTTTTTTACCCTATAATAATAAAAGTTGCAGTGGGGTTTTACCCTACTGTGTACAGTCATTTTTTTAATATAACATACTCCTAATAGAAGATCAGACAGTTAACCAAACCAAGCATGCTTAACAACTTGGAAATATTGCACCCTGAAGAATTGAACATCACATTTGTAGAATTGAACTAAGCAGTTAATTGAACACCACATTGCACGACATATAGAACATATACACTGTAGCAGAAGATTGCATGGTAAAAGTAGATAACACAATTCACTAGAATTTGTTAAGCAAAGGCAGTAGCTAGCAAACTGAACATGGGTCCTTATAGTGAGCTAATAAGACAAGCTACTCCTTATTGTCGGAGATATCGATGATGATTGGCTCCTTAGACATGGAAGAGGGTGAGGCCTCCGCATCGTGGGTCCCCTCGTTGTAGTGGTGAGTTGCCTGAGCCGCTCTGGGCACCAACCTGATGGCTCTCGAGATGAGGTAAGCATGTGCATGTTGATAAAACACCTCGTAGTCTTCGTCGAAGGCACCGACGGTGGCCTCGAGAAAACGCCACGAACTATCGTTTAAAGTAGCCAACCACGTCACGGCGTCGGCGCGCGAGGCGTCAACGGTGGCCTCGACAGCGAGGTGCTCCTCCAAGATCTGGGGGTCGGAACAAATGGCAGCCATCGCGAACTCATTGATACGTCTCCATCGTATCTACTTTTACAAACACTTTTGCCCTTGTTTTGGACTCTAACTTGCATGATTTGAATGGAACTAACCCGGACTGACGCTGTTTTCAGCAGAATTGTCATGGTGTTATTTTTGTGCAGAAATAAAAGTTCTCGGAATGACCTAAAAATCAACAGAGAATATTTTTGGAATATATAAAAAATAATGGCAAAAGAATCAAGGCCAGGGGGCCCACACCCTGTCCACGAGGGTGAGGGGCACGCCTACCGCCTGGGCGCGCCCCCTGCCTCGTGGGCCCCCTGGTGCTCCACTGACCTCAACTCCAACTCTATATATTCACGTTCGGGGAGAAAAAAATTAGAGAGAAGGATTCATCACGTTTTAAGATACGGAGCCGCCGCCAAGCCCTAATCTCTATGGGGAGGGCTGATCTGGAGTCCCTTCAGGGCTCCGAAGAGGGGAATCCGTCGCCATCGTCATCATCAACCTTCCTCCATCACCAATTTCATGATGCTCACCGCCGTGCGTGAGTAATTCCACCGTAGGCTTGCTTGACGGTGATGGGTTGGATGATATTTATCATGTAATCGAGTTAGTTTTGTTAGGGTTTGATCCCTAGTATCCATTATGTTCTGAGATTGATGTTGCTATGACTTTGCTATGCTTAATGCTTGTCACTAGGGCCCGAGTGCCATGATTTCAGATCTGAGCCTATTATGTTTCCATGAATATATGTGAGTTCTTGATCCTATCTTTCAAGTCTATAGTCACCTATTATGTGTTATGATCCGGTAACCCCGAAGTGACAATAATCGGGACCACTCTCGGTGATGACCGTAGTTTGAGGAGTTCATGTATTCACTAAGTGTTATTGCTTTGGTCCGGTACTCTATTAAAAGAAGGCCTTAATATCCCTTAGTTTCCAATAGCACCCCGCTGCCACGGGAGGGTAGGACAAAAGATGTCATGCAAGTTCTTTTCCATAAGCACGTATGACTATATTCGGAATACATGCCTACATTACATTGATGAACTGGAGCTAGTTCTGTGTCACCCTATGTTATAACTATTGCATGAGGAATCGCATCCGACATAATTATCCATCACTGATCCATTGCCTATGAGCTTTTCACATATTGACCTTCGCTTATTTACTTTTCCGTTGCTACTGTTACAATCACTATAAAACCAAAACTAGTACTTTTGCTACCGTTACCGCTACTATCATACTACTTTGCTACTAAATACTTTGCTGCAGATATTAAGTTTTCCAGGTGTGGTTGAATTGACAACTCAGCTGCTAATACTTGAGAATATTCTTTGGCTCCCCTTGTGTCGAATAAATAAATTTGGGTTGAATACTCTACGCTCGAAAACTGTTGCGATCCCCTATACTTGTGGGTTATCACTCATCCGCGCGTGCGGCCGTGATTTGCTTCTCCGCTGCCAAATGCTCCTTGAGATCCTGGCTATACTAAGTGCACCATGGCTTAGGCCGGTTCTTATTTGGTGGAGGGGTCAGCGATTTGGGTGGAAGGTGTCGCGCTCGCGCCGGCGATCGGGGCATGTGGGATGTGGAAGGAGGAGGAGGATGGAGGTCGGGTGTGGATTACCTGCTTGGATAGCGAGGCCGAGCAGCGTGAAGGAGGGTCGCCAGCGAGGAGGCGGCGACGTTGCAAGCAAGGAGTGAAGGTTTCAACTTGGAAAGGAAGGCGCAAAGAGGGGAAATGTGGCTTTTGGTAAGAGGAGGGGGCGGGGAGGTAGATATTTCTGCGGAAGCCGAAAATTTGGAATCGCTTCAGACAAAAAACTAGCGTGCAAAGTGTCATCAGACACGGTCCGAAGATATTTTGTGCTGCATCTCACACGGTTGGTTATAATAAACTGTGTGGGATCTACTTGATTTTTGGTCTTTATTTGAATTACATAATGAGGTCATAGCGGCCATGGATGGTGTTTGAATTGCTAGACCTTTTATCTGCAGTGATCATAAAAGAATTGGAATTATTCATGGTTCGTTTGGACATTTTTATGCATTAAGTGAGTTTTAATGCATTTATGTGCATAATTCAAATTTGAACTACATGCACATGCTCCAGTGCATATAAATTCTTTGAAAAATCAAATCTTTGTCCTTGGGTGCATGCTTAGGTCCCATGCAAGAAATAGGAATGAATTTCAAACACCATGGCACCATTGATTGCCAGCAAAACATTGAGATTCCTAGTTTTTAAATTCTAGTAAATCCAAAACTGGTCTAAAATTCATGAAACTTGACATGATATCATGGAGCGACATCAACATGTCGTGGTAAATTTTTTATCCCATTTGGGGCACGTTTGGGTATATGCTTCTCACAAACGGGAGCTTCTCACAACAAGCATGATGGTTTTCGGTAGGGAAGGTCCCACCTTTGGGGACGAAACGATATCCATTGCCTCTTATTGCTTTCAATTTTTCTCATGCCAACATAGAACAACAGGAGTGTTGTGTGAATTTTTGTGATTTTTCGGGGTTTGTTTGGACATTTTTATGCATTAAGTGAGTTTTCAATGCATTTATGTGCATAATTCAAATTTGAACTACATGCGCATGCTCCCTTGCATATAAACTGGTTGAAAAATCAAATCTGTGTCCTTGGGTGCATGCTTAGGTCCCATGCAAGAAATGGGAATGAATTTCAAACACCATGGCACCGTTGATTGCCGGCAAAACATTGAGATGCCTGGTTTTAAAATTCTGGTAAATCCAAAGCCCATCTGAAATTCATGAAACTTGGCATGCTATCATGGAGCGGCATCAACATGCCATGGTAAAAATTTTGTCCCATTTGGGGCAGGTTTGGGTATATGCTTCTCACAAACCGGAGCTTCTCACAACAAGCATGATGGTTTTCGGTAGGGAACGTCCCATCTTTGGGGACGAAACGGTATCCATTGCCTCTTATTGGTTTCAAAACTTTTTTTCTCGTGCAACATAGAACAACAGGAGTGTTGTGTGATTTTTTGTGTTTTTGGGGTTCGTTTGGACATTTTTATGCATTAAGTGAGTTTTCAATGCATTTATGTGCATAATTCAAATTTGAACTACATGTGCATGCTCCATTGCATATAAACTGGTTGAAAAAGCAAATATGTGTCCTTGGGTGCATGCTGAGGTCCCATGCAAGAAATGGGAATGAATTTCAAACACCATGGCACTGTTGATTGCCGGCAAAACATTGAGATGTCTGGTTTTTAAATTCTAGTAAATCCAAAACCCGTCTGAATTTCATGAAACTTGGCATGCTATCATGGAGCGGAATCAACATGCCGTGGTAAAATTTTTGTCCCATTTGGGGCAGGTTTGGGTATATGCTTCTCACAAACCAGAGCTTCTCACAACAAGCATGATGGTTTTCGGTAGGGAACGTCCCACCTTTGGGGACGAAATGATATCCATTGCCTCTTATTGCTTTCAATTTTTTTTCTCGTGTCAACATAGAACAACAGGAGTGTTGTGTGATTTTTTGTGATTTTTTGGGGTTTGTTTGGACATTTTTATGCATTAACTGAGTTTTCAATGCATTTATGTGCATAATTCAAATTTGAACTACATGCGCATGCCCCAGTGCATATAAATTGGTTGAAAAATCAAATCTGTCTCCTAGGGTGCATGCTTAGGTCCCATGCAAGAAATTGGAATGAATTTCAAACACCAGGGCACCGTTGATTGCCGGCAAAACATCGAGATGCCTGCTTTTTAAATTCTAGTAAATCCCAAACCCGTCTGAAATTCATGAAACTTGGCATGCTATCATGGAGTGGCATCAACATGCCTTGGTAAAATTTTTGTCCCATTTGGGGCAGGTTTGGGTATATGCTTCTCACAAACCGGAGCTTCTCACAACAAGCATGATGGTTTTCGGTAGGGAACATCCCACCTTTGGGGACAAGACGATATCCATTGCCTCTTATTTGTTTCAATTTTTTTCTCGTGTCAACATAGAACAACAAGAGTGTTGTGTGATTTTTTGTGATTTTTCAGGGTTCGCTTGGACATTTTTATGCATTAACTGAGTTTTCAATGCATTTATGTGCATAATTCAAATTTGATTTACATGTGCATGCTCCAGTGCATATAAATTGGTTGAAAAAACAAATCTGTCTCCTTGGGTGCATTCTTAGGTCGCATGCAAGAAATGGGAATGAATTTCAAACACCAGGGCACCGTTGATTGCCGGCAAAACATTGATATGCATGGTGTTTTAATTCTAGTAAATCTAAAACTCATATGAAATTCATGAAACTTGGCATGCTATCATGGAAGGGCACCCGCGATGCTGTGGTATTTTTCATGTCCATTTTGAGAGAAGGCGCACTCGAATAGTGACAGCCAACAAAGGCATTTTGAAAAAAAATAGATGCCACTTTAATATCTCAAACGTTTGTATAATTCAAACCGTGTGCGTTCGGTTAACCATTCACGTGACGCCACGTGTCTTGGTTTTTAATGGCTATAGGTTTTAATGGCTCTTGATCGCAAACATTTTAGATAGAACACCTGTATGCAAAGTGAGAGCAAGATTTGTGCATCTCTTGAACACAAATGGTTCTTTTGGATGACCCGTGTGAACCACTTACAAACAATTTGGTGCGATTTGCATCTGTCTTATTGGGTATGTTGCCATTTGTCAAACTAGAAAGATTGACATTTGTTGATCTAGTAACATTGCCATTTGCCAACCTTGTAACATTGTGATTTGTCAAAATATGAAACTAAAAATCACTAGCAGTATCTAATTTTTGCAACTAAAATTCAGTAATTAAGCATAGATGGAGGCGAGGAGGTGTGTTCAGCCGGGCGTGCAGCGGGTGGCGCAGTACTATTCGATTTGACAGCGGGTGGCGCAGTTCCCAATACGGCTTTAATGCTGACGAGGGAGAGGATAGCGGTTCCTGAAATGTTGAACGGCCAATGATGCATCCTCCTTCAATTAGCATCGTGTGAATGCATGAGGGAAGTAATGGGAGGACGACCGGGAAAAGAGGCAGCACGATGTGAATGCAACGCAGTTTTCACTCATATAAAGGCGCCCCTCCATTCCAATGCATCTACCACATCATATGCACCTAAGCATTTGCCTAAGCACCTACAATAATTAGCGCAAAAGTGCTCACTCCAGACTCATGGCGGTGATGCGCGCGAGCGGCCAGCGGCTGTGCCAGATGGTCCACGACGCCGGCCTGCAGCATGGCACCATGGATCGTCTCCACACGGTGTTGGCGACTGGCTGGTGGATGGCCGCCATCGATGCGAGCTACGACTCTCAGTACGACCAGATGACTGTTTGCACGACCAACAGGTTCACCATCGTCAAGAAGCTCGCGGACGACATCGCCGTACTCCTCCATCTCGCGCGCCCGGGCTCCTCATTGCCTGCCGCCCTAATCGGCCTCCATGGTCGGAACCTCTTTCAAGCACTGGTGCCCCTGTGACTACCCGTCGACACCACGAAGAATGTCCACCTGGAGGTCGCGCTCGCCGCGAGGCGCCTCGCCCTGCAAGAAACCGTTGACCTACACATCCATGTGTACGAGAGAATCATTTACATAGGTATCTACAAGGCCAGTGAGGATGCTACGACGTTGGCCTTCTTCAACCGGCTGGATCCTTGGATGCCATTGTTGAGAAGCACCTTGACCTCGCCACAAAAGCCGCCGCTCCTTAGCCGCCGGTCGGTGGCCCAGCGCACTGAGTTGAGGAGGAGGAGGTCATATGTTGATGGATGCATCCTTTTTATTGCCTAATTATATGCATAACCGTAACTAGTACTCCATCCGTCAATTTATAAGTTGTGCTGCCAGTGTCTATCTCGTTACTTTTTGATAATTTTTGTTTTTTGAACACATGTTGATTGGCTTGAATGAAGGTCTATCCCGCCGTTAGGTGCTGGAGCATGTTGTGCTCGCCCTTAGGCGCCGCAGCGCGCTCTGCTCGCGTCCCTCCGTGGAGCGCTCGCTGTTGAGGCGACCGCGGAGCGCTCTGCTCGCGTCCCTCCGCGCGCGCTCTGCCAGTGGTTGGGCGTGCGCACGATCACGTCAGGGGCCCCATATGCCATGTGATGCAGTTACGTGCGGCACGATGGAGTTACGCGCTGCAAATTAGAATTGCCATTAGGGCCTGCCGATATTCCTGGCTGTCCGGCTTCCCCTTTAATTCCCACAGCCATTATAACCTTAGTCTCTTCAACCTTTCAATCGCGCCCATAACACAACAAGCACACCCACGATGACACATAGAGAGGGGATGTCTAGCGGCGCTCCAATGGAGTCCGGCGAGCATAGAGTGGAGACCCATGCGAGGGAGACAGATCTCTCGGTGGTGTACACCATCGACCCGACCGTGGTGGATGACTACATCAACAGCGTTGAGCAGTTGCTTGCTAGAGACAAGTACAAGGTGGTCGGCATCGACCTCCAGTACACCGCCGGTCATCCCGGCATAGATCGGAAGGTTGCCATCGCCCAGTTGTGCATGCGCCATCATGTCCTCATCTACCACTACTGCATGGCCACAAAGCCTTGCGACCGTTTCAACAGGTTTGTCAACAGCACCGACTACAAGTTCGCCACGGTGGATACCAAAGACGATGTAAAAGCGCTCAGTGTTACGGGCTTGGCCTGCAAGAACCTTGTCAAAATCCGTGACCACTACAGGGTTTGGGGCAGCACGAAGCAGGACTCCCTGGTCGAACTCACCTCGGCCATCATCGACCCCTACTACGAAAAGATGAAGAAGGATGCCCAGAGAACAAGTCTCGTATCATGGCACAAGGCACGGATGCGGCAACTGGATGAACCTCACCTCAGGTTCGCGGCCAAGAGCGTGTACACGTGCTACAAGATGCACAGGCGGATCGTTGACATGAGGAAGTGCCTCGTTACCAAAATCGACGAGCTCGGATCAAGCCACAAGCAGAGCAAGCGTCACAAGAAGTAGATGATGATCAGATGATCATTTATGCTAGTTAATCATGCATGTAATATATAGTTTACTTTATTGGTGTGTGGAAATGTCATGTGTAGTAGCCACCTATGTAATTATGCATGTAATAGTTTACTTTGGTGTGTGCAAATGCCATGGTTGTAGTAGCCACCTATGTAAGTGGATGTTTAATTTGGTTATGCAACCATGTCCTTATAAATGTGTATATAATGTTGTTGTTCTGTATGGAATCCCATCGCACAATACACACGTCTTATTAGCAGCAACCGTCTGTGTTATTATTGGTCTTCGCACACATTTCTGATTATAGACCTGTTTGCCGCGTATCACACACATCTTGTTATATTGAACCCTTTCTGTTCTCTTGTCTCAACACAAACAGTTCATCAGTGTGAACCGCATGCCGTATATCGCACACACCTTGAATCTGGTTGACCGCTTCTTTTGTTATGCCTAATCACAAATAGTTCATCCGAGTGAACCATATGTTGTATATCGCACACACCATCATCTGGCTGCCGGTTTATTTTGTTCCTCCTCATCGCAAATAGTTAAGTGGACTGAACCATATGCCCTGCAACGCACATGCAACTTAAATCTGAACCGTGTTTGATGCATCCTCCATCGCAAATGTTTTGCACCTTTTTTGATGATTTTACACCACTGTTTGCGATTATGGCATCGCACACAGTTTCATCGAAGGGTCTCTGATTGTAGTGTCGTGTTAGCAGCATCCTGCAGTAGTGAACACCGCGACTGAAATGTCTGATCCACAAACTTATAGAGCTCCACCTGGACTTCAGACTGCCACTAAAAGGAATAACAGGCTATAGAAGATTCACCGTCATTGGGCGAAGAAGTGGTTCACCTATGAAAATGTCTGAAGAAAATATCAGATCCTGTTCGCATTCACTCCAGCATGGAATGACTGCATTAAAGAGGGTTGCCTAGGTCAGGACGATGAAAAAGTAAGACCAGCTCCTCCTCCAAATGCCCATGTTGATTGTTTGAAGACAATTGTTGATTTACCCGAAGAAGTTTTTAAGAGGGAGAAAGCCATGGCCAAGTGTGAAGCCAGGGACGTGAAAAAGAATCAAGTAGAATAAAAGAATGTCAAGCTGACACAACACGATGTGCAAGAGAAGAATGAAAGGGCTTTTGCTCGAAAAGAAAGAAAGAAGAGGAAATCTATTTCCCCTCGTGCTTCGAAGAAGTCTGTTGCCAGGAAGACAAAGAAGGTAGCATCTGCCTCATCTGAGTCCTCCAATGAAGAAATGGGCAATGAAATTCCCATGTATGATCAAAGAGCTCTTCTTGACAAGCCATTCCAAACACCCTCTTGATAGCGGCTTGAAGCTACGTTGGTATTTCCCCAAAGAGAAAGGGATGTTGCAGCACAACAACAGTAGGTATTTCCCTCAGTAATGAAACCAATGTTATCGAACCAGTAGGAGAATCAAGAAACAACACGTAAATGGCACCTGCACACAAATAACAAATACTCGCAACCCGATGTATTAAAGGGGTTGCCAATCCCTTTCGGGTAACGGCGCAAAAAATTGGCAAACGGACGTGAATAAATTGTAGAAGATTGATAGATCGAACGCCAAATAAAATAAATAAGAATAAATTGCAGCAAGGTATTTTTGTATTTTTGGGTTTAATATATCTGAAAATAAAGGGCAAATAAAATAGATCTCAAAGGCAAATAATATGAGAAAGAGACCCGGAGGCCGTAGGTTTCACTAGTGGCTTCTCTCGAGAAAAATAGCAAACGGTGGGTAAATGAATTACTGTTGGGAAATTCATAGAACTTCAAGTAATCATGACGATATCCAGGCAATGATCATTATATAGGCATCACGTCCAAGATTAGTAGAGAGACTCCTGCCTGCATCTACTACTATTACTCCACACATCGACCGCTATCCAGCATGCATCTAGTGTATTAAGTTCATGGAGAAATGGAGTAATGCAATAAGAACGATGACATGATGTAGACACGATCTATTTATGTAGAAATAGACCCCATCATTTTATCCTTAGTAGCAACGATACATACGTGTCGGTTCCCCTTCTGTCACTGGGATCAAGCATCGTAAGATCGAACCCACTACAAAGCACCTCTTCCCATTGCAAGATAAATAAATCAAGTTGGCCAAACAAAACCCAAATATAGGAGAATAAATATGAGGCTATAAGCAATCATGCATATAAGAGATCAAAGAAACTCAAATAACATCTTTCATGGATAAAAGAGATAGATCTGATCATAAACTCAAAGTTCATCGGATCCCAACAAACACACCGCAAAAGAGTTCATAATATGGATCTCCAATAGACCATTGTATTGAGAATCAAATGAGAGAGAGGAAGCCATCTAGCTACTAACTACGGACTCGAAGATCTACAAAGAAGTACTCACGCATCATGAGAGAGGCAGCAATGGAAGTGGTGAACCCCTCCGTGATGGTGTCTATATTGGATTTGGTGGTTTTGGACTCTGCGGCGTCTGGAATTGATTTTCGTTGACTCCCCTAAGGTTTCTATAATATTGGGGTATTTATAGAGCAAAGAAGCGGTGCGGGAGGCCAGCGAGGAGGGCACAACCCACCTGGGCTCGCCTGGGGGCCCAAGCGCACCCTGGTGGATTGTGCCCCCCTCCGGGAACCCCCCAAGGTGCTTCTCCAGCCCATTGGATGTCTTCTGGTCCATAAAAATTCCACAAAAGTTTTGCTGCGTTTGGACTCCGTTTGGTACTGATTATCTACAATGTAAAAACATGCAAAAAACAGCAACTGGCACTTGGCACTATGGCAATAGGTTAGTACCAAAAAAGGATATAAAATGACTATAAAATGATTGTAAAACATCCAAGGTTGATAATATAACAACATGGAACAATCAAAACTTATAGATACATTGGAGACGTATCAGCATCCCCAAGCTTAATTCCTGCTCGTCCTCGAGTAGGTTAATGATAAAAACATAATTTTTGATGTGGAATGCTGCCTAACATGTCATATCATATTCTTTTGTTTATAGCATGGACATTTGGACTTTTATATTGTTTAAAGCAATAGTCTAGTTTTGACATGATAACCTAAATACTCAAGCATATCAACAAGCAACCATGTCTTCCAAAATATCAATGCTAAAATAAGTTATCCCTATCCCATCATGCTCAGTCATTGATCCATTCATGAAACACACTCGCATACTAACTACACCCAATGCTCAAGTACGATCATAGTGCCTCCTAATTGGTGCTTTTATAAGAGAGGATGGAGACTCAAATTCAAAAATAAAAACTCCATAAAGTAAAATAAAGGCCCTTCGCGGAGGGAAGTAGGGATTTGTAGAGGTGCTAGAGCTCAAAGCGAAAATTAAGAGATAAAAACATTTTGAGAGGCATACTTTCCCCACCAATAAAAACGACTTACAGTTCCCAACACTTTCCATGCTAGATATATCATAGGCGGTCCCCAAACAGAAATTAAAGTTTATTCCTTTTTCCACCATACTTTCACTTTCCATGGCTAACCGTATCCACGGGTGCCTTCCATACCAGTACTTTCTAAGGAATTTGTTATTTGACAACATAAAGTAAATTCATTTTTCATTTCGGGACTGGGCATCCCTAATACCTTTGCCTTACTCTTGTGCAATGACAAGTGAATAAACACTCATCATGAGAATAACACATCTAGCATGGAAAATATTAGCCACCCCTCACCGCCTCGTGAGCGGTACGAGCACACAAAAGAGAAATTTATTTTGAATATTAGAGATGGCCATACAAATTTGCTTAGAACGACAAAAGAATACCACATATAGGTAGATATAGTGGACTCATGTGGCAAAACTAGTTTAATGTATTTTGGATGCACAAGTAGTGATCATACTTCGTGCAAAATGAAGGCTAGCAAAAGATTGGGAAGCGACCAACCAAGAAACGAATAATCTCATAAGCGAGCATTAAGCATAGTTAACACCCAATAATGCACCACAAGTAGGGTATAATTTCATTGCATAACTATTGACTTTCGTGCTTGCATAGGGAATCACAAACCTTAACACCAATATTCTTACTAAAGCATAATTACTCATCAAGATGACTCGCATATCACATCATCATATCTCAAAAATATTACAAGGTAACGAATTTTTTTGTCCAATGATATGCATGAAAGTTTTTAGTATATCCTTCTTGGATATCTATCACTTTGGGACTAATTTTCATGTGTTGCTTTTGATAAGCTCAAACAAATATAAGTGAAGATCATGAGCATAATATTTCTTTCTCTCAAGTTAATTTAAGTGAAGCAAGAGAGGATTTCTTTGAAAATTTTACTAACTCTCGAATAAATCTAAGTGAAGCAAGAGAGCATTTCTTCAAAAATACTAAAGCACACCATGCTCAAAAAGATATAAGTGAAGCACTAGAGCAAATCCATAGCTCATAAAAATTTCAGTGAAGCATAGAGAGCAATTTTAACAAGTCATGGCATATTTTTGGCTCTCTCAAATAGGCGTTTCCAGCAAGGGATCAAGACTAAAAACACAAAATAAAACAAGTAAAGACTCATATCATACAAGACGCTCCAAGAAAAACACATAGTATGTGACGAATAAAAATATAGCTTCGAGTAAAATACCGATGGTCATTAGAAGAAAGAGGGGATGCCACTCGGGGCATCCCCAAGATTAGTTGCTTGCTCTATTTGGATAATAACTTGGGATGCCGGGGTATCACCAAACTTAGGTTCTTCTTACTCCTTATTCCTTCATCCATCGTAAGATAACCCAAAACTTGAAAACTTCAATTACACAAAACTCAAAAAAGCCTTCGTGAGATTCGTTAGTATAAGAAAACAAACCACTACTATAAGTGATGTAGTAAACCAATTCATATTTTGTTCTTGCATTATATCTACTGTATTCCAACTTTTCTATGGCAAAAAATCATCAAAGAAAACCATAGAATCATCAAAACAAGCCCACAACGCAAAGAAAACAGAATCTGTCAAAAACAGAACAATCTGTAGAAATCTGGATATTTCGAGTACTTCTGTAACTCCAAAAACTCTGAAAAATTAGGGCAACCTATAATATTTGTATATTAATCTACTTCAAAAGAAATTGGTATTTTATCTCTCTCTGGTTAAAAATGAAAATTATTTTCGCGAGTGCAAAAGTTTCTGTTTTTTTAGCAAGATCAAAAACTATCACCCAAGAAGATCCTAAAGGCTTTACTTGGAACAAACACTAATTAAAACACAAAAAACACAATTATAACAGTAGCATAATTGTCCTAACACTAAAGAACAGAAATCAAAAAGCAAAAATAAATTTTATTCATTGGGTTGCCTCCCAACGAGCGCTATAGTTTTATGCCCTTAGCTAGGCATAAGACAAGGATCTAAGTTTTGTCATCCTTCTTCTTAATTCCCTTGGAGGTGTTTTCATCATGAGGTTTTGTAAAAAACAACATAAACCATATTATCCATAGAAACCTTATCATTATTAAGTTTCCCATTATCATAACCACGTTGATTTCCAGCAACAATCCAGGAGTAGTGTTGATTAACATTATTAAAAACTTATTGAATAACATGTAGAATCGGGACTTCCTTTTTAAGATTCTCATCAAAGATTTTATTATCACCAAGAAAATGCCTTAATGCATAATCACTATTGTAAATAATTTCGTCTATCACGGGCTTTTCACGATTCATACCATAAAAATCAAAGATTTCCCTAGCTTCCCGTATGATATAGTCAAACTCATTCATAAGAACGAGAGTGGCTAACTTTTTAGCCTTAGGATTCTTTATAATGGGGAGCTCAAAAAACATTTTTTGCAAATAGGATGGGTACGGATAAATTTACTTTCAAGTTTCAGAACTAGTGCTGAAATATCATCTGCATAAGATCTAGTAGTTCTAAGTATTGGAGCATCATACAGACTTTGATTTCCCACACAATTGAAAAATTCTTGGATACGTTCCTTTCCCATAACATTCCCTTGCCCCAAGATAAAAGTTTTCATCCAGATTGTTCATACGTCCAATCTTAGGAGTTAGGCCATCATCTGTTGGTGCCATTCCAAAATCACTCATGGTTGCAAGCAAAGAATAGATCCGACGAGAAAACGGCAAACGAAAAAGAGGGCGAATAAAACGACAATTTTTTGTGAAGTGGGGTAGAGGAAAATGAGAGGCAAATAATGTAAATTGCGAGGAGATGAGATTTGTGATTAGGAACCTATTATATGTTGAAGATCCTCCCTGGCAACGGCGCCAGAAATTCCTTTTGATAGCGGCTTGAAGCTACGTCGGTATTTCCCCAAAGAGGAAGGGATGATGCAGCACATCAGCGGTAGGTATTTCCCTTAGTGATGAAACCAAGATTATCGAACCAGTAGGAGAACCAAGCAACAACACGTAAAATGCACCTGCACACAAATAACAAATACTCACAACCCGATGTATTAAAGGGGTTGTCAATCCCTTTCGGGTGACGGCGCCAGAAATTTGCAAACGGACGTGAAAAATTGTAGTAGATTGATAGATCGAACGCCAAATAAAGTAAATAAGAATAAATTACAGCAAGGTATTTTTGTATTTTTGGGTTTAATAGATCTGACAATAAAGGGCAAATAAAATAGATCGCAATGGCAAATAATATCAAAAAGAGACCCAGGGGCCGTACGTTTCACTAGTGGTGTTGGGGATATAGCTATTGAGTTAACCCACCCAGGAGGGGCTGGGTTAACTCATGGCGACTCACAAGACAAAGCCCGTGAAGGAGTCAAAGATGGCGGTTCATGAGGATGACTTATGGAGAGCCCAAGGCCCAAGGGCGGCTTAAGGCCCGTAGGTGTTAACCGCCATATGAGCATAACTTGTGTTGTAAGGCATATATAGTTAGTCACCGAGCCGGACACGTTGTTTATGAGCCGCCAGGGACTCCGTAAGCCACCGGGCGTCAACTTGTGTATATAAAAGGGACGACCCGGCGGCGACTTAGGGAGAGAAAGAAGAGATCGAAAGCTAGGTCAAGCGTATTCGCTCCCTAGTAATCGAAACATAAGCAATACCACCTCAAACTGGATTAGGCTTTTACCTTCACCGCAAGGGGCCGAACCAGTATAAACTCCCCGTGTCCGTTGTCCCGCTTAACCCCTTTAAGCTAACCTATTTGTGATAGCTCCACGACTAAGTCCTCACACTAGGACATCTGCCGTGACAACCCCACGACAGTTGGCGCCCACCATGGGGCCAACGCACGATGGTTTCGAGTTCTTAAAGGGCAACTTCGAAGGGACCAAGGGATACGCCGTGGGCCGGATGACGAAGAGTCGTCGCGGCAAGCTCTACATCGACGACACAGGCTGGGGCCCCAAGGCCAGCTCAATCGAGTATGGGTACCGCCCCCCTTCGGTGGAATCCATGTCTTCATCGGCAAGATCGGCGAGCCGGGCCCTGAGACGGACATCTGCACCGACATCATCGAGACGGCTCAGCGTGCGAGACCCGCCCGAGTTTAGCCCGCTCTGAAGCGTGCCTTCGTGGGATTTATCCATGGAGCGGACCCTGAGGATAGATACGTGTCTGGCGGTGAGACAGTTGTTTACTCGGATGGTGAGTCATCTGGGGAAACTGAATCACTGTACCGACTGCAAGATGGCCGGCTTGGGGGCTATTCCGATGGCGACAATATTCCAGACCCCTACGAGCCGCTGAATAGAGTTGCTATCTTTATGGATGATGCACAACCAGTGTCTAAATCCTCGACTGCGGAAACAATAATCTCTGGGTCAGTAACGGCAATGGCTCCCGGGGCAGGAGGCCCTGAGCGCCTGCCGGCTCAAATCGTAACCAACCCGCTGGATAAACTAACAGCATTGTTAACATCGGTGATTAACCCGGCAGATCAGGATCAGCATAATGTGGAAATTGCATAATTACGTGATGAGATAGCATAGGCCAAGGAGGAGCTGAACACAGAGAATGCTAGGATGGCTACGGAGTGGGCCGCTTTAGATGCTCACGCGCAGCGGATTCAGCCGGAGTCTTTTCGGCTCATGATGGATCAGAACGCTTCAAATGAAGTCATGAGGAGGAGGCATCAGACTTGTTCACCTTCGGTTTATGAGGCGAGACATCTTTTTAACACGCCTGGAGCAGGACCCAGCAACCCGCCAGAGGTAAACCGGGGTGAAGCACCTGGGGCAGGGGCACCGGTTCAGCCGCGTACAACAGTGCCACCACATTTGAATACAACTTCGCCTCAGCACGTGCCAACACCGCCGGGTCATTAGTCTAACCCTTTGGATAATATGATTGCTTTGGTGACACGACTGGCCGCTCTACCAGTTGAGGGTGAGTCGCCGGCGGCAATGGAGATACGGTGGGCCAGAGAATTGCTTCAGACAGCTTTGACCCAACAAGCAGCTTATTCTCACAGTCGTGAGAGGATCCAGGATCAAGCTAATATTCACAAGCTATCCCTGCCTTGGGAAGGACCTTTTGTGGTCATCAAGAATCTGAACAATGGGTCATACTACCTTATCAATGTTCGAGACAACAAAGACTCACGCACGTCGGAGGAGGAGACCCGCCGGCCGTGGAATATTGCTCCTCTTCGGCCTTACTATACCTGAGCCACATGCTCTTCTGATGTACATATTTTGACAATGTATATATTATGATAAAAATAATAAAGCCGGCATTCCTGATAAAGCAGGGCCTCTGTCGTTTTGTATCTAATAATAATGAGTCTATGGAAATTTCATATGGTCACATGGGGGCTTCTAGCTTATTGAGCGAAGCTATGATTACCCTTTGATCCGGCTTATATGGCATGTTTGTAAAACACTTGGGGGCTTGCCACCCAGGTTAAAAGGCCCAAAGAGAGTCTGTTGCAAAGCACAACTCAAACATAGGTGCCCATTGAGCACAACTCAAAAATATTACTTGGTTTTTTTTTTGTTCAACGGACAAGAGTTTTTGTGACCCTTGTAGTAGGCTTAAAAGCCAGGCTTGGAAGTCAGGTGTATTCACCTAAAAATCTAGGTTAACTTGAATTTTTAAGTCCACCACTCCGCCCAGGTAATCCTGGAATGACCCGCCGTACTTTTGACAAGTCAATCTTATATAGACGCTGAACTTGTCAGAGTTAAAACGACGATTGGTTATGTGAGGTCCGACTTATAAGGTTTGTATGAAGGTATAACTCAGTGGCTGTGCGACCCTTGAAAGCACTTGATCTTTAGGCCTGGCAGCCTATGAAATGCCTTGTTTTTTTGTCTTCTATTGGAAGTTTTGTTTTTGAGGATTATCTTCTAAGACGTGTTACAAAACAATGAGGTTTCTACTGTTACAAATATCCGGTGTTTATTAACCCGGCCTGGCTTTGTACTATAAGTCACCAATATATGATAAGAAAATGTCCGGTGGTTATTAACCCGGTCTGGCTTTGTACTATAAGTCGCCAGTATATGATAAGAAAATATCCGGTGTTTATTAAGCCAGCGTGTCTTTGGACTATAAGTCGCCAGTATACGATGATATTGAATAACTTGGAAGCTTTATGCTCTAAGGTTTGGGATATTACCCTTTTCGGCTTATGACATGATAAGCCGGCAGTATATGACAATTGAGAAAGACCATTGTGTGTTCAATTTTTTGGGTTATCACCCTTACTGCATTGGTATTATAAGCCGACAGTATAATCAAATATCAAAGGTATGATATATTTGTTATGATTACATATGGTTATGGTTAAATTGGCCCTGGTTATGAACTGTTTTGGTCACCAGTGGTTTTATATTGGGCGTTATGACTCGTCCAGCGGTAAACCGCCAGGATACTTGCAATCTGTTTGTATGCAGGAACATATTCAAATTGCTAATATCATAAGCACAAAGTGGCGGATTTTAAATTGGCAGATCCATAGTATCATGCAAAGCAAAATATGCATGATGGCATAGTACATCAAGAGTTTAAGCTAGCCTATTACAAGACATCTGATGGCCCAAAGCATTCATCAAAGTTATCAGTATAGTAAGATATTCTGATAAGTACACTGGCTTATGATTGTTGGCGGGTTGAAGCTTCAGGATCTTCTTGCACCCTTTCTTCGTCGTCAACTCCTTGCTTATCCATTGGCTGGAACTCAGGCGTAGCCTAGTTGATATCGGTCAATGCTCTAAACACAGCCTCATCATCAATAAGATTGGATGGATCAATGTCAGGGGCAAAGGTGTGCTTACGAATCAGAGGAATAAGATCTGTTGGCTCATGAACCGGCGTGCCAATCATCTTGTTGTCGGCATCATAAGCCGCCTGATACGTGGATAAGCTGGTTTCATCAGCTAGTTTGCTTGCTAACGGACGGATAGCTCTTGCGATTTTTGTGAAGTCATCAGCATTGAAGTCCGATCCATCCTCTTTCACACTGGGGCAGCCATTGGCCAAATCCTCCGGGTCAAGATCGGCCTGCCATGCTTTGGCCCGACTTAAAGCAGTTAACGCACCAGCTCTAGCAGCTCCCCATTTTAAGTCCTCAATTCTTCTGGGCAGCACTGACAATTGATTCAGAGTGTCTTGGATAAGTGTTGAAGGAGTCTTCTTATGCTTTGTCATAGCAATGGTTCGTTGGGCACCAGTATATAGCTGTTCTACAAGAGTGTAGATAGCCTTAAGCCGGATGCGCATATCTGAGCCCAACTTAGCGCTCCAAGAACCTGTATCAATAAAGTTATGGGTAAGCCGGAAGACGTTTCTAATATGATTCATACAACACAAGAGGGATATGTTCTTACCAAAGATGGTTGATGACATAATATTGATCTACTGTTTAAATCGGATAACTCATCAGTCACCGGTTTAAGCACGGTTTCAGCTTCTTGTGCTCTCTTCAATAGAGCTGCCTTATCAGTTTCCCAGCCACTTCTCTCCGAGTTGATGTTCTGTTTTAGCTGCTCAATAGTCTCCAAAGCAGATTTCAGTTCTGACTTGGCCTTGGATGTTTCTGATTGCTGAGTTTTGATGTTGGCTTTAAGATCATTAAGCTGTGAGTCTTTTTCAGCCAATTCAGCATGTGACATCAGCACACACAGACAAAGTTATGATCATGATTACTCTTTAAAGTCCCAAGCACAATACAAGTATTACTCTTGGCACTTGGGGGCTAATGCATTTTGCTCTTTTTTAAGACAAAATTTTGAAAGTCCCAAGCACAATGCAAGTATTATCCTTGGCACTTGGGGGCTAATGCATATTGCTTTGTTCTCAGCCATATTTATGACCCGGAGAAGTAATGTCAGCTAGCTTATAAAGCCTACGGATTGAGTTGTTGCTTTTCAACAAGCGATAAGTATCGACTTAACATAATTGTTAAGACGACCCTTGGAGGCTACTGATGCAATGTTTATCTCTACTATTCAGAAGTCCCGGCTTAACATTATTGTTAAGACGACCCTTGGGGGCGACATACGCAGAGTTGAGGTATTATTATCATCAGTCTGGCTACTGAGTTTTATCTATACAACTATTGAAGTTTACCGCACATTCTGTTCTGTCATGTCCAATAAACTTGGTGGCTAAGGGAAATATACTTATATGAAAGGGATTGCAATATTTACCTCATAGCGTTCCTTCATAAAGTTCACTAAGCCGGCTTTGAAGTCACGGCTGGTATATAGGTGATTCAAATAGCCAGAATGGAGGTCCTGAGCACTAAAACGAGTATAGCTCTCCAGGTCTACTTTCCACTTGCCCTTATCTTCAGCAGAAAGTTCTTCTTTGGCGTCGTGCCTGGATAAGGTAGTAGGACGACCCGGAGTTGTGAAACCATGGCCAGTAATGGTGGCATCAGCATGTTTTTCCTCCGCCGGCTTAATAGGACTGGTTGTCCTGATAGGACTTGGCGGATTAGCATCATACGGGTTATCATTCATTGGGTCAATATCAGCATTATGATCCCGTGGTGTCAAATCATCAACAATGTTGTCAGTAATCGGTTGAGAAAGCTCTATTTTTTTCCAGCTCAGGTGGATTGGAATCATTAACCGGCTTATTTAACCTGGCCCTCTTGCTGGGTTTAGCTTGGGCCCTGAAAAGTAAATAATAAATGAAAGTTAAGAGGATGATCAAGTATGCAAGTTGGAATAGTTGTAAATAAACTTACCCAGGTGCAGTCTTGAAAGCAGGAATCTGTGTTCCTGTTGACTCGCCAGAAAAGGAATGGGAAGTCCCCTGATAGTTTGAATCAGACGGGTTAAGAGGTTGTCGAAAATAACCCGCCTTGGGGTAAAGTATGTCAGAAATATATGAGACCTCTGGACAGCGTTTGTGAGGCGAGGGTCTGGTAAGCCGGAAGAAGTAATCACATTGCCACTATGCCGGGTCGTGCGGCGAGCTTCATGTTGTTGTTTCTTCAAAAGAAAGTTTGGATCCAAGTAAGCTAGAGGGTGAGAAAATCTTACTTTCCGGCTTACTTGACGGGTTTTCTGTGTGGGCAGAGATTCTGAGCCGGAGGAAAGAATAATTACCTCTGCGTCACCTACCCGGCTAGCCTCTGTGTCGTCCTGATAACAATTACTGTCAATAAGATGCATGAAAAAGGAGCCAAGTGAATCAAGTTCTTACTCTGACTCATGATTGTCATCATCATCATCATCATCATCATCATCATCATCAATGTTTAACTCGGCAGATTCGGCAGTTTTCTTTTTGGTGGACTTCTTATTGACCTTGTGCTTGACACGAGGTGCTTTGGCCGGCTTATCTTGCGGTTTCCTCTTCCAAAATGGATCATCAACCTGTTCAAAATAGGAAATATTATAAAAGGATATTAAAGACTATGGATTAAGTAAGAGTTTGGGCAATTCTTATGGCTAGTGGCTGGTTGACCGTGCAGAAGGGACTAAGTCCGGTTTTGCCGCACTCTTTTACATGCTCATTCAATAAATTTTTGGTGGCTTCAGTAACTTCTGCCTCGGATAGCTGAATATCACAATGGCACTGAGGATCTTTGACATCACCGGTATATTCGCACATTAAGCCGGAGCGACGACTTTATGGCAAGATACTCCAAGAGAGCCAACACCGGAAAAAATCGACGCCTGTTAAGCCGTTGGCCATAAAGGCTCTGAGTTTTGAGAAAGCAGGTGCATACTTAGCCCATTCCTTGGCATCACGATGTTGGGGCAGTCGATGGTTGTTGTTAAGCCGGTGCTCGCGGTAACCCGGCAGATGATTCTCACCAACTGGAGATGTGTCTCTAACATAGAACCATGTCTGGTTCCAATCTTTGGGGTGGCTATGAAGCTTGGCATGAGGAAAACTAACATCTTTCCTCTTCTGAATAATGACTCCACCAAGTTCTTGGCATGGTCCATCAAAAAATTCAGTCTGGCGATTTAAATAATAGAATTCCCTGAATAGATCAACCGTGGGTTCCTCCTGAAGATAGGCTTCACAGAATACTTGAAAATTGCAAAGGTTAGACACGGAGTTGGGTCCGATGTCTTGAGGGTGCAGTTGGAGGAAATGAAGCACATCACAATTTTTCTGAGTCGGCAGGGCTGAACCCTCGATCCAAGTGACCAGTAAAAACAATTACTTCTCCATTTTTTGGTTGTGTAAGGACTTCATCACCAGGAGCTCTCCAGTGGATATCCTCCTTTTTGGCTAAGGCGCCAATGGCGACATGATTGTTCAGATCTTACTCGGTAACCCGGGATTTGACCCAATTGCAAGAAGTATATGTCTTAGCCATATTCTGAAAAAGGTTATGCCAGTTTAAGTTCACATGGTTGAGTCGGCTTATGGTTAAAGGACAAATAATAATGAAGCAAACATAGGTGTTAAGCCGGAGATTGACGACTTAAGAGGGGACTAATGGTACCCGGTGGATTACGGTTTAATAAATTAAGCCGTCCATATAGTCATTGGTTTACAAATCTAAGAAAGGACAAATTGCTAAGTGATGGAAAACAAGTTTCATAGATTGATGTTATAATTTTGGATCTACGGCATGTCAGATAAATGGAAAATATCTAGACCTAAACTATGGTGCTTGAGCAGTTCATAAGATCCAGATCGAGTCTTCTGTTTAACAGGAGATGCCTTGATAGTGAAAATAAGTACTATAAACATTACCGCGCAGGAAAGATACCAAGTTCATCTCAAAAGGGAGTGCTACAGCAAAGAACGAGGACGATCTTGATGAACTCCACTGAAACCCTAATGGGTCTATGTGGAGAGGAAGAAGAAGGGCTAACCAGGGTTGTTGAGCAGTGGAGGTGCGCGGAGGAGATCTTATTCGAAGAGGTTGATGCAGCGGCCAATGTTGGAGCAGAGGTGAAGGTCGACGGCGGCGGCAGAGTTTGCGTGCTCGGGCTTCGCGAGGAAGAAGACAGACGAAGAGGCACAGGGGGGATAGTGAAAGGACCCCCGGCTCTATATATAAGGCAAATGGATAAGTGGCAGGTGCAGGAATCGAGGAGACCAAAAACGGATATGTGGCAGTATAGATGCCTCAATTTTTGGAGATTCTTTAAAAAGGAGGAGATACATTAAAGATTTTGGCTTCGTGTAAAATTAATAACAGGTGACATCACGGCGGGTTATCAAGATTCCAGAGGGTGACGTCACGGCGAATTACAAGTTCTTGTGAAGGTAATGAAGAAGGAAGTTTTCTAAGTGATTGAAGATTGATGTGAACAAGTTCAAATCAACCTGGGGCCTAATGTTGGGGATATAGCTATTGAGTTAAACTGCCCAGGAGGGGCCGGGTTAACTCATGGCGACTCACAAGACAAATCCCGTGAAGGATTCAAAGATGGCGGTTCATGAGGATGACTTATGGAGAGCCCAAGGACCAAGGGCGGCTTAAGGCCCGTAGGTGTAAACCACCATATGAGCGTAACTTGTGTTGTAAGGCATATATAGTTAGTCACCGAGCCGACACGTTGTTTATGAGCCGCCAGGGACTCTGTAAGCCATTGGGCGTCAACCTGTGTATATAAAGGGACAACCCGATGACGACTTAGGGAGAGAAAGAAGAGATCGAAAGCTAGGTCAAGCGTATTCGCTCCCTAGTAATTGAAACATAAGAAATACCACCTCAAACTGGATTAGGCTTTTACCTTCACCGCAAGAGGCCGAGCCAGTATAAACTCCCTGTGTACTTTGTCCCGCTTAACCCCTTTAAGCTAACCTAGTTGCGATGGCTCCATGACTAAGTCCTCACACTAGGACATCTGCCGTGACAACCCCACGACAAGTGGCTTCTCTCGAGAAAAATAGCAAACGGTGAGTAAACGAATTACTGTTGGGCAATTGATAGAACTTCGAATAATCATGAAGCTATCCAAGAAATGATCATTATATAGGCAACACGTCCAAGATTAGTAGACCGACTCTTGCCTGCATCTACTACTATTACTCCACACATCGACCGCTATCCAGCATGCATCTAGTGTATTAAGTTCATGGAGAAATGGTGTAATGCAATAAGAACGATGACATGATGTAGACAAGATCTATTTATGTAGAAATAGACCCCATTGTTTTATCCTTAGTAGCAATGATACATACGTGTTGGTTCCCCTTTTATCACTAGGATCAAACACCATAAGATCGAACCCACTACAAAGCACCTCTTCCCATTGCAAGATAAATAGATCAAGTTGGCCAAACAAAACCCAAATATCGGAGAAGAAATACGAGGCTATAAGCAATCATGCATATAAGAGATCAAAGAAACTCAAATAACTTTCATGGATAAAAAGATATAGATCTGATCATAAACTCAAAATTCATGGGATCCCAACAAACACACCACAAAAGAGTTACAACATATAGATCTCCAAGAGACCATTGTATTGAGAATCAAACGAGAGAGAGGAAGCCATCTAGCTACTAACTACGGACCCGAAGGTCTACGAAGAACTACTCACGCATCATCAGAGAGGCACCAATGGAAGTGGTGAACCCCTCCGTGATGCTGTCTAGATTGGATCTGGTGGGTCTGGACTCTACGACGGCTGGAATTGATTTTCATCGACTCCCCTAGGGTTTTTGGAACATTGGGGCATTTATAAGAAAAGAGGCGGTGCAGGAGGCCACCAAGGTGGGCACAACCCACCTGGGCACGCCTGGGGCCCAGGCGCGCCCTGGTGGGTTGTGGCCCCCTCGGGGCACCCCCAAGTGCTTCTCCGGTCCATTGGATGTCTTCTGGTCCATAAAAATTCCACAAAAAGTTTCGCTGCGTTTGGACTCCATTTGGTATTGATTATCTGTGATGTAAAAAACATGCAAAAAACAACAACTGGCACTTGGCACTATGTCAATAGGTTAGTACCCAAAAATGATATAAAATGACAATAAAATGATTATAAAAGATCCAAGATTGATAATATAACAACATGGAACAATAAAAAAATATAGATACATTGGAGACGTATCACCTCTCTAGCAAAAGTTTGGCCTCCACTGAGATCTTCACCAAGCCTCGTCACTGTGCCATCAGATAAACCTTTGGGTTCTGTTGCCCCTACAACAAAGAGAAAGTTGTTGCCTGATGAAAAAGTTGTTGCTGCTGCTAAGACGGCCAAGACAATTGTTCCTGCTTCCACAGAGGAATATGACTTTGATCTTATTTTTGACATAAATGAAGGTGCCTCCTATGATGCAAATCCATCTGATTTAAGCAGCTTGGGCCTGCCTGAAGATGTTACCAAGATGGTAGCAGAACACTTCACTGAGCTGAAAGAAATTACCAAGGAACTAAACCAAGCTGTCGAGGACAAGAAACTCCTTGAGCAAATGATAAGGATGCCAAATCTGAGTCAAAGAGAAAAGATGTGAACAAGGGGATTCTTGAGATCACCAAAGCCCTCACTGTGATGAGGAACAACAAGATTGAGTGGCACTCCAAGATGAAAATGGATGTTTCTCAGATTTGTGATTGTAGAAATGGTGAGATTAAGCGTCAAGCAGATCTTGCTCGACGAAGAGAAAGAGAAGAGAAGCGTCAGAAAACACAAGCTAGAGCCAGCCAGTCGAAGGCTATCAAGGATCGTTGAATCCAATCTATAACAACTGATGCACCTATTCACTCAAGTGTTCCACTGCAATAGATACCACCATCCCCTCGTTTCGAGGAAGAAACCGAGCAACAAGTTGTGCCTGTGGTAGTTTCATTCCTACCTCATTTACGCAAGAATCAGATGTGATGGATATCGTTGTGGACAATCTTGTCGAAGAGAATGTCATGCCCGAGCAACACGCTCCTGAAGAAAAAGTTGACGAAGAGATTGAGATGGAAAAGGCAACTTCATCGCCTTTGAAGGAAAGTTATGTTGGGCACTCCGGATCCATCAATGTGGGTGATAAAGTTGAGGGGAGCAAGTTGCTTCTCGAGGAAATACCACCCGATCTCCTCATATGGTTCCCCTACCCAGATGGAGGTTGACCCTGCTCCTGGTTCCTTGGCTTCACAGCTAGAACAGGAAGAAAGAAAATTGGAAGAGACCATGGCTCACGAAGGATAAGCTCAAGTAGTTGTACCACCAGTGTTGCCATAGCAGACTGAATAAGAACAAGTTGTGACTCAATTGACCGAAGAAGTTGTTGTGCCACCTACTATTGAGAGTTCACCAAAAGAAAAGGCCCTAGTGCCTAAGAATGGGAAAGCCGCTGAAGGACTTCCAGCAAAGGAAATTGAAGGACAAACCGGTGCTCCCATGCCATCTGCTCCAGACAAAGCTAAAAGGCCACTTGCACCATTAAAGACTATCAATGAGAATGTGCCAGCCTCTGATGATGTTCAGCCGATGGAAGTTAGCGATGAAGAAAATCGAAGAAATCCACATTAATCAATTCCGCTATTTCCAGTTGAGTACGTCCCCAATGGCCTTGCATTTAATGAAAATCTTCATTTCTCAAAGCTTGCATTCTTTCAGATCATCCCTTACGATGGGGAAAGGACTTCATTGTCACCGAGGTTTTGGACTGAGGAACAAGCCATTTATTATGCTCAAATTCTGTCCGGCAAGGATAGAATTTTCAATCATAAGATATTGAACTTTGTTGAACTCGAAGGAATACCCTACTTCCATCATGCAATTGAGCATATTGAACATGCTCTCCTGAAGGGGTTCATGCGCTTCAATCATGGCTGAAACAAAGAGATTATCCTTCAATTCTATGCCATGCTATACATCTCAGGAGATCTTGGCAACACCTCATCCTGGACTCTTGAATGATGACTGACAAAGAAAGGATCAAATGTTCGACATATCATTTTCTTGTGCTGATAAATATTCCTCGATGTGAGTTTGAGAGGGATAGAGAGCACATGATGCATTTTTGGGACGTGTCTAAAGCACACAACTCCACATACTGATGGATCCCACCATGGTTGGCGACGAATGCATCGATATTGATCCAAAGAAGTTGGCCTATGACAACAAAGTACTATTTCACATTCTGTGCAGTCCTATCACACCAACAAACAGACCGAATTCCATCAAAGGCTTTGTGGGAAATACACTTTTGGCCATGTCTCAAGGAATTAAGTTCGACATTCCTGACCTTTTCATTCGAAACCTTGCATGTGCAGCTGACAGTCCACGGTCATTGAAGCCCTATGCTCCATGGGTCATGTTTGCAATCAAGCAACTTATCGATGAGAAATTCTTCTGGGCTTACATTTCGAAAGTATTCATGCATGCCACCAGTTCGTGACACTGTGCGCATTGTGAAGGATAGTGGAAAAGGGAAGGAACATGTTGATACTGCTGCAAATGCTTCTGCGTCTGAAAATGCACCGAAGGTCAAGAAAGCCATGGTTGTAATCCCTCATGAGGAAAATTCATCTCTTTATGAGATTTGTATTCGCACGCAGCAGACACTAGAAAGCCACATTAAACTGGATAGAAAAGAAAAGGTGGAGCTAATCACTAAGCTGAATTTGGTTCATATCACACTCGCCAAATTCTTCTACATGTGAAGGAAGCAAGGGAGCACTCATGGAATTTGTTGAGGAAGCATTACTCTCGCAACAATTTAGCTAAAAAGGCATCATAAGCAGTATGACTACCTGGACTTGCTTGCTGTTCCGCGCATCCGAAGACAGAAGGGAAAATAGCTGAAACCTACTATGCTATTTGTGTCGTAAGTCTACAATGGAAGCCCAGCCCAAACCCCCCTATTTTCTTCCTCCTCCTATTCATAGGGGATCATGGCACCGCATCCACGGCACCATGGCCGGCCGTGGCCACGTGTCGGTGATCCGCCCCCCTGTCCGCCTACAAGATGCCCCCACCTCGACGCCAGGCGAACCCTAGCACCCCACTTCACCCTTTCCTCCGCTCGCTCTCCTTTCTCCGCGTGAAACCGCCGCTGCCGTCGCCATGGCCGCGACCATCGTGCTCCCCGCGCTGTGAGAAGACATCCAGGAGAACTGCCACGGTCCACTTAGTCCTTCCCGAGGACCAAATCAAGCGGGGACGGCCCGTACACTCGCCATCGCCACCATCTTCATCATGTACATCGTCGTCGTCCGCCGTGGATTCCCGCCACTCCTGTCCACCTCCGGCCTCCCCGACCTCGCCATCGAGCTCGCAGTGAGCTTCTCCTCCATATCCCCCCGTTTTCCCCTTCGATCTGACGCCGTAGACTGCTCGGCCCGTTCGTGCCCATGGTCGCGCCCGCACACGTGTGCTGCTCCAGCGTAAGCCCCTGCCCGCAGCCCACATGCCTAGCCTCGCCCCCGCTGGCGCCCGTCACGCCCCTGCATCGCCGCTCCGGGCTGAGGCCGCCCCCGTCCTGCTCCGTCCGGTCGGGCGCCGCCGCATCCCGCGCCACCGCCTCCCGCTTCGCTCCCGCTGCCGCTGCTCTGTATTAGCTGCCGCTACTACTTGCTGCAGTGCTGCCTTGCTCCACTAGCTACTGCTGCTATGCGCTGCTGCTAGCTACTGCTACCGCCGGTTGCTACTTCTATAGGCCATGGCGACTACCATGGTTGAGTGTGTTCTGTGGTCTGCGTGCGTGTGTGTGTGTTCTGGGTATGAGTGAGGCCGGCCCTATCTAGATTAGTTAGTACAACTAATTAGATTAGTTTAGGGCTGCTACTTTATATGTTAATTAAATAGCCTATGGGTTTGTGACAGGTGGTCCCTCACACTAAATAACCCATTAGTGAAAAGGCTAGTCAATGACATGTGGGACCAACTATTAGATTAATATGCTAAAATTAGATTAAAATATCTAAGTCAATGACATGCGGACCCACATGCACTATTCACTTTGACTGGTCAAGGCTGACTAGGTAGTTTACTTGGTCCCACCAGTCAGCCACTGGTTCGGTACACTTCTGGGTGTACCTAATAATTGTCCTATTATTTTCGAAATAATGATAATTATAGGAATTAAAAGAAACGAGTTAAACTTTGAAAAATCATATAAGATAATCTATCAGTCAGATGAAAATAATTTGTACATTAAAGTTGCTTAGAACAACGAGACGAATCCGAATACGCGGTCCACTCGTCTGCCACACGTCCCTAGCATAGAGAATATGCAACTTTCCCCCTCCGGTTCGTCTGTCCAAAAACGAGAAACACTGGGAATACTTTCTCGGATGTTTCCCCCCTTCGCTAGTAGCACCTAATACCGTGTTAGGGCACACCTAGCACTGCTCATTGTCATGTCATGCATTGTCATGCATATGTTTGCATTATATTTATTGTTTCTTCCCTCTCTTCTCTTGTTAGACACCGAGACCGACGTTGCTGCTACCCAGTACGACTACGGTGTTGATGACTTGCCAGAGCAACTAGGAAAGCCCCCCCTTGATCAACCTGATATCGCCCATTCCTTCTCTCTACTGCTTACATTAGGGTAGTGTAGTTTGTTACTGCTTTCGGTTAATCCTATTTTACTGCATAGCCTGTCTTTGCTACTACTGTTGTTACCTTTACCTGCAATCATAAATGCTTAGTATAGGATGCTAGTATTCCATTAGTGGCACTACATTCTTGTCCGTCTGCCATGCTATACTATCGGGCCGTGATCACTAGGAGGTGATCACGGGTATATACTATATATCTTATACATGATACATGTGGTTACTAAAGACGGGTCGACTCGTAGAGTACCCGCGAGTGATTTACGGATTAGGGGCTAAAAGGACGTTTGTCCGGACGACCCTTTGGGTGGATCTTTGTGGCGGAGCGACAGGGCAGGTTGAGACCACCTAGGAGAGAGGTGGGCTGGCCCTGGTCGGCGTCTGTGGATACTTCAATTAACATGCGTAACGAGATCTTGGTATTTGATCTGAGTCTGGACACTGGCCTATATGCACTAACCAACTACGCATGAACAGTTATGGGCACTCGACGTCGTGGTATCAGCCAAAACCTTCTTGACGTCAGCGACTGAGTAGCGCACACCGGGTTGGACGGCGTAACCCAACTTCCTTTGTAATGGAGGTTGCTAGGTCTGCTCATCGGATGCGTACACAACGTGCAGGTGTGCAACCGGTAATGGGCCCAGACCCTTGTGCGGTTAGGATTTAGACCGACGTGTTGACCTCTCTGTTGTGCCAAGGTGGGGCTACGACGTGTTGATCTTCCGAGGCCGGGCATGACCCAGGAAAGTGTGTCCGGCCAGAGGGATCGAGCGTGTTGGGTAATATGGTGCACCCATGCAGGGAAGTCGATCTATTCGAATAGCCATGTCCCTCGGTAAAGGGATGACCCGGAGTTGTTTGACCTTATGACAACTAGAACCGGATACTTAATAGAACACACCTAGAAAAGTTCCAGAAACAACCCGGTGATTGCTTTCCCACAGGGCGATGAGGGGAGGATCGCCGGGTAGGATTATGCTATGCGATGATACTTGGTGAACTTACCATGTACTCTCTTCTATATGATTCAAGATGGAGGCTGCCAGAAGCGTAGTCTTTCATAGGACTAGCTTTCCCCCTCTTATTCTGGCATTCTGCAGTTCAGTCCACATATACTACTCATTTCATTGATACCAATGCATATGTAGTGTAGATCCTTTCTTGTGAGTACTTTGGAAGAGTATGTCGGTGTTCTAGGAACGGGGGTCCCCAGATTTGCCTGCCTGCGGCCTGCGGCGTGGCTCAGGTGGGGGCCCAGCGTGACCCATCTTCATCAGCGCAAGCTCAAGACCCTCGCGAGGGGCCAAGCCTCGCGGGGCGGACGACAGGAAGCTTCCTCAAAGGCAGCCTCATCAGGCAGGCTCGCGAGGAGGCGGAGAGATCAAGGCAGGGGTACCTCACGAGGATCCCGTGACGCAAGCCATGACGATCAAGGCCAGGCGGGCGCCGGCCTGCGTAGTGTCCTTGTTTCCCCTTTGGTGCAAAGGGGGCAAGCACAGGCCAAGGCATCGGGCAAAGGTTGCCATTCCGGTGCAACAAGACCAAGACCAGCAGAGCGGCAGGACGGAGGTCACCGTGGAGCCCAAGACGGAGTCATCACCAGTGCTTTTAGCAGCCGAAGACCACCTTTGGTCAGGATAACTTGTACTAGATGTTCCCCTTCAAAATGGCCAATTGTTGGCGCCCTTCCCGCTTAATTATTCCAGGAGAGGCCCAGGGCCTCTATAAATAGAGCTACCCTCCACCAAGGAAGAGGACACCTGGGAAGAAAGAGAAGAGAGAGAGATCGGGTAGAACCCTAGTAGAGAGAAAGAGAGGCGACGGAACTCACCCTAGCAGTTCATCGCACCAGCTCAAGAACACCTCTCGCGAGGCTGTTCTTCCCTTGTACTATTCATCATCAGCCCCAGAGGCAATCCACCACACCACACACTGGAGTAGGGTATTACACCACAACGGTGGCCCGAACCAGTATAAACCTCGTGTCTCTTGTGTTGTTCATCATTTTCATCTTAGTTCGCACGAGAGGATCGGACGTAGATCGGTAGGGGAGAGATCTCCGTGCGCACCCCAGTGTTTGAACCTCAAGGGTCAGCCGGAACCCGAAATCCGACATTTGGCGCGCCAGGTAGGGGTGCGCCGGAATCTTTCTTCCGCTGTTCGCGTGTGATCTTACGTCGTGTCCATGGCTGACGCTCGCCGGGCTCGCGTCGCCCAGACGGCGCCCGTCGGCGGCCACCCACATCGTTCCCCGTCGCCCGCCGCCAACGCCGCTACCGGCCCGGCGGGGAACGAGCAGCATGCCTCGTCCCAGCATCCCTCAGTGCGGCGGGATGGCTGCACCGCCACCCCGTCACTGACTCCAGCTGGCTCGTCGTCCCACGCCCGTCGCGCACCCATGGATGCGCATGCCTCACTGCTCTTGGCGCGGGAGCTCCTCCACTATTGCCCCGTCGACAACCTCTATGAGGACTGGCTCGCCCGCATCACCGAGCTCGTCAGTGCCGCAGGGGGCTCCCCCTTGCGGTCCCTCTCGCTGCTTGGACCTCCATCCCGTGCAGGGGGCGAGGATCAGGAGGCGCCTCGGCCGCCTCCTCCCCAAGAAGGTGCCTTGCCTCCAAGGCGCGCAGCCCCAGGGCGGGACCCTCCACGTCCGGGGCCTGCGCAGCAAGAAGGGAGCTGCCAAGAGATCCCACGTCCCAGGGAAGGTGCTCGCGCGCTCCCAGCGCCGGCGCGCCAAGATCGCGCCCCAGCGCCTCCACGACAAAACCCCGCGCTGCTCCCAGTGGCGGCACGTGATGACCCGCAAGAACAAGTCCAACACCAGCAAAGGGCACCGGTGGCCATGGTGGGCTGCCTCGCCTTCACCCCCAAGCTGTGCGGCGTCACATGGCCAGGCAAGTTCAAGCCTGACCTCCCTCCCTGCTACGATGGCACAGCGGACCCCGCGGAGTTCCTGCAGCTCTACGAGCTGGGCATTGTAGCCGCCAACGGAGACGAAAAGGTCATGGCGAATTGGTTCCCCATGGCGCTCAAGGACGACGCCCGCACCTGGCTCCTGAACCTGGCTCCCGGCACGATCTCCTCCTGGAGCGAGATGCGCACCCGCTTCATCGCCAACTTCCAGGGCACACGTGACCGGCCCCCGGCCGTGAGCGACCTGCGCCGTATCAAGCAACAGCCAAGAGAAACCCTGCAGAAATACATCCAGTGCTTCAACTACGCTCGCCTCAAGATCCCCAAGGTGACTGAAGAAGCTATCATCTCAGCCTTCTCCGACGGCGTGCGCGACGTCAAGATGAAGGAAGAGCTAGCAATCCATGAAGACCTGTGCACATCCCTGGAGCTGTTCAACTTGGCGACCAAGTGTGCCAGGGCCGAGGAAGGGCGCCTCTCCCTCCTCGAGCTCCCGACAGCTGACCCGGAAGAAAAGAAGCCCAAGGCCAAAGACGTGAAGCGCAAGGGGGCTGCCGTGCTAGCAGCGGAACCGGACACTAAGCGAGGCAGGGATCAGCCCGAGTCATCCAAGGGTGGATGGTACTGCATGTACAACGACCTCCACACCCACAACACCAACGAATGTCAAGAGCTCAGAGCCGTGCGAGATGGGCGAATCGGCCGACGCCCAGAGCGCAACGACAGGGGCTATGGCCGAGGAGGAGGAAGAGGTGGCGGACGATGGGAAGACCGCGGCCTTCGCCAGGGATGGCATGACCGCCCTCCCGAGGACTTCTGGCAGGATCATCCTCGCGAGGGAGGCTGGAGGGACCAGCCTCGTGAGGGCCACTCGCACGGCAACACGGGCCTCCCTCCTCTGCCGCCTCTACCAAGGAGGAACGAAGACCAACACCAAGACGATGGGGCTGGGGGCTTCCAAGAGCCATGTGCAATCGCTTGCATCTTGGGTGGCGCCCAGGCCCCAGCCTCACAGCGCATCTTCAAGCAGTTTGCTCGCGAGGTGAATGTAGTCCTTCCCAAGCTTGAGGCCACGCGCCCTCTCAGGTGGTCTTCGTGCACGATCACGCTCAGTTCCGCAGATCAGCTCAAGTGTACGGCAACGGCCGGAGTCCTCCCGATGCTTTGCTCCCCAGTCACCAGCAACGTGTAGGTCACCAGGACCCTCATCGATGGTGGGGAAGGACTCAACGTCCTGTCCGTCGAGACGTTCGACAATCTCTAAGTGCCGTACGACCAGCTTCAGCCGACCAAGCCTTTCTCAGGAGTCACCGATGGTTCCACTGTTCCAATTGGGCAGGTTCGCCTTCCGGTCACCTTCGGGCAACGCAACAACTACCGCACCGAGCTCATCGACTTGGACGTCGCTCACATCCGCCTGCCGTACAACGCCATCCTCGGGTACCCAGCCCTAGCCAAGTTCATGGCAATGACCCACCATGGTTACATTGTCCTCAAGATGCCAGGAAGCGGTGGAGTCATCACCGTACCCTGTGAAGAAAGGGACGCGGTGTGCTCGCTCGAGCGTGCGTTCCAACCCGCAGCAATCGAAGACCCAGACCACAGGAGCGGGAGCCACAAGCCCGAGCCACAAGGAGGCAGGCACCTCCGGAGGTATCGCGTCAGGGTTCGCGCCCGATCAGGGAGCGCCGCCCTCTCACGCATAGGAAGGTGCGTCCGGCGCCCTCCTCAGGCAGGGCTCAGGGCTCTCTCTTGGAGAGCCGCCGACCTTGCCAAGGTCGCGGGGAAGGCGCTCGGACACCACTTGGAGGTGTGCTTTCAATCACGCTTCCCTCAGGAAGGTACAAGTCAAAGAAGATCAAACCCTCAGGAGTTCATTGCAAGGAACACCCATGAGCTACAAGAGTCCAGAGTCACGCGCGGCAGCCGCCGCTCACCTGCCGTGGCCCCACATCCAGGCGAAGATGGAGGACTGCACGTCTGCGTCGACGTACCAGGGCTCAACCGAGATGCGTCCCAGGAGCGCCTATGGCCTTCGGCCGTAGGGTGCTATGAGGGACCACCTCACAGCTACGTTCGCATGCCCTTCGGCCTGTCGAGCTCAGTCGCCGCACATCGACACCTGTTGAGGAGCATTCTGGAGGCTCAGGAGGTCAGGCATCGCGCGGTCCTGGCGGAGGTGGCGATGTTCCCCGAAGACCTGCAAGCGCCACTGGAGCCTCCCGAGGCCACTGGGCCTGGGGGATCATGAGGGCCGATGTCTTCACCGCGCATCGCTCACTTCCTCAGCATCACTTCATCTTCGACGGCACCAGGTGACATCTTTCAGAGTTCTACTTTCAGCTGGGAGCGCCCACAGGGCTGCGCCATTCCCAGGCCGCGTGGGTCCATCCCCGTGGCATGTATCCATTTTGGTTATGCTGTTTACCTACCTTGTTGGGGGCGCCCCTCGGGCTGCATCATCCCCACGCCGCTCGGGCCCGACCGAGCGGCAGTTGCTTTTCCAGCATTTACCTTAGGGTGAAGTTGTTCTTTCACGCTTAATCTGATTCCCATAATTATCACCTACTGCTTGTCGTCATGCAAAGCGCTTGCATGTTAAAAGGGGGGTACCTGAGCATCGCGACTCATGGGCTCCTACTGGCTCTCCAGCCCTCACCCCCTGGCCTTGACCCACGGCATCGCGACCTGTCATACCAGCGACGGATGAGCTCGCTCGAGGGCTGGGACCTGAGGACGTAGAGCATTTGCATTCTAACAACCCTGCAGGAACACACCAATTAATAAAGGCCCAGAGCCAGGCGCAACCCGCCTCGAGGTAGGGCCTCGTGAGTCCCGCGCTGGCTCACGGGTGCCCAGATACACCTCTCCTAGCCCTACCATGCCGGCCACGTGTCAGGGCGGGGCTGTACACGCCCCGGGGGCTCCTCCCGGAGGGGAGCCCCCTCCCACGCACCAGTGGAAGCACCATGCTTCGCGCTGGCTGACGACACTGCCGAGGAGCGGCTATGCCCGTACACATACGGAAGAGCTATGCTCCGCACTGGTGATAAACAACTGAGGGCGGCCCACGGCCGTACCAACCTCAGGGAGCCTAGAGCTCAGTGTCCGGCACCATCGCAACACCTCCCCTCGGGAGTGCCGCGCGAGGGGGCTGGACACGGGGGCTACGCCCGGGCCTCGCCCGAGCGCACGCCACCTAGCCAGGTCCCTTGGACCTGGTCGTCGCGTGCCACTCCCCGAGCGGAGCCAAGGTACGAAACCCGTTTGAGCATCAAGGGGGACTCCTGAGCATCGCGACTCAGGAGCCTAACTTGCCACGTAGCCCCTCACTCCTTAGTCCCGTCCTTGGTTTCCGTTCAGGGCTAACGCTGGGTGAGGTACATGCGGGGCCGGGCCCGGCCGATGTAGAACGGTCAATCCACTTCTCGCTCCCCCTTCCCTACTTGTTGCTCGCGCGTCAAGGGGGACTCCTGAGCATCGCGACTCAGGAGCCTAACTTGCCATGTAGCCCCTCACTCCTTAGTCCCATCCTTGGTTTCCGGTCGGGGCTAATGCTGGGTGAGGTACGCGCGGGGCCGGGCCCTGCCGACATAGAGCATAAGCAAGTAGGAGAGGAAAATGCAAATTCTAGGAAATTCAAAGCAAATATTACAAGCCATAAGATTGTTCCACAACGCCAAACACAAGTTTAAACGCCTCCGCGAGGCATGGTGCATGTGCAGGAATAAAACAGGATGGAAGTCACGAAGGGATCACTCCCCAGTAATGCCATCACCGATGGTGGAGTCACGCTGGACGGCTTCACGTACGCTTCGGTAATGGAGGTTGCTAGGAATAAAACAGAATGCTTCGGTAATGGAGGTTGCTAGGTCTGCTCACCGGCCGCGTACGCAACATGCAGGTGTGCAACGGGTGATGGGCCCAGACCCCTGCGCGCTTAGGATTTAGACCGGCGTGCCGACCTCTCTGTTGTGCCTAGGTGGGGCTGCGATGTGTTGATCTTTCGAGGACAAGCATGACCCGGGAAAGTGTGTCTGGCCAGAGGGATCGAGTGTGTTGGGTAATGTGGTGCACCCCTGCAGGGAAGTTCATCTATTTGAATAGCCGTGTCCCTTGGTAAAAGGACGACCGGAGTTGTACTTCGACCTTATGACAACTAGAACCAGATAGTTAATAAAACACACCCAGAAAAGTTCCACACACAACCCGGTGATCGCTTTCCCACAGGGCAACGAGGGGAGGATCGCCGGGTAGGATTATGCTATGCAATGATACTTGGTGAACTTACCATGTACTCTATTCTCAAGATGGAGGCTGCCAGAGGTGTAGTCTTTGATGGGACTAGCTTTCCCACTCTTATTCTGGCATTCTGCAGTTCAGTCCACAGATACTACTCATTTCATTGATACCAATGCATATGTAGTGTAGATCCTTGCTTGCGAGTACTTCGGTGAGTACTCATGGTTGCTTTGCTCCCCCTTTCCTTTCCTCTCGGTTGTCGCAACCAGATGCTGGACTCTAGGTACCCGAGGACCCCGAGGATGATTCTACGTGGAGTTCGACTTCGAGTAGTAGTTAGGTGGTCCCAAGCAGGAGGCCTTGCCTTTTCGATCGTTGCTTCTTTTGTGCTAGTCTTCTTAAGGAAAACTTGTTTAACTTATGTGTGTACTCAGATATTATTGCTTCTGCTGACTCTTGTGTCTTCGAGCATTTGTATTCGAGCCTATGAGGCCCCTGGCTTGTAATATAAAGCTTGTATTATTTTATTTGTGTCTAGAGTTGTGTTGTGATATCTTCCCGTGAGTCCTTGATCTTGATCGTACACATTTGCGTGTATGATTAGTGTATGATTAAATCGAGGGCGTCACCATTGTTCCCACCTCAGTGGCCTCCCGCATCGCCTCTTTGCTCTATAAATACCACAATATTCGAGAAACCCTAGGGGAGTCAACGAAAATCAATTCCAGCCACCGCAAGTTCCAGAAACACCAGATCCAATCTAGACACCATCACGGAGGTGTTCATGATCCTCATTGACGCCTCTCCAATGATGCATGAGTAGTCTTTTGTAGACCTTCGGGTCCGTAGTTAGTAGCTAGATGGCTTCCTCTCTCTCTCTCTTTTGATTCTCAATACAATGGTCTCTTGGAGATCCATATGATGTAACTCTTTTTGCGGTGTGTTTGATGGGATCCGATGAACTTTGAGTTTATGATTAGATCTATGTTTTTATCCATGAAATTTATTTGAGTCTTTTGATCTCTTATATGCATGATCGCTTATAGCCTCGTATTTCTTCTCTGATATTTGGATTTTGTTTGGCCAACTTGATCTATTTATCTTGCCATGGGAAGAGGTGCTTTGTGATGGGTTCGATCTTACGGTGCTTGATCCCAATGACAGACGGGGAATCGACACGTATGTATCGTTGCTATTAAGGATAACAAGATGGGGTCTATTTCTAGATAAATAGATCTTGTCTACATCATGTCATCATTCTTATTGCATTACTCCATTTCTCCATGAACTTAATATACTAAATGCATGCTGGATTGTGGTCGATGTGTGGAGTAATAGTACTAGATGAAGGCAGGAGTTGGTCTACTAATATTGGACGTGATGCCTATATAATGATCATTGCCTGGATATCGTCATGATTATTTGAAGTTCTATCAATTACCCAACAGTAATTTGTTTACCCACTGTTTGCTATTTTTCTCGAGAGAAGCCACTAGTGAACCTATGGCCCGCGGGTCTCTTCTTTATTATATTTGCCTCTGTGATATAATTTTATTTGCTTTTATTTTCAGATCTATTAATCCAAAAACCCAAAAATACCTAGCTGAATTTTATTTGCATTTATCAATCTACTGCAATTTTTATCCCGTCTACTTGCCAATTTCTGGTGTCGTTACTCAAAAGGGATTGATAACCCCTTTAATACATCAGGTTGCGAGTATTCAGCTATGTGTTGGCACATGTGTCACTCATCCAATGGGCGAGATGCGCCTATGATATGTTGACACATGGACTGGCCCAAAAGTGGCCCATAAATATTAAATGGGCCGGCCCAACTAAAGGCCCACAAGATTCTGCGGACCATAATGGGCCTACCTAGCTAAAGGCCATGAGATTTTGCCGACAATAATGGGCCGGCCCAGCTAAAGGCCCACAAGATTTTGAGGACACTAGTGGGCCGTCCCATTAATAGGCTGCCATGTTTTGGGCCAAATATCGGCCCATATTTGATCCGGTCCATTAACACCCTGCCACATTCCGGGCGTAATAAAGGCCCATATGAGAGCCGACCCGTTAAAATCCCACCATGTTTTGGGCCAAATTACGGCCCAGATCAGATTTGGCCCTTTAAGAGGCTTTGGGCTAAATTATGGTCCATATCAGATTCGGCCCGTCAACTAGATGCTATGCTTTTCGGCCCACTTGCTAAAGGCCCATTTAGTAATTCGACCTGATATTAGTTTCGGCCTGTTAAAGGCCCGTTTAACATTTCAGCCCTATATTTATATCGGACTGTTAAAAGGCCGCCATATAGTTCAGCCTAACTATGGCCCGGTTTGCATCCTGCCTGCTCACAACCGATAATATGATTGGGCCAAACAAGGACCGAGACAATTTTGGCGTGTTAACGGCCCGTGATGTGATTGGCACAATCATGGGCCAGGCTCTATTTCGGCCTGCTGTCGGCCCGTGAGCTGTGCGACACGTTTTAGGCCCAACCTACTTTTCAGCCTACCAAAAGCCCATTGAGTTTTCTTGCGAAAATAGGGCCGGCGGTTTACTTGGCCTATTAAAGGCCCGAATCTACTAGTGGGCCAGTTTACATTTAGGCATGTTAACGGACCAAGATGACTGGGCCCATGGTGCGGATCATACATAGTGATTGGCATGATGGCCCGATTATGTACTGTAATTTTACGGTTTGGCCAGTTTACTGCGAAGACAGGATATATATACAGTAAAGTAACTGCAACATCGTGAATAAGAAAAAACCTAGACTATACAATAAAGAAATTATGACATATTACATCCACTGGGCATCAAAGTTCACCACTATGATAATAAAGCACAAGCAGACAACATATTACATACACTGGACATCAAAGATCGCCACCAGTGCAAATAAACACGCCGACAAAATAATATACAAAACCGACAGTACTTCAATAGAGTTCAAGTAAGGTTAGCCCTGCTCGGGAGATGCAGCGCAAGTAGCTGAGCAAGCTGATGAGACTGTGCTTGTTTGACACTTATATCCTCCTCACTCTGAAAGGTAAACAAGCGGACAGATAACAGGTTTTGCACATATAACTATCAGTGCTGACAATTCATCACATTCCTTACTGACGAATAAAGTGACACGGTTTAAATTAGCATTAACACAATATGGTACTGTTCAGGTTAAGACATGGCAGGAAATGACATTGTGAAGGAGTTGGCAGCTTCACGACACCACTGGATTAATCAAGAACTCATAAGTATCAATGGTTAGTGTGCTCTCAATTTATCCCATTTCAGATTGGCAAATAAAGAGATGGTTTCAATAATAGTAGAATGATATGGCATTGTTCATAGTTAAGACATTGCAGAATATGACATTGTGCTGAGTGGGTAGGTTCACCACACCATTGGATTATGGATCAAGAACAGAAGCATACATGCAGTGCAAAAGAAGATCACTTGCTCTGTATAGTTTAATTTACATGGTATGAAGAAGGAACTTGGTTGTACAACTGAAAACTTAAATTGAGAAGGACAAACTTTGGTTTATGAAGTACATAATAAACTTTAAACATGCAATTTGATGCAAACACCAAAAATAAACACATGTTGCAGTCATGCCTAACCAAATATACACAACAAAGTTTGAAGGCTTGAGAAGGACAAACTTACATTATTGGTGAAGACAGGCTCTATAAAGCCCTTGTCCATGTTGATGGGGGGGGGGGGCAATTCAAGAAGTTTACCACAAAATCTTCTTCATAAGCATTGCCTTTATTCTACATTGTGTTAAGAGTAAATATAGATTTGAGAATATAAGCAAAATGGAGAATATTTAAGATAAGATGAAGAGTGATGCTACATAACCAAGTAGCTATAAATGTAAGTACATCGATACAGGCAAAAGGTACAGACAAGAGCAATGCAGAGCTAAACTTCTTCAGTACCATCGGCGTTATCCAACCTTATGGTAAGAGTAAATATAGATCCGATGTGTAGAAAATGGAGGGTAAACGAAAATAAGCTGCAGAGTGATGGTACATGAATAACTAGCTGTCAATATAAGTACACTAATAAAGTATAGCATGTACTTACAAGAACAATGCAGAGCTAAAAAAATTCATTGGCATTGGATATATTCTACACTAATGTAACCATTTATACAGATCAGATAATTTGGAGCAAACAATTGATAAGCAAGCTATCATGCATACTGCTGCCACATAATGAACCAGGTATGAATGCAAGTATAGTGATACAGGACAACATGTACTAACAAGAGCAAAGCAGTGGGTAGAATATTTGCGATATCCTGTCGTCCTTTTCAAACCGGAATTCTTCTTCGAGCAGATTTCCTGCAAAAGAGATCCGTAAGGCACATGCGCAAAAGTAGAAGTTCAAATTGTCATGTGATATCATAGATAGTACCTCATCCTGGGAACAAGACCAGTGCATAGCAAGGTTTTTCCATTCAATGTCTTCTAAATTTAGCACATGAGACTTCACTGGAAATTCGTTTATAGACTTGCCATCAAAGTGTGATTTCCTCAGGTAACACCGATACTGCTGCAATGCTTCCTTGTAAAGTGCAAGCAAGCTTTGCTCGTCATGACTATCCAGATTGACCCTCGCCTACTTACAACAATGTAATGTAAATCATTGATGTGTTCAATCAGCAGAAAACAGGAAAATAATCACCATGAATAATAGCACTTACACGTAAGTGGGATAGGAAGATGTGAAAATGGTGTTTGTCTTCACTATAATCTTCCCATGATGGGAATATATGCACGTATTCCCTAACAACATTGAAAGCATTGTCTATTAAATTGGGAATAACTGGAATGGGGTTCCAATCTGTAGGAATTGGCCGTCTCTGTAGTTGGGATAGGTCTTCGGCCGATGGACTTGCTGTACTTTTTACTGGAGTGGGATTTTTCTATGGTACGACTGGTGCTATGGCTACTGAAATTGGCATACCTTTTGCTGGAGTGCAGGTCCTGTGTGGTGGGGCTAGTGGTGTGGCCAGTGAAGTATGGGTACAGTCTGCTGGAGTCAGTCACACGTTTTGTGTCACTGGTTGTAGAGCCAATATAAGTGGGGTGATGTCTGATTTCTCCGGCACCACCACGTTTTTAAGGACTTTGCTGGTGCTCCTTCAGGTTCGGCAATCACCCTCTTCCTTTTTGATGTTTGATGCACAAGAACAACATTTGAGTAAAAAACATGGTATGATGACAGATGGAATATGTATTGACAATGGATGTGCATGGCATCTTGACATATATGATGAGTAAACTAAGCAGATGGCGGTGCAACAAAGTATAAGAAATGCAAGACAACTTATGCAAGATATACGCAATCAATAAAACCTTGCCAAATTAGTACATGCACCTTGAAGGGTGAACAGGACATGCCATCTGCCTTTGACTCCTCGAGGTCAGAATAGTCATTAGGATCATATTCTGAACAAGAATCTACAAGTGGGGAGCGTATGAGTTTCATTGCATCCAGAATGGCACTCAATGCCTTGGTGCCAATTTTGTAAGTCGCTGCAGTGTCCCACAATATTCTTCTGATGCACGGATTCTGATATTGACTGTGATTACGTATAATATCTGTGAAGCATGAAAACATAAATAGTAGTGAGATTATCTTTGTAACATAGAAGATACTCTAATACAGGGGCGCCCCTGTAAACCCTTGTGTGCTATCACTGGATTCTGATGATAGAGCCCATGTGTGTTGTAATATGGTGCGTGGATTAATATAATCTGGCACAAGTATGCACAAAAAATAGGCTCCAGAAGTAAGGATAGTTGGCAGATGATAGGTTCATAATATACTGTATAGAGAGTTTATTGCCAAACCATGATAACAAGAGCACACAACAACTAGGCAGATTGTAGTGTACATAAAAGGAGTACACCATAACCAGGATATATAAATTGAAAAAGTGGAACTGGTTGGAAATTACGGTGTTGTATTGCCGCTAATAATTGAAAGCCTATCGATCACGTACATGCCAGCTCTATCGGCTGTTGACTGCAGATGTCCCTGCTCCCCTTCTTGATAAGGAACATACTGTGCTTACTAAAGAAGAACAAAAGAGGAACATGTTGAAGAACAGAAGAGGAAGCATATTATTGAGATTCCCCTTCTTTCTATACAATGTTGGTTGCTCACCCATGATGAACCAGAGCGCCCAAAGAAATGCAATTCCATGATGTCTCTCTATATGTGGCCACATGCATTTGGAAAGTCAATTGGGAGCATTAGCTAACGAACTAAATGTGTGTCTATTAGCTAATGTCAGTATCATATCACATTCATATTTGAACAACCTTAGGACGAATGATTGGTGTGATATTTAGCTTTAAAGGGTGAACTACTGCTAGTAGGACACAAAACGCCTATGCAGATCGTAGTGTAGATATAATGGGAAAACCCTAAGCATCAGGAGTAAAATCAGCAAAGTGGAACTTGCTGGAATATATGTGCTAGTATTGCCGGTATGGCTAGAAAGGCTTCGAATACCGACTCTCTTCAACTGAAGGTTTGGTACTGTTAATTTCAGTGTAACTCTCAAAGGCGACACAACTCCTCGCATTTCCTTTCTAATCTTATAGGATTCAAGTGGGTAGGCCACTACAATTCCTATTCCTATGTTTACAAAATCCTACGAATTAGAGAGGCCCGAAGAGTTCAAAGTGTCCATCACAACCGACCGTATAGACCTCTACACTCTGCAAATCACTACAAAAAGAATACACTTCCGTGATGATACGTGTTTGTCACAGTAGGTCACGTTTTCTATCATGCATGTACATCCATGACAAATTTATGACAGAATCAAAATAGTCATACATGTGCTGTCGTAGAAGTGTTCCATGACATTACCAAAATTATCATCACGGAAGTGTATACTTCCATGACGATAAATCGCGCGTCATAGAAGTGCTTTCGTCAAGGGTGACCGACACGTGGCATCCACCGTAATGGGACGTCGTTAAGCTATCGTGTCCGGTTTTGGATCCGATATCCCGTTAACAGGCCAGGCCAATGGGAATTTTCCACATGTAAAATTCTCATTGGCGGGAGGAAACACGTGTCGACTCAACGTTCGGACAGATGTCATCCACTCATTGGACAGGAGGCGCCTATGATACGTCGACACGTCGCATGACCCAACAAAGGCCCATTCCGGTGAAAAGGCCGGGCCTGTCAAAATAAGCGGGCCGGCCCATTAGCGTCCTACTTGAGTCAGGCCCATTTATAAGTACGGCCCATACAAGTTACACAGAATCGGCCCATCAAAGGCCCATTCTAGATTCGACAATTTCTAGCCCATCGTCAGTTTAAGCCCGTTAACGGCCCGCTATGTTTTTGGGCCCAATTACGGCCCGAGCTTCTTTCGACCTATTAGCAGCCCATCATCAGTTCCAGCCTGTTAACGGCCCGGAACGTCTTTCGGCCTTTTCTCGGCCCATTCTGCAGTTGGGCCAATTCTAGCCCGATGTGACTTTAGGCCTGTCCTCGGCCCATTCGGTAAAGGGGCCAACTCTTAGCCCATTTTTTCCTCTCAGCATGTTAAGGGCCCGCACAACAGTTGGGCCTTTGACTTTACGTCCATTAGGGGCCCACGTTCCGCAGTGCATCATTTTAGCCCAACGCGACTTTCGGCCAGTTAAAAGCCTAGTTTGCAGATTGGGCCTCCTCTGGCCCATAACCCTTTCGGCCTCTTACTGGCCCGTAAAGTAAAAGGGCCGATACAAAATTGACATTTATTTCGGCCCGCTAAAGGCCCGCAAGGCCATTTCCATTTATACGGCCCTATCGAGCTTTACGCCTATTGACGGCCTACTAAGAGTCGTTGTTACGGTGGGCCCATTTGGGATCCACTTAATATTATTTTGACCAGTCCAATTAAGGCCCGCTTTGACTGCACATGTTTGTTCGTTTGTATGGCGTCCAGGAAATGTTTGGGCGTGTTGGCCCCTGTCGGTATCAAAACCGACGGATCTCGGGTAGGGGGTCCCGAACTATGCGTCTAAGGCGGATGGTAACCAGAGGCAGGGGACACGATGTTTACCCAGGTTCGGGCCCTCTCAATGGAGGTAATACCCTAAGTCCTGCTTGATTGATCTTGATGATATGAGTATTACAAGAGTTGATCTACCAGGAGATCGTAGAGGCTAAACCCTAGAAGCTAGCCTATGGTATGATTGTTGTTGTCCTACGGACTAAACCCTCCGGTTTATATAGACACCAGAGGGGCTAGGGTTACACAAAGTCGGTTACAAGGGAGGAGATCTACATATCCGTATTGCCAAGCTTGCCTTCCACGCCAAGGAGAGTCCCATCCGGACACGGGACGAAGTCTTCAATCTTGTATCTTCATAGTCCAACAGTCGGGCCAAAGGATATAGTCCGGCTTTCCGGAGACCCCCTAATCTAGGACTCCCTCAGTAGCCCCTGAACCAGGCTTCAATGACGATGAGTCCGGCGCGCAAATTGTCTTCGACATTGCAAGGCGGGTTCTTCTCCAAATTCTGAATATCCGCTGAGTAGTGTTCGGCTGCCCATAAATGTTGCACTTCTTGGCTTCTGCGCCCAATAAGGGCTATCTTCCACGTGTCGAGCGAATGCAAGGAGCCAGGGCATTTTTACATTCGCCCTCCTATCCATGTAAATAAATTGTCTATTAAAGGGACAGGGATTCTTAGATCCAAACCACACCATCCTCCCACGGCGAGTATCCATCGGAGCGCGCTCGAAAAAATCCATTCCAACATGGCCGGCCATCGCAGCTCCTCCTATCGCTCCCGTAGCCCTAAGCCCGTTGATTGGGAGAAGTGTTCCGTCCCGCACAGCCAATTAGTAGAGTTGCAGATCCAGGGATTTCTCCCTCCAGCATATATGGTCCCCGTTCGAGCCGGGCTCGCCACCTAAAATGGCGGGGAGCAAGCGGAGAGCTTCCTCAATCCCTCCAAGGGGGAGAGGGTATGGCTTGTCCCTTATTTACTAAGGGGACTTGGATTTCCAACCCATCCGTTCCTCCGCGGGCTACTGGAGTTTTACGGCCTCCAGTTGCATAATTTCACCCCCGCTTCCATATTACACATCGCTAGTTATGTTGCCCTTTGTGAGCTGTTTCTGGGCTGCGATGCTCATTTCGAGCTGTGGAAGAGGCTATTCTGCCTTGTGCCCCGCACACATGAGGGGTCGCTATATCAAGTGGGCGGAGCCGAAATATGGTGCATCGCCGGGACCGGATACCTGTCCGGTACCCCGAAGAAGACGTCCGAAGACTGGCCTTCGGAGTGGTTTTACATGGAGGACGTCCCCCTTCCAGATCCTATTCAGAGGGGTCTTCCCCAGTTCAACAATGCTCCTCTGAAGAAACGCTGAAGCTGGCGCCCACGGAGCCCCCAGGAGGAAGACAACGGAGAAGTCCTTTACCCGATGGACCGGATTAAAGTGCTGGCTCAATCAGGATTGAAAATAATCGAGGTTATGTCAATATGCATAATGCGGGGGTTGCAACCACTTCAATATCGAGGGCACCCCCTTTGGTGCTTTAACGGGGAAGATGATGCTACCCGCTGCGGGCGCAAGGGACCGGACTCCGCAACTGCTCTAGCAAAAATTCTGTCCAAGTTGTTCAAGGGAGAGGAAGATGAGTTCATCCGTATTAAGCCACGGGATGGATTCTCCATGTACAACCCTCCAAGCTGGGTGAGCTGTCACTCTTTACTCCCAACCTTCCCGCATTCTTCATCGTAAATACTCACCTTGCCGTTTCACGGCAGGAACTGCAAAAAGCTTTAAGGGAGGTCAACAGCCCACCTCCACAACCGGAGGACCCTGACTGGGCCCTCGATCCCGGACTCGAAGAGGATCCGGACATATTTGTGGAGCTGATAGACAGGACATTCTATCAATTGAGCTGCGATGATGCCATGGTGGCCATCATGGCCGACTATCCTAGGCTACCCCCCGCATCGCATGTAAGAAAAAACTGGAGTCCCAACTTCCGAGAAGGATCCCCTTTTATGCCCTTCACCTACTGTGCACATATGGTGTTTTACAGGGAAGGCCTTCAGGACGCCACGCCGAACCCGCAGTGACTCGCCAACAAGGGGCACCCAAGCCGGGTAGGCCAAAAAGGAAGGCGGTCAGGACTGAGATGCCGGCGCAGAGGTATGATACAAAACCTCGCTCCATGGTTGTCGTCGTTCTTAAAATATAATGACGCCCATGTTTCCTAGTAGAAAAAACGCTCGCCGGACTATATCCGGAGAGTTTGCCGGTCATGCCTCCACCAGTCGGGCTCTAGGGCCGGACATAGAGGTGGAAGCTAACACGGGGCGAACGCCGGATGCTCCTCCTACAGAGGATGCAGACAGACTATCCGCTACAAATTCCGAAGTGGAGAGTGCCATGAATCACAGGAATCGCCAGGCCGTACTCCGTGATGCTTGTTTCTCCCAAGAGGCGTTCGATGCCTTCAACTCAGAAGACGCGTACATTCGTGCTGCTCAAAATGGTCTAGCCAGAGCCACATACCAGTATGTAAGGGATATACGGGTAAGAAAATCTGACGATATATGTATCAGTAGCCCCTGAGACTTGAAACAGTTGACACAACTGATTTAAGGATCATTATTTGTGCAGGTTCTCACAGAGAAGAATTCCCAATTGTCTCAAGAGCTGGAAGAGTGCAAAGCCCAGCTACGGGCCGCTGTTGTCGCGTTGAATGAGTCTGAGAAGGGCCCCTTTGGTAACACTTGATTCCATTACAAAGAATGACAGGTACCAGATAGTATGCGGCATGCCTGCAAATCTAACAATAGATGTTGCAGATGACCCCGGAGTGAATCCGGAGGCCGTGCCGATGAATGTGGAACATGCTGATCGACAGCTAAATGCTGGCGAGTGTGTGCTTACGCGAGTCAGGCAGGAGAAAAATAATCTCCAGGACACCGATATCTAGCTGGGTGTGGAACTGAAAGATGTCCGAGCCCAGCTTGCGGACTCCATGAAGGAGAATAAGCGGCTTCGACGCGACATTTTCAGTAAGTGCTTGAACGAACTTTGGAAGGAGTTCGGGGAAGAAGCCGGCTAACAGAGTTATGTCTGCAGGTATGCTGACGGGTCGTCCCGCGGAGGAGATGCCCGGGTCTGCAGGTGATCTTCTACTAGAGCTCCCACAACTGCACGAACAAGTTCGGCAGGTGATGCAGGGTATTGCCCAAGCCTTGTGGCCATCCGCGTCCCCGCCAGGAGGCATGGGGGAGCTTATAGAGAAGCTCAAGGGAGTGCGGCGGCGCTTCCGATTATGGAAGATATCGGCCTGCCGACATGGTGCAAGGGAAGCCTGGGCTATGGTGAAGACGCGATATACCAAAGCTGACGCAAACCACACGGCCGAGGTCGGACCTATGGGCCCGATGGGAAAGAGATCCCCGTCAGTTTGGTGTATGACCAAGTAGAATTAGCCGCAAAGTATTCCCAACAGGATTGTAAGCTAGACAGCCTGTTGGATGGTATAGAAGAAGAATTTAATCAGTCTTAGTGACTGTGTACTTCAAGTGACATATATAATGTCCCTAGCCGGATTGTAAATCATTTGTCACGGCAGACCTTTTCGCTTCGACCTCTGGACCCGATAGTCCGGAGTGTATCTGAATACCCGCTCGGTTATGTAAAAACCGGGGTATGCATGGAAACCAGGCGTAAGGGTCATAAGTGCTTGAATAGACAAGTACCCAACTAGCTATGTTATATTACATGGATAGTAAGAAACATCTTCCAGGGAGAATAGTTCTGTTAAGGGTTCCTTTCCCTGGGTACACATGCCCTAATGTGCATGTCCGAACTGCGAAAAGAGACGCAGGCTATAAACATCTGGGGGCATGTGTCAAATTAAATAAAAGTCATCTTTTGTTCACCGACCGAATATTCCCTTAAGAACGCTAGCTTTCGGCTTCACCCAATCTGAGGTACACATCCGGCTGACCCGGCAGTAACAATCGCAGAGGTGCTCCCCTTATGCGCTAGCCGAATTAACGGGAACGTAGGGCATAAATACAAGAGCCAGGCAACCCAGCTTGGCCAAAACTGAAGTCATATCGATGCATATAATGGCGAAAAAAGGCACATGTGTAAGAATAACACATGTGCGAGGCATAAAGCCTAGAAAAATAGTTATATTAAGCTTCTGTATAAGAAGCCCCCAGGTATAATGAGCGCGGCTAGCGCGTCAAGATTGTGTAACCAAGACACAAGTTTAGCCTTTTAAGGCCTTGAGGAGAATAAAAAGAGAGAAAGAGAGAAAAGACAGATAATTGATATGCAAAAAATTGACGGAGGTAAGGAGACGAACATAGAGTCCGACACTAGGCGTAGAATCTTCGGAGTTTGGCTGCGTTCCATGGGTTTGGCTCGAGTCGATTGTCCGATGCATCCCGCAGACGGTACGCTCCACCGGTTAGAACCTGGTCAATAACGAAGGGACCTTACCATTTGGGCTTGAGCTTGTTCTTTTTCTTCTCCGGCAGGCGTAGAACTAGTTCGCCAACGTTATAGGTTTTGGCCCGTACTTCTCTACTTTGATACCTTCGAGCCTGTTGCTGATAGAATGCAGAACGGGCTTTTGCCACATCGCGCTCCTCCTCCAGGGCGTCCAAACTGTCTTGCCGATCGAGCTCGGCCTCTTTTTCTTCTTACATGCGCACTCGAGGTGAGTCATGAATTATGTCGCAAGGCAGAACCGCCTCTGCGTCGTACACCATAAAAACGGTGTGTATCCGATAGTGCGATTCGGCGTGGTCCGCAGCCCCCATAGTACAGAGTCGAGCTCCTCTACCCAGTGCGTGTTTGATTCCTTTAAGGACCGCACTAATATGGGTTTGATGCCGCTCATGATAAGACCATTCGCTCGCTTGACTTGACCGTTAGTTTGCGGGTGATAGACAGAAGCATAATCGAGCTTGATGCCCATGTTGCTGCACCAAAGTTTTACCTCGTCGGTTGTAAAGTTCATGCCGTTGTCAGTGATGATGATGTGGGGGATGCCATAACGGTGTACAACCCCAGATATGAAGTCTATCACCGGTCCGGATTCAACCGTTTTGACAGGTTTGGCTTCTATCCATTTGGTGAATTTACCACCATGACCACTAAGTAATTTTTCTTATGGGTTCCCCCTTTAAGGGGTCCGACCATATCAAGCCCCAGACCACAAAGGGCCAAGTAATGGGGATTGTTTGGAGAGCGGTAGGCGGCATATGGCTTTGGTTTGCAAAAAGCTGGCAACCAACGCAATGTTGGACCAGATGTTGTGCATCTGCTCGGGCCGTCGGTCAATAGAAACCTGTAAGGAAGGCCTTGCTTACAAGGGCCCGGGCCGTGGCGTGTTGGCCGTCGAGTCCAGGATGGATTTCTGCCAAAAGCTTCCGCCCTTCCTCTTCGGAGATGCACCTTTGAAGGACTACGGTAGTGCTTTTCTTACATAGCTCTCCCTCGCGGACCTTGTAGGTTTTAGATCGCCGCACTATGCAGCGTGCCTCATTTTGGTCCTCGGGTAGTTCCTGCCTGGTTAGGTAGGCCAGGAATGGTTCTATCCACGGGGCGATGACGGCCATTATCACGTGGGCTGAAGGTGTTATTTCGACGGCAGAGCCTCCGATTGTGTCAGAGTGTTCGATATCTGATGTTGTGGCCGGGTCCGGACTATTGTTACCGGTGTCCCCCTCCCATACAACGGATGGCTTAAACATTTTTTCTAGGAAGATGTTGGGTGGGACAGGGTCGCACTTAGCACCGATGCGAGCGAGGCTATCCGCCGCTTGATTGTTTTCCCGCGCCACATGGTGGAATTCAAGCCCCTTGAACCAAGCTGGCATTTTGAGGACGGTGTTGCGATATGCCGCCATTTTTGGATCCTTGGCATCGAAATCTCCATTTATTTGAGATATTGCGAGGTTCGAGTCCCCACACACCTCCAGGCGTTGAATGCCCATGGAAACTACCATCTGGAGACCGTGTAATAGGGCCTCGTATTCGGCTGCGTCATTGGAGTCTGTGTATAGTATTTGGAGTACGTATTGCACTGTATCTCCGGTGGGGGGCGTCAGGATGATGCTAGGCCCCAGACCAGCCAGCATTTTAGAGCCGTCAAAGTGCATGATCTAATTGGAGTATGCGCCGTACTCTTTAGGGAGTTCGGCTTCTGTCCATTCGGCGACGAAATCGACCAGTACTTTCAAGTTAATGGCTCGCTGTGGTCTATATGTTATGTCGAACGGGAGGAGCTTGATAGACCATTTGGCAATCCGGCCCGTGGCATCGCGGTTGTTTAATATGTCGTTGAGTGGTACTTCTGAGGCCACCGTAATTGAACACTCTTGAAAGTAGTGTCGTAATTTCTAGGATGACATAAATACCGCGTATGCTATCTTTTGATAATGTGGGTATCATGATTTGCATGGAGTGAAGATAGTGGATACATAATATACCAGCTTTTGAAGTGGGAATTTATGTCCGTCCGTCTCTCGTTCGGCGACAAGCACTGCGCTTACAACTTGGTGAGTTGCCACTATATATAACAGCATTGGTTCGCCGACATTTGGCGCGGCCAAGATTGGGTTGGTGGCCAATATGGCTTTTATTTCTTCCAATCCGGCCATGGCTGCATCCGTCCACTCAAAGTGTTCGGTGCGCCGAAGAAGGTGATAGAGGGGGAGTGCCTTTTCTCCTAATCGGGAGATAAAGCGGCTTAAGGCCGCCACACATCCAGTTAACTTCTGGATTTGCTTGAGGTCAGTTGGGATAGCCAACTGCGACAGAGCCCAGATCTTAGCTGGATTTGCTTCAATTCCTCTACTGGAGACGATAAAACCCAGGAGCTTTCTGGCGGGTACGCCGAAAACGCATTTTTTCGGATTGAGCTTAATGTCGTATGTTCGGAGATTGTCGAACGTGAGCCTCAAGTCATCTATTAAGGAGTCGATGGGTCTGGTTTTAACAACCACATTGTCGATGTATGCCTCTACTGTTTTGCCGATCTGCTTTACCAGACATGTCTGAATCATGCGCTGATATGTTGCGCCGACGGTATTGAGCCCGAAGGGCATTGTGTTAAAACAGAAAGGGCCGTATGGAGTGATAAATGCCGTTGCGGCTTGATCGGACTCCACCATCTTAATTTGGTGGTAACCGGAGTATGCGTCGAGGAAGCACAATGAGTCGTGTCCTGCGGTAGCGTCGATAATTTGATCGATGTGAGGGAGGGGGAAGGGATGCTTTGGGCAAGCCTTATTAAGGTCCTTGAAGTCGATGCATAGGCGCCAGGATTTGTTCTTCTTTGGTACCATCACCAGGTTTGCTAGCCAGTCCGGATGCTTTATTTCTCTAATGAATCTGGCCTCCAGTAACTTGGCTAGCTCCTCTCCCATGGCTTGTCGCTTAGGTTCGGAGAAACGCCAAAGAGTCTGTTTGACCGACTTGAATCCCTTTAGAATGTTAAGGCTATGCTCGGCCAGCCTGTGTGGGATTCGTGGCATGTCTGAAGGATGCCAGGCGAATATGTCCCAATTCTCGCGCAGGAACTCCCGTAGTACAGCGTCTACAGCGGGGTTTAACTGTGCCCCGATGGATGCTGTTTTTGTGGGGTCCGTTGGATGGACTTGGAATTTGACTATTTCATCCGCTGGTTTAAAAGAGGTGGACTTGGATCTTTTGTCTAGTATCACGTGGTCCCTGTCCACTGTGGAGCGCAGCGCGGTTAATTCCTCCGCCACAAGGGCTTCGGATAATGCCTCGAGGGCCAGTGCGGCTGTTTTGTTCTCTGCGCGGAGTGCTATGTCTGGATCACTAGCTAGAGTGATGATTCCATTGGGCCCGGGCATTTTGAGCTTCATGTACCCGTAATGGGGTATGGCTTGGAAGATCATGAATGCCTCCCGCCCTAGAAGGGCGTGGTATCCGCTACTGAACGGGGCCACTTGGAATGTAATTTCTTCGGACCTATAATTCTCCGGAGTGCCGAATACCACATCTAGAGTGATTTTCCCAGCGCAACGTGCCTCCCGACTAGGGATGATTCCTCGGAAGGTCATGCTGCTTTGCTCAATACGGTTTCTGTCTATTTCCATTTTTTGAAGAGTCTCCTCATAAATGAGGTTTAATCCGCCACCGCCGTCCATGAGCACTTTAGTGAGCCGAAAGCCGTCCACAATTGGACTGAGGAACAAGGCGGCTGGTGCTCGGTATGTTTGGAATTTAGGTTCATCACTGGCATTGAAGGTGATAGCCGTGTCGCTCCATGGATTTATTGCTGCCACGTGGGAGACTTCGGCAAGGCTGCGGAGTGCTCGCTTACGCCTATTATTTGAGGCGAAGGTCTCGAAGACTGTCAATACTGTATTGTTATCCACGGGAAGGTGCTCTGAGGTGGTTTGGATAAGGAGATCCTCACCACTCTTGGCGACCTGCCGGAGTACCCAACATGCTCTAAGGTTGTGTGTTGGTATGGTATCCGCTGTACTATGAATTTTGCAGGGCCTGTTAAGCCATCCCTCCAATACGGTTCCACGCCCTGTAGTGGGCTTTTGCTTCTTTGTAATTGATTCAGGCGACTTATGAGAGTGCACCCTTTTAGTGGACTGGGTTTTTTTTCAGAGCCGGATTATCCCAAAATTTTGTTTGGGTTTCCAGGCGCTTTCCATCGCATAGTACTTCCGTACTATGGCCGCCAAGTCAGCGATGTGTGCGATGTCACAGCGACTTATGGCGTTGAGGATTCCCTTGTCCGTGCAATTGTTGCAAAAGAACGAAATTGCGTCTTCCTCGTGATAGTCCTTGAGCTTGTTCATTACAAGGAGGAATCTGGCCCAATAGTGATGTACTGTCTCTTGGGGCTCTTGCCTAATATGGGAAAGATCGTTTGTATCTAGGTGGGTGGGTGGATTTAAGTCCAGACCTTGACCCAATCTGAGACCCCGGGGCGGGGGAGTTTCCGATCTTGGAAGTTCGGGCTCCGGGATGTTGCCCCGCAAGTTCGACATGCAGCCTGATTCTAGGTTCAGGGTTAGGGCGATGTCCTCCCGTGGGCGGGTATCCGGCTCAGAGAGATCGGGAATCCGGACATAGTTCGTCCTCAGGATAGAGGGAGAATCACCGCATTGCTCCTCCACCACCGCTATGTGATGGGTGACCGGCGGAGAGTTAATCTCCCTTTGGCCGGGTTTAAGCCCAATCTGATCGTAGTCCATAGCGACTCCCAGAGTGGCGATGCGATCCAAGAGCTCGTTCAAAGAGGAGAGCTCCATTGGATCCATTTGCTCGGTGAATTTCGAGCCAATGTGGAGGCTATTTTCGATGACCCGAGAAGTCATCGTTGGCGCAGCGGCCGAGCGGGCGGTCATGACGAAGCTGCCTAGTCGGAGAGTTTGGCCTACAGCCAGGGCTCCCCGAGAGGTGATGTTGTCCTTGACAACGAGACGAGCCATCCCTCCTTATGATGACGACACAGTGGAACTCTCAATGAAAGCACCAATGTTGGTGTCAAAACCGGTGGATCTCAGGTAGGGGGTCCCGAACTATGCGTCTAAGGCGGATGGTAACAGGAGGCAGGGGACACGATGTTTACCCAGGTTTGGGCCCTCTCGATGGAGGTAATACCCTACGTCCTGCTTGATTGATCTTGATGATATGAGTATTACAAGAGTTGATCTACCACGAGATCGTAGAGGCTAAACCCTAGAAGCTAGCCTATGGTATGATTGTTGTTGTCCTACGGACTAAACCCTCCGTTTTATATAGACATCGGAGGGGGCTAGGGTTACACAAAGTCGGTTACAAGGGAGGATATCTACATATTCATATTGCCAAGCTTGCCTTCCACGCCAAGGAGAGTCGCATCCGGACACGGGACGAAGTCTTCAATCTTGTATCTTCATAGTCCAACAGTCCGGCCAAAGGATATAGTTCGGCTGTCCAGAGACCCCCTAATCTAGGACTCCCTCAGCCCCTGTTTCAACGATATAGAATATTCAACAAATATCCTAGTCTATACTATCGCCTCTAAAAAACATACACTATACAATAAAAAGCATAGAAACGTAGAATAATCCTACACTATACAATAAAGAAATTACAGCCGAATATACCCACTGGGCATTATAGTCTGGCACCAGTGATTATAAAGCGTATACAAACAACAAATTACATACACTGGACAAATAAAGATCATACATCATGGACATGCATCAACAAAACTTACCATTTGAACTATAATCTCTTCAGAAAAAAGGATTGGCCGGATTCAGATAGCACAAATTCCAGTCTGCAAAATCTCCAATTCCTTCATGGTTACCTAAGTGTCTTGTTTCATTTTTTGACTCCTGCATCTAATACCTGCATGTCCAGTCTCAACTTGTTGATTGTACGCTGAGAATCATGTACACGTTGTCTTGCCACCTCTAGTTGATGCTCAAGAACATCAACACATTCCAATTCCAATCCATAATCATTCGGAAACGGCCATGCCGCACTGCTCACAGATCTTTGTGTTGATGTCACTTCATCCCGAAATGTTTCTATAAGTACACATGACTAGGGAAAAAATATAGCTACAATAGTGAAGCGATCAAGACAGACTATTTTGTACATGGCAAAACATGACTAACAATAATGTTACATGCGATGAGGCATAAGGAGGTGATATTTTAAAAATTATAGAAAGGTAGTCTATGCAGCCTGCATACAGAAATCTCTCTTAGCTCACTAGAGGAGCATAATGTTGGGGCCCAATCCAAAACGCAGACAAGTTACAAATTTGGACAGCATGTTGCGTATAAGTAAGAAAGCAGTTGTCAATTCTGTAGCTCAATTAAAGTCTTAGGGAGCATAATGAACATCACAGGGATTCATACAAACCTACTACATCAAGGAAAACTATGCAATCATTAGCCTAGTATAAACTAGATTGTGAGCCTCATGCAATAATAGTTGGTTAATAGACTTCAAAGCTTCAGGCACACTTCGCCAGAGTAAATAAATGGTAAGGCCTTTAATTATGTCAACTAATAGTTATACAAGTACCCAAAATCAGGCATCATTGTTTGGGCATCTCATTAACTGAGGACAAATAAAGCAATTGAAAAGAGCAAATTAACTATGCCTAAAACAAACAAGGAATTGAACCGTTGAGTTGGATACAATGACCTACCTTAACTGGTTGAACAGGCTCAGCGCAGCTCCTACTTCTCTTGCAAGGCTCCTTCCTAACATCTTGTACATGGAAATCCTCAATCTTATCTTCATTGCACCCCCTCTGCAAGGTCACACAAACTAGTTACTCATCTCCTTGGAAGATAAATATGCATACTTTCCAGTCTGTGAACAACACAAAAGGATGACATTATAACAAAACAATACCACATAATGAAACATGCCACATCTCTTGCACTTGCACACAATGAAATGAGAATTTACTATGTCTGCACTATGTAAAAACTTGGGATACCTTCGAACTGGATCTCCAGGTACTCTTGGAGAGCCTACTTTAGTGTACAACCAAACCTTTATGTCACCTATGAGTTAGACAAGGCCCCACTACAGCAATCCTTAGTGTTTAAATCATTGACAAGCTCTGTTAGAGTGTTAGGTCAAGAACAACAAGTAATCAAAGAAAATAGTCCTAGTATGTTTGGCTGATGCAAACAACAATTGAATAGATGTGTGAGCAAATCTTACATATCAAGAAAAGAAGCAAATAAGGAGGCTTAAAGACCATCACTTAACTGACCAGATTTAAGAGGCATTTAAACATCATGTGCAACGTATGAACTAACATAAACATTGCATATTCTAGATTCTACAATGGAATGCACATGTATTAGGTTATGCCATGTATGATGATGCCTAAATGTACACTATAGCAGGCAGGAGTGATTCATCATTCCACGCACAATTGAATTGCAGGTTAAGGGCCAGTTTGATTCTGCCTTTTCAGGGCTTATTGTCAAAATAAGCCATAAAAGATGTAAAGAAGTTATTTTTGAGCTATGGGCTTGGGCTTAACTTATTTCGCTTTGGAGGGGGTGTTTCGGGTAGAAGCTCACTAAAAATTGAAGGGAAGGGGAATAGTGAAATGACTTTGTTGTCTGCCTATATTACACTCAAAATGCAACAGCTCACGCCCGCATCACACCTGACCCTCAAGTAAAAACAAACACGCAAGCATTCATTGCCCTGCCCGCTTGCATCTCCTCTCCCCTTTCCCTCTACCTCGATCCCCTACCTGTAGCCCTAGGGTTCCTCCAGCGAGCCATCGCATCTGGTCCCATCTGGCCTGGTCCTCGACGATGCTCTGTCCAGCTAGGCTACATGGCCGAAAGGTAGGGGAAAATCTCCCTGGATGCTCCTCCCTCTGGCGCCGCCCCTCATTCTCATGGTCTCCAGCAGGTGCTCCATTGTGGTCCGTCCAACGCACTACTCCGGTGGGCGCCGAACAACTACGTCTGATGCCACACTGCAGCAGAAGGCACCTTATTCCCCCTCCCCTCCTCCTAGGCCGTGGCCTTGAGGTGCTATTGAAGGATGAGCTCATCCAACAAGGTGAGGATCTCCTCTGATTTTTTGCCAAATTTCCATTCTGATCCACTATACGATGAATTGCTATGAGTTGCTCCTGCTGCTGCTATATGATGCATTGCTATGAGATGCTCCTACTGCTGCTATATGATGAATTGCTATGAGCTACTGCTGCTATATGATAAATTGCTATGAGCGGCTGCTCCTACTATATGATGAGTTGCGATAAGCTGCTCCTACTGCTGCTGTATGATGAATTGCTATGAGCTGCTCCTGCTACTGCTATTGATGAATTGCTATGAGCTGCTCCTACTGCTGCTATATGATGAATTGCTATGAGCTGCTGCTGGTATATGATGAATTGCACACTGCTGCTGTATGATGAGTTGCTATGAGCTGCTGCTGCTATATGATGCTTTCAGGTGCTGCTGCTATATGATAATAACCAGCCACTTGGACCATCGAGTTTCAATAAATAATTGTTCTTCATTTAAATGTGGGTCATGCGTTCTTCGTTTAAATTAGGAAATGGGATCTCTATGGAAGACATTGACCTAACTAGATTGTGCCATGTAGATAGTATCTTTGTATTTGCATTTTGAACAAATAGTGATGGTTTGTTTTCCTAAGATATTAATTACCGCACTGGGTTCAATTTGTGATGTTTACAAGTCAAATTATTTTTCATATGGGCAGCAAAATGAAAAAATATAATGCAATCTAGACTTTACACTGATCATACCAAAGATAAGCTGAAAAGGAAGGCAATGAAAAGAACTGGTTGGCTTATTACCTGGAGCTTATATTCACATGTGCTTATTTTCTTAGGATAACTCATAATAACTGTCCCTAAGAAACTTGGCCAATAGAACTGACATACAAATAACATGTCACGATGATTGCAATGGAGGAGTGACCTACATAGCACACTGTATAGGCTCACCGCTGCCTCTCCTTTTTTTGCGATGTTCCATGAAATTTCCACATACATCTTGTACTTTTTCATTGTGTAACCCTATCTTCTAGTTGACACGGCTAATTTCAGACATCTCTACATGATAATACATTGCATATCCCTTGCGCATATTTAAACCACCTATTAATGATTGTGTGCGTAGCATAAACTAGCCATGACTCTGTGTGCTGGACTAGCATGCACTCTAAGGGAGCCTAATGTAGTGCACTGGAATTCCTACATGCCACCTATGATTTTGTGTAATGTACTGCCTCTATTCCTAAATATATATATTTGTAGAGATTCTAGTATGGACCACATACAAATGTATATAGATGCATTTTTGAGTGTAGATTCACTCATTTTGCTCCGTATGTAGCCTATAGTGGGATCTCTAGAAAGACTTATATTTGGAACGGAGGTACGAGGTAGTATCATGTATGACATCTACATATCTAATTTAGCAGCCAGTAGTAGAAATCATTGTCTGCACAAAGGGATTATTGGTCGAAAATCCTAGCAAAGCACGCTGCCAGGCACACAACAATACAGGAGAGAGAGACACACTTACAAGATCATAGCAATGCCTCAGTCCAGGATCTTGGTTGGCCAAGTTGTTAGATCCAGAAGAAACATCGTCCTTGTAGTTTTTGCCAACTGCATAAAGGTAACATTGACCTGTTAGTATATTTGAAGTACATCGGGCATGTGATGCTGGACGGGTTTAAAGGTGAAAAGTACCTAGGCCGTGGCGCATGGTTGGCATCTTTCCACATGGTGGGAATCAGGTTAGAAACGTCAAGGGTGATGACGTTGCGCTGGCTGTCGGGGTCCAGTAAGGAGATCTAGAACCGTCGAGTAGGTGTTTGTGGATCGGCTCCGGTATGGTGGACTATGGTGTGGGCAAAGTGGATCTATGGCCGTGGACGAGGGCGTCGGTGAAGCTGCTCCGGTGGTTGGGTTAAGGATGGTGTCGACGATGCGGATCTGCGGCCGTGGACGGAGCGTCAGAAGCTGCTCCGGTAGGTTGGATGAGGGTGCGACGAAGCGGATCTGTGGCCGTGGACTTGTGAGTTGGCAAAGCGGCCCTGGTAGGGTTGAGAATGGTATAGGTGAAGGTACTCCGGTAGGGTTGACGATGGTGTTGGCCAAGCGGCGCCGGTAGGGTTGAGGAAGGTGTCGGCAAAGAGGATTAGAGGCCGTCGGTGGGGCGGCTCCCGGGGGGGTGGACGAAGCGTCTCCGGTGGGGAGTTCCATTGCAGATGCGCTACGGTTGACGAGAGTACCGGCGAAGAAGATCCAGCGATGTGGACAAGGCCGGCACTGAATGGGCTGTGGTATAGTGGTGGATGAGCAGTCTACTTGTTTCTAGTGGAGGTGGGAGGGGTAGATGCGGCCGCAGAAGCAGATCCGATGAGGTGGCCACCGCTAGCAGTGAATGGGCTCTGGTACGCTAGTGGATGAGCAGTCTAGGGTTTTGAGAGGGGAGGGGTAGAAAGGCCGATGAAGTATGGACGGCGTGATGTAAGATGCTCTGGTGCTGTGGAGTTAGTCGTTTTTTGCGGGAGGGGGAGAGGAAATAGGGTGCCGTGTGGTGGGGGAAACCTGAAGTTACCAAAGCAGCCCCGACCTATTATGTAGATGAGGGCGGTATTGTTACTATTGTTCTCCATGCACCAAGGAAAAAAAGGGGAATTTCGCATGCTAAAGACTAGGTGGCTGAAATTTTAGAAGGAGGCAGGAGATTTTGCCGCCCGCGGGATCGTTCATATCCAGTTTCAACTAATTTTGGACCATGCTAGTGGGAAGGTCATGCGAGACTGTGTACACGGGGCATGCATCAGCAGTTAATAACTGGTGTGAAGTCCACCCTAGAAAAAAACTATAACTCAGGATGATGCGCCGATAACTTGGACGTTCACATGGGCGCGGCCAATCGTACGGGTGTAGAGACGCGTTCACAAAAAAGGGATCAAACGCTCAGCCTATGTGTTTCTCGTGTAAATAGATAATTTAGCGCCATTGGTTATTTACTTTAAACATAATGCATTGACGTGCTAGTGTAGAGGCGCACAAAAAGAAATTGACATTGTAGTCCCACAAAAGAAATGGATATTGTAGTCCGCTACTTAAAAGTGTAACGTCATATGATTACATAGGCTCCATTTCATAAATTGCGTACCCGTCAAATTCATATATGAATATTACATATATAACTTCATAATAGAACCTTAAATCATCCAAGACTAATGAATTTGAATGCAAGAGTAACAATGGTGCTTGTACATGATAGCTACATTGGTTGTTTGAAGAAACATCACTGTCACTTTGGCATGCACAATTGAAAAGGTTTATTTAGATAGAAAAAAATGTGATATGTGAGTGTCCAATCTTTATAGCGTTGAATCAATATTGTACCTTTAGCCACGATACGAACTAGATATTGATTTATGTTCAAGCGATGCATGTCCACGATCGCTAGATAGTGATACATGAATGAATTGTGCAATCTCTCTCACACACATACATATCTCATTTCCCCGTGGGCATCAGAATCACACACGCGCACTTCGTGTATTTCCCTCCCTATGTCAAGGTTAGAATTCGTATTTCTACCCTATCCTACAAGTATCTCACACAGAAACACACATGCTCTCTCTGTCGAACATGCCCACACCTTTAATTCCGCCCACCCACAACCACTAATGTCTCAAAGGATAATTATGTCTCTCACACATATGCCTAAGGTTAACTCGAGTTTCAAAACCATAAGAATACATACAATGGGATTCCAGCAGAGCACCTTTTGTTTTGAGATCTTGCTCTCTCTCTCTCTCTCTCTCTCTCTCTCTCACACACACACACACACACACACACACACACACAGGCGCACGCGCGTAGACATTGTTTATCGCTTCATTTTTTCCGGCACTTGCATGCACACCGTTTGTTTATCTCCGTGATGCTTTAAGTATGCCTCGCACACATCCTATGTACCTATCCCTTAATATAGACATGGGTCACGCAAACTCCTTCTCCCTACTAGCAAGATGCCCATGCGTTGCACGGAACATCAAGATGCATTTGTATGATTAGTTTATCTTGTGGGAGAATAGGATGAACGAGGGAATGCCTTATTTGCAAATTTGGAGAGGGGTATGGGTATCCTTTTGCAAAATTGCCATAGTTTCCTTCCTATCCGTCAGATATAAATCGGATGGCCTATATTGCAGGATGGCAGGAACACCATCATCACCAACTCTGTTTTTTATAAGAGTAGAGATATGTAAGTGTCACTGCCCCCTCCCACCCACCCACACACACACTTCCCGACACCGAAGGAGTAGGGTGACACCTCAATCTTGATAATAATCTATCGACTGGCTTCTCTCTCAAACACACACACACACACACACACACACTACCAGACACTGAAGGAGTAGGGTGGCACCTCGATCTTGATAGTAATCTATCTACTCCTCTTTCAAACACACACAGATACACACACACACACTCGCTAGTTGTGCCTCTGTGCGTACCGCGCACACTCTTGATGCGTCTTTCTCTCCCTCCCCTTCCCCCACCCCCAACCACAACAATGATAGCAGAAGGGTGACAACTCGATCTGATCTTAATCTATCAATCGGTTTCTCTCTCAAACATTGTGTCTCTGTGCCTTGCTCAAACACACGAGATACATCTTTTTCTTTATAGCCCCCTCGATATGTAGACTTCTCGTGCGTGCACAGCTATAGTGACGATGACGCTGAACCCAATGTGCCTTGTTTTCACCGGCCTCATGTGATAGTTTTCACCCTAGTTTCTGTTAATTAACAAGACAACCTTTTCTTTGTTACTACTAGTGAATCTGAAATCATTCGGGGCAGACATATAATATATCACCTCAACCCAATTATCGCAGTAACTATTTTAAAAGAAACTAGCTAGATTCCCGTGCGTTTCATGAAACATCAAGATGCATTTGTATAAGTACTTTATCTTGTGAGAGACTAGCAAGATGCCCATGCGTTGCACGGAACATCAAGATGCATTTATATGAGTAGTTTATCTTGCGAGAGAAAAGGATGAACGAGGGAAGGCCTCATTTGCAAATGTGGAGAGGGGGTGGGTATCTTTTTGCAAAATTGCCATTGTTTCCTTCCTATCCATCAGATATAAATCAACGGCCTATATTGCAGGATGGTAGGCACACCATCATCACCAACTCTATTTTTTATCTCTAACTCCTATAAAAGACTTAGTTGGTGATGATGGTGTGTCTGCCATCCGTCATTTCTGACCATCAGATCTGCATCTAACGACTATGATGTAAGTCGTGGCATTTCTGCAACAAGACCCCACTTCTCTGCTCCAATTTGCAAAAGCCCCTTAGTATCTTGAAACTAACCACATCCCCCCACCTCATCAAAACAGCCACAAGGAATATATTTTGAGTGAAACCTAATACGAGTATATTTTTAGTGATATATACACCAAACTAGAGTGTTTTTCTTTCAAGTTTGTGAACATGTATTATTCTATTTTGGATCCGTTGCAACGCACGGGCACATTGCTAGTAAGAGTAGAGAAAAGGATCAACGAGGGAAGGCCTTATTTGCAAACGTGGAGAGGGGTGTGGGTATCTTTTTGCAAAATTGTGATAGTTTCCTTCCTATCCATTAGATATAAATCCGACGGTCTATATTGCAGGATGTCACGCACACCATCATCACCAACTCTGTTTTGTACTCCCTCCGTTCCTAAATATTTGTCTTTTTAGAGATTTCAACAAGTGACTACTATGGTGCAAAATGAGTGAATCTACACTCTAAATATGTCTACATACACATTTGTATGTGGTACTCCATTTGAAATCTGAAAAAGACAAATATTTAGGAACAAATGGAGTATAAGAGTAGACATGGAGATACATCTCCAGCATGGTCTACAACAAAAATGTGTTGGACTGGTTAGCGTCGGATGCTCGCAACACGATGACCTGAGTTCGAATTCTGTCTTTAACTTTAGATTTTTATATTATATATTACTTATTTAATATATACTTCTTTTGCTACTGTACTGTTAGTGGAACCCATAGAGTACTTACAATACAAGATTAAGGATGGACTTGTTTCTTTTTAACTTTCTGTACGAAGCTCTAGCCACCCTGCAAGTCACGTGTACACTGTACATGCAATCAACTTTTTATAGAGGGAGAATCATACACACAATTAACTCAAATGGATTGGATGTGACTATTATTTCCAGCATAAGAGCATCTCCAAGGGCAGCCGACAAATTTCCTCCCGCTTCCTTCCGCGGAGGACGACATCAAATGCCAGTGGCACACATTTTCACAACTCTAACAAACCAGATGAAATTCGTGCAAACACGGACTGTTTTCATATAAGCATGCAGGATTTCGTATAAAAAAGCCGGATCTTCATATAAACATGATGGATTTCATTACAATTACATGAACTAAGCGGTGCTAATCCAGCTCTCTTGGTATAATTAATACTCACTCCGTCCGGAAATTCTTGTCCTAGAAATGGATGTATCTAGACTTATTTTAGTTATAGACACATCCAATTTATCCATTCTTAGAACAAATATTTACCGCCAGCAGGAGAGGGAGTACCTAATCTAAATGGCCACCCGCGGATCCCATTGTCTTCCTCATGTCTGGCAGACACTTGCGGGGTCGACGAAGGTCCTCGGAAGAGACGAAGCAGCAAAGAAACCACCTGAATGCGCAGTCATCGCCTCGGTGGTGGCCTTCATGGGACCCAAGTGGCGGCGGGCTCCCGTGGTCTACTTCTCCTCGATGATGGCGGCGGACACGGAGAAGCTGGCCACCGACTCGTCGCTCTCCACACACCTGGCTTCTGTCTCTGCCTGCATGGCGTTGCCTGCTACCTCTTGAGCACTGCGTTGGTTTTCCCCGAAGAGGAAGGGATGATGCAGCAAAGTAGCATAAGTATTTCCCTCCGTTTTTGAGAACCAAGGTATCAATCCAGTAGGAGGCTACGCGCGAGTCCCTCGTACCTGCACAAAACAAATAAATCCTCGCAACCAACGCAAATAGGGGTTGTCAATCCCTATAAGGCCACTTACGAGAGTGAGATCTGATAGATATGATAAGATAATATTTTTGGTATTTTTGTGATAAAGATGCAAAGTAAAATAAAGGCAAAGTAAATAGCAAAGGAAATAACTAAGTAGTAGGAGATTAATATGATGGAGATAGACCCGGGGGCCATAGGTTTCACTAGTGACTTCTCTCGAGAGCATAAGTATTCTACTGTGGGTGAACAAATTACTGTTGAGCAATTGACAGAATTGAGCATAGTTATGAGAATAACTAGGTATGATCATGTATATAGGCATCACGTCCGAGACAAGTAGACCGACTCCTGCCTGCATCTACTACTATTACTCCACTCATCGACCGCTATCCAGCATGCATCTAGAGTATTAAGTTAAAAACAAAGTAACGCCTTAAGCAAGATGACATGATGTAGAGGGATAGACTCATGCAATATTAAGAAAACCCCATCTTGTTATCCTCGATGGCAACAATACAATACGTGCCTTGCTGCCCCTACTGTCACTGGGAAAGGACACTGCAAGATTGAACCAAAAGCTAAGCACTTCTCCCATTGCAAGAAAGATCAATCTAGTAGGCCAAACCAAACTGATAATTCGAAGAGACTTGCAAAGACAATCAATCATACATAAAAGAATTCAGAGAAGATTCAAATATTATTCATAGATAGACTTGATCATAAACCCACAGTTCATCGATCTCAACAAACACACCGCAAAAAGAAGATTACATCGAATAGTTCTCCACAAGAGAGGGGGAGAACATTGTATTGAGTTACGAAAAGAGAGAAGAAGCCATCTAGCTACTAACGATGGACCCGTAGGTCTGATGTAAACTACTCACACTTCATCGGAGGGGCTGTGGTGTTGATGTAGAAGCCCTCCGTGATCGATGCCCCCTCCGGCGGAGCTCCGAAACAGGCCCCAAGATGGGATCTCGTGGATACAGAAAGTTGCGGCAGTGGAATTAGGGTTTTGGCTCCGTATCTGATCGTTTGGGGGTACATAGGTATATATAGGAGGAAGGAGTACGTCGGTGGAGCAAAAGGGGGGCCACGAGGGTGGAGGGCGCGCCTGGGGGGGGGGGTAGGCGTAGGGTCTAAGTCTCCCGGGTCTTGTTCGTTGAGAAAATCACGTTCCCGAAGGTTTCATTCCGTTTGGACTGCGTTTGATATTCCTTTTCTTCGAAACCCTAAAACAGGAAAAAACAAGAATTCTGGGCTGGGCCTCCGGTTAATAGGTTAGTCCCAAAAATAATATAAAAGTGGATAATAAAGCACAATAATGTCCAAAACAGTAGATAATATAGCATGGAGCAATCAAAAATTATAGATACGTTGAAGTCGTATCAAGCATCCCCAAGCTTAATTCCTGCTCGTCCTCGAGTAGGTAAATGATAAAACTTGGCATAATTTTAGTGTAATTCTTCTCAATTGTGGTATGAATATTCAGATCCGAAAGATTCAAGACAAAAGTTCATATTGACATAAAAATAATAATACTTCAAGCATACTAACTAAGCAATTATGTCTTCTCAAAATAACATGGCCAAAGAAAGTTCATCCCTACAAAATCATATGGTTTAGTCATGTTTCATTTTCGTCACACAAGAATGCTCTCATCATGCACAACCCCGATGACAAGCCAAGCAATTGTTTCATACTTTAGTAATCTCAAACCTATAAACTTTCACACAATGTATGAGCGCGAGCCATGGACATAGCACTATGGGTGGAATAGAATATATTGAGGGGGGTTATGTGGAGAAGACAAAAAGGAGAAAGTCTCACATCAACGAAGCTAATCAATGGGCTATGGAGATGCCCATCGATTGATGTTAATGCAAGGAGTAGGGATTGCCATGCAACAGATGCACTAGAGCTATAAATGTATGAAAGCTCAACAAAAGAAACTAGTGGGTGTGCATCCAACTTGCTTGCTCACGAAGACCTAGGGCACTTGAGGAGGCCCATTGTTGGAATATACAAGCTAAGTTCTATAATGAAAAATTCCCACTAGTATATGAAAGTGACAAAACAAGCGACTCTCTAACATGAAGATTAAGGTGCTACTTTGAAGCACAAGTGTGGCAAAGGATAGTAACATTGTCCCTTCTATTTTTTATGGCCTTTCTCTTTTTTTATTCCTCACTTGGGACAATGCTCCAGCAAATGATGTTCATCACACTTCTATTTATTTACAACTCAATGATTACAACTTGATACTAGAACAAAAGATGACTCTATATGAATGCCTCCGGCGGTGTACCGGGATATGCAATGGACCAAGAGTGACATGTATGAAAGAATTATGAACGGTGGCTTTGCCACAAATACTATGTCAACTACATGATGATGCTAAGCAATATGACAATAATGAATGTGTCATGATGAACGGAATGATGGAAAGTTGCATGGCAATATATCTCAGAATGGCTATGGAAATGCCATAATAGGTAGGTATGGTGGCTGTTTTGAGGAAGATATAAGGAGGTTTATGTGTGAAAGAGCATATCATATCACGGGATTTGGATGCACCGGCGAAGTTTGCGCCAACTCTCAATGTGAGAAAGGGCAATGCACGGTACCGAAGAGGCTAGCAAGGATGGAAGGGTGAGAGTGCGTATAATCCATGGACTCAACATTAGTCATAAAGAACTCACATACTTATTGTAAAAATCTACAAGTCATCAAAAACCTCGATACTACGCGCATGCTCCTAGGGGGATAGATTGGTAGGAAAAGACCATCGCTCGTCCCCGACCGCCACTCATAAGGAAGATAATCAAATAACACCTCATGTTTCAAATTTGTTGCATAACGTTTACCATATGTGCATGCTACAGGACTTGCAAACTTTAACACAAGTATTTCTCAATTTCACAACTACTCAACTAGCATGACTTTGATATTATTACCTCCATATCTCAAGGAAATCATCAAGCATCAAACTTCTCTTAGTATTCAAAACACTCATAAGAAAATTTTACTAATCTTGAACACCTAGCATATTAGGATTTTAAGCAAATTACCATGCTATTAAGACTCTCAAAATAATCTAAGTGAAGCATGAGAGATCAATAGTTTCTATAAAACAAATCCACCATCGTGCTCTAAAAGAGATAAGCGAAGCACATAGAGTATTCTAACAAATTCCAAATCATGTATGGCTCTCTCAAAAGGTGTGTACAGAAAGGATGATTGTGGTAAACTAACAAGCAAAGACTCAAATCATATAAGACGCTCCAAGTAAAACACATATCATGTGGCGAATAAAAATATAGCTCCAAGTAAAGTTACCGATTGAAGTAGACGAAAGAGGGGATGCCTTCTGGGGCATCCCCAAGCTTTGGATTTTAGATGTCCTTAGATTATCTTGGGGGTGCCAAGGGCATCCCCAATCTTAGGTTCTTGCCACTCCTTGTTCCATAATCCATCAAATCTTTACCCAAAAGTTGAAAACTTCACAACACAAAACTTAAAGTAGAAAATCTCGTGAGCTCCGTTAGCGAAAGAAAATAAAAGACCAATTAAAGGTACTGTAATGAACTCATTATTTATTTATATTGGTGTTATACCTACTGTATTCAAACTTCTCTATGGTTTATAAACTATTTTACTAGCCATAGATTCATCAAAATAAGCAAACAACACACGAAAAACAGAATCTGTCAAAAACAGAATAGTCTGTAGTAATCTGTAGCTAGCGCAAGATATGGAACCCCAAAAATTCTAAAATAAATTGCTGGACGTGAGGAATTTATCTATTAATCATCTGAAAAAAGAATTAACTAAATATCATTTTCTCAAATAAAAATGACAGCAGTTCTTGTGAGCTCTAAAGTTTCTGTTTTTTACAGCAAGTTCAACAAGACTTTCCCCAAGTCTTCCCAATGGTTCTACTTGGCACAAACACTAATTAAACACAAAAAACACAACCAAAACATAGGCTAGATAAATTATTTATTAATAAACAGGAGCAAAAAGCAAGGAATAAAAATAAAATTGGGTTGCCTCCCATCAAGCGCTATCGTTTAACGCCCCTAGCTAGGCATAACAAGCAAGAATAGATCTAGGTATTGTCATCTTTGGTAGGCAATCCATAAGTGGCTCTCATAATAGATTCATAAGGTAATTTAATTTTCTTTCTAGGAAAGTGTTCCATGCCTTTCCTTAATGGAAATTGGAATCTAATATTTCCTTCCTTCATATCAATAATTGCACCAATCGTTCTAAGGAAAGGTCTACCAAGAATAATATGACATGAAGGATTGAAATCTATGTCAAGAACAATAAAATCTACAAGCACATAATTCCTAATTGCAACAATAAGAACATCATTAATTCTTCCCATAGTTTTCTTAATAGTGGAATCCGCAAGGTGCAAGTTTAGATAGCAATCATCAAAATCACGGAAACCTAACAAATCACACAAAGCCTTTGGAATCATGGAAACACTAGCACCCAAATCACATAAAGCATAGCATTCATGATCTTTAATTTTAATTTTAATAGTTGGTTGCCACTCATCATAAAGTGTTCTAGGGATAGAAACTTCCAATTCAAGTTTTTCTTCATAAGATTGCATCAAGGCATTAACGATATGTTTAGTAAACACTTTATTTTGACTATAAGTGTGAGGAGAATTTAGCACGGATTGCAACAAGGAAATACAATCAATAAAAGAGCAATTTTCAAAGTTAAATTTCTTGAAATCCATAATAGTGGGTTTAGCAAAATCTAGGGTTTTAATTTCTTCAATCCCACTTTTATCAAATTTAGCATCAAGATCAACAAATTCTGAATTCTTGGAACGCCTTCTAGGTAAAGGTGGATCATATTCAGTCCCATCATTATCAAGATTCATATTGCAAAACAAAGATTTAATAGGGGACACATCAATAACTTTTAGATCTTAACCTTTATTTTCATAGGAACTAGAAGAACACGCTCTTATAAAGGCATCTTTCTTAGCACGCATCCTAGCGGTTCTTTCTTTGCACTCATCAATGGAAATTCCCATGGATTTGAGAGACTCATTGATATCATGCTTAGGTGGAATAGATCTAAGTTTTAAAGAATCAACATCAAGAGAAATTCTATCAACGTTCCTAGCCAAATCATCAATCTTAAGCAATTTTTCTTCAGTCATAGTATTAAAATTCTTTTGCGAAGTAATAAATTCTTTAATATTAGATTAAAAATCAGAGGGCATCTTATTATAATTTCCATAAGAATTGTTGTAGGAATTACCATAATTATTAGAGGGATTACTAGGATAAGGCCTAGGGTTGAAATTTCCTCTATACGCGTTGTTACCAAAATTGTTCCTACCAACAAAATTCACATCCATAGATTCATTATTATTCTCAATCAAAGTAGACAAGGGCATATCATTAGGATCAGAATAAACACTCTTATTAGCAAATAATTTCAGAAGTTCAGCCATCTTTCCACTCAAAACATTAATTTCTTCTATCGCATGCACCTTTTTATTAGTAGATCTTTCAGTATGCCATTGAGAATAATTAACCATAATATTATCTAGGAGTTTAGTAGCTTCTCCTAAAGTGAATTCCATAAAAGTGCCTCCTGCGGCCGAATCTAAAAGATTTTTGGAAGCAAAATTCAATAAAAAAAAGGGCAGCCTGGTGCATGTAGCTCCCGCTTGCGCAGGGTCTAGGGAAGGGTCCGACCACTTTGGGTCTATAGTACGCAGCCTTTCCCTACATTTCTGTAAGAGGCTGTTTCCAGGACTTGAACCCATGACCTCATGGTCACAAGGCAGCAGCTTTACCACTGCACCAAGGCTCCCCTTCTTGGAAGCAAAATTCAATCCGGCATAAAAATTCTGAACAATCATCCACAAATTTAAACCATGAGTAGGGCAATTATGTATCATTAATTTCATTCTCTCCCAAGCTTGTGCAACATGTTCATGATCAAGTTGTTTAAAATTCATAATATCGTTTCTAAGAGAGATGATCTTAGTGGGAGGAAAACACTTAGAGATAAAAGCATCTTTGCACTTATTCCATGAATCAATACTTATTTTAGGCAAAGACGAAAACCAAGCTTTAGCACGATCTCTAAGCGAAAAAGGAAATAGCTTCAATTTAACAATATCATTATCCACATCTTTCTTCTTCTGCATGTCACACAAATCAACGAAGCTATTTAGATGGGTGGCGGCATCTTCACTAGGAAGGCCGGAAAACGGATCTTTCATGACAAGATTCAGCAAAGCAGCATTAATTTCACAAGATTTAGCATCGGTAAGAGGAGTAATCAGAGTGCTAATAAAATCATTGTTGTTGGTATTGGTGAAGTCACACAATTTAGTATTATCTTGAGCCATCGTGACAAGCAAGCAAACTAACACACAAGCAAACAAAAAGCAAGCAGGCAAAAGGAGGCAAATAGAGAAAGAGAGGCAGGATAGAGAGAGAGAGGGCCAATAAAACGGCAAGGGTGAAGTGGGGGAGAGGAAAACGATAGGCAAATGGCAAATAATGTAATGCGGGAGATAAGGGTATGTGATGGGTACTTGGTATGTTGACTTTTGCGTAGACATCCCCGGCAACAGCGCCAGAAATCCTTCTTGCTACCTCTTGAGCAATGCGTTGGTTTTCCCAGAAGAGGAAGGGATGATGCAGCAAAGTAGCATAAGTATTTCCCTCAGTTTTTGAGAACCAAGGTATCAATCCAGTAGGAGGCTACGCGTGAGTCCCTCGTACCTGCACAAAACAAATAAATCCTCACAACCAACACAAATAGAGGTTGTCAATACCTATAAGGCCACTGACGAGAGTGAGATCTGATAGATATGGTAAGATAATATTTTTGGTATTTTTGTGATAAAGATGCAAAGTAAAATAAAGGCAAAGTAAATAGCAAAGGAAATAACTAAGTAGAAGGAGATTAATATGATGGAGATAAACCCGGGGGCCATAGGTTTCACTAGTGGCTTCTCTCGAGAGCATAAGTATTCTACGGTGGGTGAACAAATTACTGTTGAGCAATTGACAGAATTGAGCATAGTTATGAGAATATCTAGGTATGATCATGTATATAGGCATCACGTCCGAGACAAGTAGACCGAATCCTGCCTGCATCTACTACTATTACTCCACTCATCAACCGCTATCCAGCATACATCTAGAGTATTAAGTTAAAAACAGAGTAACGCCTTAGGCAAGATGACATGATGTAGAGTGATAGACTCATGCAATATGAAGAAAACCCCATCTTGTTATCCTCGATGGCAACAATACAATACATGCCTTGCTGCCCCTACTGTCGCTAGGAAAGGACACCGCAAGATTGAACCCAAAGCTAAGCACTTCTCCCATTGCAAGAAAGATCAATCTAGTAGGCCAAACCAAACTGATAATTCGTAGAGACTTGCAAAGATAACCAATCATACATAAAAGAATTCAGAGAAGATTCAAATATTATTCATAGATAGACTTGATCATAAACCCACAATTCATTGGTCTCAACAAACACACCGCAAAAAGAAGATTACATCAAATAGTTCTCCACAAGAGAGGGGGAGAACATTGTATTGAGATACAAAAAGAGAGAAGAAGCCATCTAGATACTAACTATGGACCCGTAGGTCTGAGGTAAACTACTCACACTTCATCAGAGAGGCTATGGTGTTGATGTAGAAGCCCTCTGTGATGGATGCCCCCTCCGGCGGAGCTCCGGAACAGGCCCCAAGATGGGATCTCGTGGATACAGAAAGTTGCGGCGGTGGAATTAGGGTTTTGGCTCCGTATCTGGTCGTTTGGGGGTATGTCACTACTGGAATCAGCTACTTTGCCATCTGCCAGCTCTTTGCCGTCAGCTAGCAGACGACAAAGAAGCTCTTTGCCATCAGCTACCCAAAAGCAGACGGCAGCTAGCAGACGGCAAAGATTCTTTGCCGTCGGCTAGCAGATGGCAAAGAGGGAGGGGGCCCCACTGACGAACTGCTTAAAAAACTTAACGGCCCCCCTCTTTGCCGTCTGCTAGCGGACGGCAAAGAGCCAAAAAGCGGACGGCAAAATGGGGCAGACGACAAAGATTTAACATATCTAACGGCCGCGGCCC
>NC_041390.1:461038728-461063866 GCF_002162155.2 Triticum dicoccoides
CGACCCCGAAACAGCACCCCGACCCCGACAGGGCACCCCGACACCGACACGACACCCCGACCCCCGACACCTCCCGAAAAGGTGTTCTTTGGCCTTCCAGAGGCCGATGGGGTCATATATTTGTGAATTATTACTTAGGTCATATATTTTTCGATTTTGTTATGAAAAACATCATATATAATTGTGTTGATCGGGTAGTTTTAAATGTGCAGTTGTTTCATCGCTGCGAGGTTTGGTGTTCCACGACCTCGCCGTGCGTTTGACGAGCTCTGCCCCTTCGTTCGTGGGTGAGCACAAATGACATGTCCTCCTCCCCCATTAATTATTTGATCAATTCCAATGAAACTTGATAGCTAGCTATATATGTGTCTTGAATCATCAGTATGCGTAACCAATATGTGTCTCCCGTTCGAAAGCGTCATAGTTATAAATATGCATGCATTTCCATATTTATAACCTTGATTCTTTCGAATTGTCCAACGCTATCCATGGACAACCCGAGTATGTGTAGATTGGGTTCGTTTTCCCATATGCTTTGCTCCGGATCCGACGCATAAATTTCGTCAGTGCCTCCCCTGTTGTTCTACGGGTACACATCCTCTCTGTTTATTATAGAGACGTGTATCAGGAGAACAACGGGGAGGTGCTACCGAAATTTTGCGTCGGATCCGGAGCATAGCATGGGAAAATGAACCCAATCTACACATACACGGGTGGGATTAGGACCTATCATTACCTATTAGAGTGTAGGTTGCATGGACGTAATAAAATTGACAAAGTAGATCAACTGATGAATATATACATGGTGAATTACATATATAATTGTTGTGTGTCCAGTAGCTTTGAAAGTCAAGATGAGTGATCGTGCGTGGATGTATACCGGTCACACTGGTCAGAAGAAATGGAGCGCTGAATGGTTCACAAAAACCAAGGGGTTTGTGCAAGCCGCATTTGCAAATGGCTAGACGAAAACCTGGTGCCCCTGTTTCTGATGCGGCAATTGGGAAAAGAGGATAGAGGCTGAAATGGGCAAACACCTGCAGAAGAGTGGTTTTATGCCGATTATATGGTGTGGACATTTCATGGTGAGTCTGCCCAACGTGACCGAGGTGAGGTGGATCGTCGTCGCACCGACGAGCATGGTACCGGGATGGAAAACATGGTGCAAGACTATGATGATGCTCGGGATTCGGACGAGGAGATGGAGGAATCTGCAAAGGCGTTCAATGAAATGTTGGAGTCTTCAAAACGTCCGCTCCACGAGCACACTGAGCTTTGTCAGTTGGATGCCATCTCACAAGTAATGGCTCTGAAGGCTCAGTTCAACTTGGGCAGAGAATGCTATGACGCAATTATGACAGTATTTGGACGCTTTCTACCCAAAGGCCATGTAATGCCTGCAAACCTGTACTAGTCGGACAAAATACTCCGTGCATTGAAGATTCCTGTGACAAAGGATGTGCCTTATTTAGGCTTGACTATGCGGACTTGAACTATTGTCCCATTTGCATGTCTTCCAGGTATATTGTGGTAGACAACGGTATGGGTGAGAAGACACATACCAAAAACCCCGTTAGTGTTCTTCGGTATATGCCAATCGTACCAAGACTTCAACGTCTTTTCATGGTCGAAGAGACGGCCAGACAGATGACATGGCACAAAACAGGCAAAACAACCAAACTAGATGCAAATGGGAATCTGATGATGGTACACACATCGGATGGTATTACATGGAAAAAGTTTGATGAATTACATGCCGACAAAGCGGCAGATCCGAGGCATCCTCGAGTCGGCATCAGCACGGATGGGTTCAGTGTGTTTGGTATGACGGCAGCCCAATACAGTTGTTGGCCCGTATTTGTCTTTCCACTCAATCTCCCCCCCGGACATATTATGCAAAGAAAGAACATTTTCCTGACGTTGATAATTCCAGGGCCCAACTATCCGGGGAAAATATGAATGTGTACATCCAGCCGCTTAAGGAAGAATTGCAAGAAGCCTGGGATAATGGGTTCAAGACATACGACGCCTATAGCAAACGGAACTTCATAATACGTGTCTGGTACATGTACTCGACGCATGACTTGCTGGCGTATGCGCTATTCGTTGGCTGGTGTGTGCATGGAAGGTTCCCGTGCCCCACATGCAAGGGAGCTCTTGAGTTTTGTTGGCTTCAGGCCGGTCGCAAGTTTTCTTGCTTCGACATGCATAGACAGTTCCTGGATCCTCGCCATAAGTTTAGGAAAGACAAGAAGAACTTCATCAGAGGTAGAGTTGTCAAAAACTCTGCACCACCTGCATTGACAGGCCAACAGACCCTGGATCAGTTAAACGCTCTCGAGCCAGATCCGCAGCGTCCAGGGTACTTCAAGGGGTATAATACTAAGCACACGTGGACTCACAAAACATGCTTATGGGATCTGCCTTACTTCAAGGACCTCCTTTGCCCACACAACATCGACGTGATGCACACTGAGAAGAATATCGCCGAGGCACTTTTTGGTACATTGTTCGGCATAGATGGGAAGTCAAAGGATAATACTAAGGCTAGACTCGATCTGGAGGCGCTATGTGATAGGCCGTTACAAAACATGAAAGAACCGAAAGGAAAGCAGAACTAGACGAAGCCAAAGGCATGGTTCAATCTTGGAAGGCCAGCTATGAGGGAAATTATCTTGTGGGTGCAACAGCAGTTGATGTTCCCCGATGGGTATGCAGCGAATCTAAAGAGGGGAGCGAATCTTGATAAATTGAAGATATTTGGTCTCAAGAGTCATGATTGGCACATATGGATTGAGCGGGTAATGCCGGTGATGTTGCGTGGCTTCATCCCTGAGGATGAATGGCTAGTACTGGCAGAACTCAGCTATTTCTTCTGTGTTCTTTGTGCGAAAGAACTATTACCTCGCGTGCTAGAAGAAATGGAAGAGTTGGCGCCGGAGTTGATCTGCAAGTTAGAGAAGATCTTTCCACCGGGCTTCTTTAATCCAATGCAACATTTGATTATGCATCTCCCAACCGAGGCAAGATTGGGGGGGGGCGTGCAAAATTGTTAGTGCTACCCAACTGAGAGGATGCAGAAGACGCTTAGAGAAAAATGTAAAAATAAACGTAGAATTGAAGCATCGATGGCTGAGGCATTCATCACAGAGGAGGCGGCAAACTTCGTAACAGCACACTACGAAGCCAAAAATCGTCATTTGCATAATCCGAAGCCTCGGTACAATGCTGACGACCCTAAAAAGGGTGGATCCAACCTCAGCCTATTCAAAGGGAATCTCGCACCAGCTAGTGTTTCACATCCAGTATCTTTGGATAACAAAGAATGGCGGACCATTTCATTGTATATCTTCAACAACCTGATAGAAGTGCGGCCGTACATCGAGTAAGTTCTCGGTACATTGTTTCGCAACTTCTATTTCCTTTGAACTGCTCTTATTCCTGGATATGTCATACAGTCGATACGTCGCCATATTCTCGTATGGAGCGGAGATCCAAAAGGATCCCGTCGAAGAGTATGAGCTTCTCGCAAAGCAAGGAGGCGGCTATCCCGGTTTCATCTCTTGGTTCAAACAAACGGTAATTTCTATTAGACAATTTCATTTCATTCGCTAATTTGTGTGTAATGCAACAATCCTTTCATATTAAACTTGTAGGCTAATTTAGAGTCTATGGACGCCGAATTGAGACAAGTCGCTAATGGTTTTGACTATAAGGTCCGTTCATTTGACAAGTACGACATCAACGGGTATCGCTTTCATACCTATGGCAAAGAGCTATCTATGGCCGACCGAAAGTCTACAAATTGTTGTGTATCTGCTATCGGCGAAGGAGGTACCGAGTATTATGGGAGAGTTGAAGCAATTTATGAACTTCTGTTCTATGGTGAAAACCCACCGAATGTCGTAGTCTTCAAATTTTGTTGGTTTCAGCCGAAGGAGACTAGAAGGACTCATGAACATATAGGGCTAGTTGAAATCAACCAAAGCACCCATTTAGATGTTCCTGATGTCTATATTACGGCTCAACAGGCGACCCAAGTATTCTATCTACCGTGGGCCTGCCAAACTAATCCAAATCTGAAAGGTTGGGATGTCGTTGATGAAGTGCCGCCACGTGCTAGACTTTCTCCCCCAAAGGAAGAGGATTATGAACCTCACATTAACCCAGACACATATGAAGGAGAATTCTTCCAAGAGACACATATTTCCAAAAAGCGTTTCAAGAACCGCTATACTTCACCCCAAAACATTGAAGTAGAAAGCGACAGTGAATCCGACATCACCCCAGAGGAGGAACAAGAAGAGCCGGAACAAGAAGAGGTTACTGCTGCGGATGACCTGTCAATGCTTGACCGATTACGTCAAGGTGGCCTTGCACATGTTGATGCCAATGAACCCTATGAGCCCATCATTGATTATAGTGATGATGATGATTATGCATTTATTGATGATACTGATCGAGATTATTAGTAGTGTCAGGTATTCAATTTTTTATGTTGTACTTGATGATGATACACTTAAGTGATATACATATTATTATTCATGTCGGTACTTTTTTTATGTTGTACTAATTTCGTTTATTCTTTGTCATGGCAGGTGTTGAAAGATGGTGGGCGCTGGTCGGGAGCGCGTCGAGGCCCCTTCTTCGTCGGCGCGTGGTGCGAGGTCTTCCACTCCACACGCACCTCTCCGCCGAGCGTTGCTGGACAGTATGGCGACATCATCGACTGCGGTGCCCAGCAGGGGACGAGGTAAGAAGAAGAGAGGAGGTGGAGCACGTGGTTGCGGGAGAGGAGGTAGGGTGACTCTTACGGTGCCTTCCTCGCCGCCGCCCCCAGCTGTTTCAACCGAGCACGTGACTGCTAGGGTGGACTCGTCTGAGGAGGAGGCTACACGGACTCCGGTCCACGAGCCTCCGGTCCACGGGTCTTCGGCCCACGAGCCTCGGGTCAACGGGCCTTCGGCCCACGAGAGTTGGGCCCACGAGACCCCGGAGGAGCACATGTCTGGATGGGGTACCTGGTCGGGTCAACCTGAGGAGCCGAGTGGCCATCCTGATGATGGCGGGCAGCCGAGTGGCCATGCTGATGATGGCGGGGAGCCGACTGATTTTGAGGAGGAGGGGGAGGAAGGGGGGCAACATCTACTAGCGTGGTGCTACATGGCTCCCGTCCGTGCTGGCGACCCGCGAGCAGAGGTGGTTGATTTTCCCTGATGGGGAGAGGTAAGTGCATTTAATCTTTTTGTACCTTCTGCATTCACGTTTCTTCAAATAACTAATGTGTTGGCCTTGTCATGCTGCAGGGGTTGGGACCACCATGAAATTGTCCGCCGGCCCAACTCCGTCCTTGGAGTTCTGATTCGGCAAAACTTCCTGGGGTTTGTCACGTTGCCTGGTGAGGGTCGGCTTCCAGAGGTTGGATTGAGTTGGGAGCACTACTTGGCTGCCCCGGCCCCGCCGGGTGGGATTATCGACGGTGGCTTGTGCAAGACGAGGGCAGACGTGGTGATCAGAAAGTTCTGGGTAATTTCTCCTTTACACAATTAAAAATCTTCAACTAGCTAGTTATTAATTGTACTAATCAATATTGTCTCATTTGATTGCAGACATTCTACAGGTGTGAGGAGGGATACGAGGAGGAGGCGGCAGATATTATCGACAAGGAGTGCAAGCGCCTACTTCAAAACTTACGGCATGAGGCTCGGGTGCAGGATGTTCGAGACTACTACGTCGGGCGTGGTATCAAGAAGCCCAAGCAGGAGTGTCGCGATAAGTTCTTGAGTAAGGAGCAGTACATGAAGGTAATTCTTAAGGCCTTGTACTTACTTCCTTCATTTAGTAATTCATAGCCGTGGCGCCACGTTTCTATTTGCTAACTTAGGCCCCTCCGAGATGGTGTGCGGATCGGATGGATTGTTGGGAGGTGTTGGTCAATGCGTGGTGCTCAAAAGAATGGCGGGCCACCCACAACGAGGCCAAGGACAAACGTGCCCAAATGGAAGGTGTGCCACACCACCAAGGCAGCTCCAACTTATTTCAGTACGGGCGGAACTGGGTATGTGGTTTGCTTCATGATTCATGCAATTCATTCATCATGCTAGCTTTAGCCCTTTAATTACTAATTTACTTTGTTTCTCTCTTTCAGGCACGCTACAATAAGGCGGATAAGGTGCCAGAGGTGTATGACCTGTATGCCATGGCCCACACTGGCCCTTACAAGAAAGTCAAGGCATTCTCTGCGTCTGACCTCGATGATACAAAGAACTTCACCAACATCTCCGCCCACGACAAGCTCGCGCAATATAGAGATCAGGGGAAGGCGAGGAAAGGGGAGGACTTTAACCCGAGCCAGGGTCCCATTGATACAGAGCTGCTGATGATATCTGGTGGCGGGAGGTCCCATAGCTCCATAGCCATGGGAGATGGACTTATCCGTTGTCCTAGCACTCTCCCGGAGATCAAGGCGCGCCAGTCGAGCTTCGCTCCTGAGATAAGGCCTCGTGAACGGCCAGTCCAACTCGCCTTCAAGGTTAGTTATCTTTCTCCATTACATTGTGTGCTCTTCCATCAATGATTACAAATGGTCATGTGAGTGGTGTTGTAGGCTGCTATACAGAGTGAGAGAGATAGAACGGAGAAACTTCTAGCAGAGGCGGTGGAGAGGCATCGGGAGTTGGAGGAGAGGACGACAAAGATGTTGGAGGAGGAGAGGGCACGGAATGACATGCATGCAAGGGCCATGTACGAGCTCCTTGTCGTAAGTTTCTTCTACAGATTACTTGCTAGTCTTAACATTTGAGTCTCATTACTAACTAGTATGACTCTATTGTGAAAACCAAATATGCAGTCTGTGTGCGAGAAGTCCGATCAGACCGCTCCGTCGATGCCAGTGATTGCTCCTAGGAGCACGGTGAGTTTAATTTGAATGGACATTACATGCTAGTCTTAACATTTGAGTGTCATAATGCTAACGAGACATTGGAAATGATCTTTGGTGCAACTTAACTCCAGAAATGCATCGCACGATCCTTCTCCAGCTAGCGGCGCGAGCCAGCCCGCTCCTACACCTCCCTGATCACGGTAAGTTTCTCTAGTGTTTTGCTTAACAAATGCATAAAGACCTAGACTTAGCTTTATTTCCTCCAATATGCTTACCATAATGACCTAGAGTTAGCTTCTTTTCCTCCAAAATGACTTAATAATCTTACTGACCTCATAAACCATCCATTTTACCTAAGTTAGCTCTAAAACAATATGTACTTAGCTTACTTATGTCAAAAATTGCATAATTAGCTTAGTTAGCTCATAAACGATCCATTATACCTAAGTTAGCTCTAAAATGACTCATTTTACCTTAGTTAGCTTACAAGTGATCCAATTTATCCAAGTTAGCTCTAAAATGACCCATTTTACGTAGATTAGCTCCTAAATGATCCATTTTACCTACGTTAGCTTTAAAATGACCCATTTCACCTAGGTTAGCTCCAAAATGACCCATTTCACCTAGGTTAGCTCCAAAATGACCCATTTCACCTAAGTTAGCAAAAAACGATCCATTTCACCTTAGTTAGCTCAAAAACGTGGCATTTCACCTTAGGTAGCTCATAAACGTACCATTTCAACTAAGTTAGCTCCAAAACGATCCATTTCACCTAGATTAGCTCATAAACAACCCATTTCACCTAGGTTAGCTCATAAACGACCTATTTCACGTAGGTTAGCTCATAAACGACCCATTTCACCTAGGTTAGCTCATAAACGATCAATTTCACCTAGGTTAGCTCACAAACGATCCATTTCACCTAACTTAGCTCATAAACGATCCATTTCACCTAAGATAGCTCATAAACGATCCATTTCACCTAGGTTAGCTAATAAACGATCCATTTCACCTAAGTTAGCTCATAAACGATCCATTTCAACTAATTTATCTCATAAATGATCCAGTTCACCTAAGTTAGCTAATAAATGGCATATACTTCTTCTTCGAGTCTTCTTCTTCTTCTTCTATTCTTTTTCTTCTAGTCTAATTCTTCTTCTAGTCTTCTTTTTCTAACTTTCTTATTTGTCATTTTGCAGGTTTCATTCACTTCACGGAAGCCAGCTTGCTATGATGGATTGCTTGTTTTTTCCTTTGATGCACTTCTTGTATTCTGCTTGCTTGCTATGATGGAATTAACTTGCTATGATGAAACTAGATTGCTATGATGAAACTTTGCATATTGTAATATGTAAGAATCGATGGAACTATGTGCAACCTACTATGTATGTATGGATGGATATATATGTGCTGGATATTTATTATGTTGGATATATATGTGCTGGGTATTTATTGTGAAAGAGTCATGTGATATATTTGCTATGATAATTGTTGGATATAAGAAAAACAGAATAAAAAAGAGGCAGTGCAGGCTCTTTGCCGTCCGCGGCAGACGGCAAAGACCCCTCTGCCGTCGGTGGCAGACGGCAAAGGGGGCATGTGGCGCCCACCTGTGCTTCCAAAGAGATGGGCCATTTGGCAAATTTGCCTACCGTAGCGGACGGCAAAGCTAAGCTGATGGCAAAGACTTTGCCTTTGCCATCTGCCGTGGCAGACGGCAAAACACAGCGGGCGCTGACGCATTGCTGACGTCAACTGGCGGACGGCAAAGAGGCGCTCAAATTTGCCGTCAGCTGGCGGACGGCAAAGGGCCACCATTAGCCGCCTAATGGACTAACGCTAGTATTTTGCTACCCCTCCTCTTTGCCTTCCGCCGCTGTAGGCAAAGGACTTGTTTGCCGACCCTGTCTTTGCCGTCCCTGTTTGCCATCCGCCGCTGACAGCAAAGCTCTTTGCCGTCCGCTGTCGGTACCTTTGCCGTCCGCCGTGGCTGACGGCAAAATACTGGATTCCTGTAGTGCGTAGGTATATATAGGAGGAAGGAGTACGTCGGTGGAGCAATAGGGGGCCCACGAGGGTGGAGGGCGCGCCTGGGGGGGGGGGTAGGCGCGCCCCCTACCTCGTGGCCTGCTCTTTTCTTTCTTGACGTAGGGTCCAAGACTCCCAGGGTCTTGTTCGTTGAGAAAATCACGTTCCCGAAGGTTTCATTCCGTTTGGACTCGTTTGATATTCCTTTTCTTCGAAACCCTAAAACAGGAAAAAAACAATTCTGGGATGGGCCTCCGGTTAATAGGTTAGTCCCAAAAATAATATAAAAGTGGATAATAAAGCCCAATAATGTCCAAAACAGTAGATAATATAGCATGGAGCAATCAAAAATTATAGATACGTTGAAGACGTATCATTGCCACAGGCACAGGAGGTGCGGCCGCATGCACGGGAGGCGCGCCCACAGGCACGGGAGGTGGGGCCACCGCAGACAGTGGTGGCGCGGTACGACGCGGCAGCAACGACACCTGTGCCGGCGTGCTCGCCGCTGTGCCGGCATGGAGCAACTCGCCGACTTAAACTGGAGCGGCGAGTTGCCTAACCACGCGCCGGATTGGGCGGCAACTGGCTCCGTCGGGCCAAGCGAGGTTGATGAGGCACCGAGCGGCCTTGCCTGTATCCGGAGGACTCGGCAAGCCACCCAGCCGGGTAGTATGCCGGAGAATGGCTCCTGGGAAGCCATCGGAAGAGTGGAGAAAATGGCAGAGGAGGAGATAGGGGAGCGGAGGGGTGCGATTCTTGTGCTCTGTCTGTCTGGCCTCATTTAAATAGAGGGAGGACGGTAGGAGCTTGGTCGGCATCTGGCCTAGGTTGAACTGAGGGCGGATGGGAGGAGCTCGGTCGGTGTTGCGTTTAATTCCGGCCCGCTCATGAACGGACGTGTGGCCGAAGTAGGCTTCTTGGTTTGCATGTGGGTTTAACGGAGGGGTTTGATGGAGGCGAGGAGGCGTGTTCAGTCGGGAGTGCAGCGGGCGGTGCAGTACTATTCAATTTGACAGCGGGTGGCACAGTTCCCGATACGGCTTTAATGCAGACGAGGGAGCGGTAGCGGTTCCCGAAAGGTTGAACGGCCAATGATGCATCCTCCTTCAATTAGCATCGTGCATGCATGAGGGAAGTAATGGGAGGAGGACCAGGAAAAGAGGCTGGACGATGTGAATGCAATGTAGTTTGCACTCATATAAAGGCGCCACTCCATTCCAATGCATCTACCACATCGTACGCACCTAAGCATTTGCCTAAGCACCTACACTAAGCGCAAAAGTGCTCACTACAGACCCATGCAGGCGATGCGCGCGAGCAGCAAGCGGCTGTGCCAGATGGTCCACGGTGCCGGCCTGCGGCATGGCGCCGAGGATCGTCTCCAGACGGTGTTCGCGACCGGCTGGTGGATGGCCGCCTTCGACGCCAACTATGACTCTTAGTTGGACCAGATGATCGTTGCCATCACCAACAAGTTCACCGTCCTCAAGAAGCTCGGGGACGACATCGCCGTACTCCTCCAACCCGCGTGCCCGGGATCCTCATTGCCAGCCACCCTAATCGGCCTCCATGGCCGAACCTCTTTCAAGCACTGGTGGCCCTGCGACTGCCAGCCGATGCCACGAAGAATGTTCACCTGGAGGTCGCGCTCACCGCGAGGCGCCTCGCCCTGCAAGAATTCATCGACCTACACATCCACATGTACGAGAAAATCGTGTACATAGGTATCTACGAGGCCATTGAGGACGCTACGATGTTGTCCTTCCTCAACTGGCTGGAAGCCTTGGATGCCTTTGCTGAGAAGCACCTTGACCTCGCCACAAAAGTCGTCGCTCCTTAGCCGCCGGTCGGTGGCCCAGCGCACTAAGTTGAGGAGGAGGAGGTCGTACGTTGATGGATGCATCTTTCTTCTTGCTTCCTGTAACCACCACTGTGATCGCATCATCGTGTCCTTAATTCTTATTGTGCTACTGCATTCTCGTTCCAGTCAATACCGACATGTGCGATCCCTTTGCTTAATTATATGCATCACTGTAACTAGTACTCCATCCGTCAATTTATAAGTTGTGCTTACCTTTTCCATCAACTTCGTGCAACGCACATGCATCTTGCTAGAAACACTAGAACATGTCAGACCGCATGTGACCAAACCAACAATGTGCCAACCTAGCTACTACGTACCCTGCTTATCTGGCGGAAATAGCCCCGCCCTAGCGTTTCCAATCGTTATTTCTATCTATCGATCGTGCCAAGGAGCAGAACCAAATGTTACAATTTATACATTTTCTCTACTCCTACTCCTATAAAAGACTCAGTTGGTGATGGTGGTGTGTCTGCCTTCCGTCGTTTCTGACCATTAGATCTGCATCTAACGGCTGTGAGGTAAGTTGTGGCCTTTTTGCCAAAATAGCCCACTTCTTTGCTCCAATTTGCAGAAAACCCCTTATTATCTTTAAAGCAACCACATCCCTCCCTCACCTCATCAAAACAGCCTGAGAAATATATTTTGAGTAAAAAGTAATATATTAGGAGTATATCAAAACAAGAGTGATTTCTTTCAAGTTTGTGAACAAGTACTACTATTCTACTACTCTGGGTCCGTCGCAACGCACGGGCACGTTGCCAGCAAAAGGAAAAGCCCTGCCGCGTTCGTGTCGCACCCCCACATGCCCGGGAATCAGGAGTACTCCATGGCCCGTCCGGCACGCCACATAGCTAGGGAAGGCGTGTTGCCTAGCATTTTCAATTTCATGTGGGACCGCCGTTGAGCAAACCGACCATTGGCAAACCACACCCCGCCCACCGCCGGGTTGGAAAATAGAAACGAGGGGAAGATCTACCTGTAGCATGGAAGCCAAGAAATTGGGTGTCTGATGGGGCTCTTTTATAGAGTGTTATTTATTCTTAACTAGCAAGATGCCCTTTCCGCAAAAAAACTAGCAAGATGCCCGTGCGTTGCATGGAAAATCAAGATGCATTTGTATGAGTACTTTATGTTGTGGGAGAAAAGGATGAACAATAGAAGGCCTTATTTTCAAATGTGGAGTGGGGTGTGGGAATATTTTTGCAAAATTGCCATAGTTTCCTTCCTATCCATCAGATATAAATCGGACGACCTATATTGCAGGACGGCAGGCACACCATCATCAACTCTGTTTTTATAAGAGTATAGATATAGATATAGATATAGATATAGATATAGATATAGATATAGATATAGATATAGATATAAATATAGATATAGAGAGTAGAGATTTGGTTACCAAATCTCATGCGTGCAATGCATGTGTAGCTTACTAGTTGGTTACCAAATCTCATCCGGGTTTGGCACGAGCTCGTACTGCGGGAGCACCACAAGGCCTTCCTATCCGTCGCAACGCACAGGCACATTTCCCTCTCGGGGCCCACGGGACCGAGCTTCAGTGGCTTAGTCAACCGGCCTATGAGTTAATGACATGCGGACCTTAAATGCGGCTGGCCGACATGTCATTCTCATGGTGGTGGCGTGGTTCGCGACTCACTCGTTCGAGATGAACCGGCCGATGGTGGCGTGGCCATGGCGAGGGTGCCACAGCTGGGCATCGAGGCGTTACGAGGCGTAGATGGCCACACCGGCGGGTACTACCTATAGTACAGAAGTATTCCAGCTGAGGATTGATGCCCGGGACGAAATGTGTCGCAGCCGCTGGATGAAAATTCGATGGTGCGGGAGTACAGATCGGAGCAGGTAAACCGCGTTCAATCGGGTGTGGCTGTGGTAAAAAGTTGATGGTCACCGCAGTTCAGCTGGCCCGCATGTCATGCACGCAAAGGCAGAGGAGCGGTGGGGCCGAGAGGGATGAGGCGCACATCGGGGGACATCGTGTCGTGGGTTGGAGCGGCGTCGTGGAAATCGCGTGTGGGTGTGGCAGTGGTAGAAACAAGAACTGTGATGGTCGTCGTGGTTCAACTTCCATGGACAAGTTGTCATGTCTGCTGACACTTCCATGGACACCGCTCACTGCAAGGAGCAGTAGTAGAGAAAACTTGTTCCAAAGATACCATTTTTCCGATAAAATTCTCGAGATATCATTAGTTCTTACACATGGGATTACCCTGCAAGGGTCAATCACAACATGTGTTTTGTAAAAAAATGCATCTTGGTGTTCCCTGCAATGCATGGCAATCTTGCTAGTTATAGAAGAAGGCCACATGGCCATCTTGCCGCAGGGTGTGCCACTGACCCAAACTTCAATTTTCTTTTCAGACGATTAGGTGCACTGGATGCCGTGCCACACTACAAAATGTTAAAATAATAGCTCTAATTTTTTTAAAACCTGTTTTCTTCAAACCATCAAAACAGCCCAAGGAATATATTTTGAGTGAATCATGATTTACTTTTACTGATATATGTATATCAAAACTAGAGTGTTTATATTTCAAGCCCGTGAACAAGTATTATTCTACTACTTTGGATCCATTGCAACGCACGGGCCGGCACATTGGTAGTAGTAGTCTCTATCTCTATCTCTACTCTACTCTTATTCTTATAAAAAAACAGAGTTGTTGATGATGGTGTGCCTGCCATCCTACAGTATAGGCTGTTCGATTTATATCTGACGGATAGGAAGGAAACTATGGCAATTTTGCAAAAAGATGCCCACACCCCTCTTATACTAGCAAGATGCCCGTGCGTTGCACAGAACATCAAGATCTTGTGGGAGAAAATGATGAATGAAGCAAGGCCTTATCTGCTAATGTGGAGAGGAGTACGTGTAAATTGTCATTGTTTCCTTCCTATCCGTTAGATATAGATCGGACGACCCATATTGCGGGATGGCAGGCACACCATCATCACCAACTCTGATTTTTTTATAGGCCGTCCGATTTATATATGATGGGTAGGAAGAAAACTATGGCAATTTTGCAAAAAGAAACCTACACCCCTCTCCACTTTTGCAAATAAATCCTTCCCTCGCTCATCCTTTTCTGTCACAAGATAAACTACTCATACAAATGCATCTTGATGTTTTGTGCAACGCACAAGGATGTTTCCTTGGGGGTCTCTCCAGCGCAGCGTGGCCATAGTTGCAAGTTGACGCCCCTTGAGATGCCGACGTTGAGGGGCACTCGGATTTTGTCCGATGAGCAGGTAAGATGAGTTTGATCACGTAGTAAATGCATTCTAAAGACTACTTCCGTGTCCATTTCCTAATTCTCCCCCTGCCCACTGTTTCACATGTTAGGCTCGGTGCGGGTGGAGATTGGCGTGCATATGTACAGGAGGGTACCAACATCAATTTGCACAACATTTACAACGGTGACACCGTTCCCGTAGAACCTTTGTCCAGCATTGCGATCATCCATGCAATGGGCCACCACCTGAATTGGTACGATGGAACCACGGTGAGATTGAAGAAGATAGCACAAACCGATTTGTTGCCGTACGAGTACGAAGATGTTGTGCTCCTTTCTAACCGCATCTTCGCGGTGACAAACCAGGGGAGTTGTTTCGTATGGGACACATCCAATGGTATACTCCCTCTTCCCCAGTTTATTTGTTTTGAATTTTTTCGTTTTATAAGTTTCAAATTCAAATTTAGAGCTCCCCATCACATGTTGAGATTACAATGTCCATTAAATCGTTGCGTGCATGTATAGTAAAGAAACAAATCTCGAGTTTTCCACGAGTTCGTGCAGCGGTAGCACCACAAGGCCTAGCGTAGGAGTTACATTTACCTCTCGGGGCCCTCGGGTCTGAGCTTCAGTGCCTTATGGCACCTGCCTTTGAATCAAAAACATGTGGACCCGATAGGTGGTTGGTCCACATGTAATGCTCCCGAAGGCAGAGGGGTAGTGGGGCCGAGAGGGGTGAGTCGTAGGTCGGGGACGTGTAGTGTCATGGGTTCGAACGACGTTGTAGGAATCGCGTGTGGCTGTGGTAGAAACTTGATGCTTGTCGCATCTCAGTTGGCCCACATGTCATGCACACAAAGGCAGAGGGGCGGTGTGGCCAAGAGGGGTGAGGCGCACGTCGGGGGACGTGGTGCCGTGGGTTGGAGCGGCGTTGTGGGAATCGCGGGTGGCAGTGGATGAAACATGATGGTCGCCGTAGTTGAACTTCCATGGACAAGCTATCATGTCTACGGACACATGCATTGCATACCGATCACTGGAAGGAGTAGTAGAGAAAGCTAGGCGGATAAATAGTTCCTTATAGTCAAGCGAACCCACGGTACCACTTGTTCCAAAGACATGCACACCATTGAAATAGTCCATCTATATCAATATACATTGAGAGGGAAAAAAATTTACAAGAGAGGAAATAGTTCATCCATCCATAATGCCCTGCTGCTGGTGCAGCATCTTCTTCTTCTTATTGTTCTCATTTTCTGTGGGAGACGGCTTCGCAACAAGTTCTCTCGACCTTGCAGCTATCTCGAAACTCACACAGGCATCGAGGGCAAAATATTTTATCCGCTCGTACGTCAAGGGATAATTCTCCCATCCAGACGACCTTAATGCCAGCGTCTCGTCACCCTTCTGAAGATTTGTTCCGAGCAAAAAATTTGCTACGTCGAATAGGGATGGTGTCGGTTTATCACAATCTTCTACATGAATTTTTATTTTGGTTTGTAGGTCAGCGATGCTTTTCAAATCAAGGTTGTACGTGTCCAACTTCTGTTTGTCCCTTGTGATGGATGCCCCACTAAAGTATATGTCCTCCCGAGACAAGAAATCGTGAAGCTCACCTGGTATGGAGGGCGCGTGTATGATGCGGTACACCAAAACATCATCTTCGAGGCACAGCTGAAGGACGGCGGCGCGTTGGATCTTCCCAGTGGCACGCTCCGTGTACTCTGCATTGAGACCGATGACATTCATCTCCACCTTTTGGAGGGAGTTGAATTCATTGTTGACCCACTTCTGAACAACCTTGGGTGGTTGGTGACTGTGGCAACTATGCTCAACGAGCCTTCGGCAAGGACATGTTGGATGCTAAAAACCTGCATCTCGATCTCTTTCGCCATTTGGAACCGCTGGACCGGAGGGCTATGGTTTGGAGAATTAGGATTAGATGGCTAGTCTAACTGAAGAAGATTATTATTTATAGGGGCTTCGGAATTACTCCAGGAAGATGTGAAGAGGTTAAAACAATGTGAATGCAGTGTGGTTTGGATGCAAATGAAGATCAAGGGTAGTGAAGAAGCCAAGGAAAATCGGTTCCCGATGGAGAAGTAAATGGGAGAAGTTATGTGCATGCATCAGGAGAGCTGCGGTGGTTTGACTACTGCATGCAATGGATTGGACGGGCTCTTCGGTTGCCTTTTCTCTCTCCCACATGCACAGAATGGCCCACTTGCATGCTCCAGTTTATTGGCTGGAGTCTGGCTGTAGCTGCTCATGCGTATGCTAATTAATGCTGTGAATGCGGGGCATGGAGGGAAATGGGTGCATGCAAAAGGGTATATACGCAGACTAATTAGAGAAATACCGGAAAAAAGTTATGCACATGCAAAAGAGGACCGGAGGGAGTACTACTCATGTTCCTACTATGGTTAAGGAATATGCGGTTATCCTCAAAAAAGAAAAGTCCTTCTTCGCGTTTCCGCATGCACAAGAATTTGGTTCTGCTCGCAATATGGATGATACCTGGAGGATGAAGTGAACCTAGAGGCATGCTAGCACGGGAGTACTACTCATGTCCCTACTACTCCTACTACTAGTAGTAGTACAATTGTGGTACACTTGATGGTCAAAATACTATTATTCGTCGGTCCTCACAGTGAAGTGACAAGACCCTGCGCCCAAGGTGACACCAGTCCAGGCGGCGTGTCCGGGTTACCAAAGTCAGCCTAACCTTGTGCACTGTGCAGTCACTGTCACCTCCGCTGTATAGCATGCCTCACCTCGTCTCCCTCTCCCCTAGCACCACTCCATCTCCATCTCCATCTCGTCAGAGATCCTGAGGTCACTCTTCATCATCTCACTGTGCCCCCGCATACCCTCGCCTTGCTCGCCTCCCCCAATACCACTATTCCCTCGCTAGCCACTCCAGCACAGAAAGCCTTCTCCCCCGTAAATCAAGCCCCCAAAACCCCACCTTCCAAACTCCACCATGGCTGAACGTGAACCGTGCAACATCCATATGAGGCGCGATTGGAGAAATCTCCCCAGTGACGTCATCGACCTCTGTTGTTCGTGTATGGTTATTATGTTGAGCGCCTTGCGGCTGGCTGCATGCTCGAGGGGCATGCACACGTACATTGTCGAAGCGAGGCCTAAGCTTTTCAAGACACCCTGCTTGCTGCTATCTGGTCTTGCGAGATTTTCTCACCATGATACATAGGCGTACATGATGCCCCTCGACTTCAATCCGACCTCCATTAGCTGAAACTTCTTTGCAGGTATGTAGTGGGTCGTCGTACATAATTTCCCTCAACTTTGATCCGATCACCATTGCCCAAAACTTCTTGCAGGTATCTACTGGGTCGGCATGAACTCCCACTGGATGGCTACTGTCAGAGAAGACGGGGTAAAGTTGGTGCTCGTGAACTTCCAGACCTCCCATGAGATTATCCTTCCTCCGTTGGATGATATAGAGTTTTACCTTCACGGTCCAAGTCATCTAGATTACGTCGTCAGTTGGACGCACCTTGTTTTGTAGAAGATTGTAATCTGCCAAATGCCCACACGACATGTAGATTACGCAGACTTCAAGCTAATTGCGTTGTTTGACAAGGGACTCACCTAACTTTTCGCCGGTGCCTTCTTTAGCTGGAGACAGCTCAGCTCGCAGTGGATCGTCGTCGAAGCTGATACACACTTCTGTGATGCTATTGAACACAATGGCATCATCTATGCGATCGACAAAGCAGATGGCACCACGTATTGCTGGGACGGTTGTTTCCGTCTGATGTTAATGATGACGCCATGACACTATTTGAACTTTTTATGATGATTGACATATCCCTGTTTGAGCAGATTTTGAGTAGAACTATGGCAATGTATTAGAAATGTCATAAATCCTCTATATTTGGAATGAGTTAATTCATGCAATTGTGACCATGTCATTATAGCCAATTTGTACCCATGAATAATCAAACTGTTAGCAAGATATTGATATTCTCCTTATTTTTTTAGTAATCTATATACTACTAAATATGAGTGTGTGTCAATGGCCATGTTAGTTTCCTCATTTTCGTGATGTATAAACATGCATCACACTGTTGATTTCATCTAACCATACATTAGGGAAGCAAATGTGCATATGGAGAACTCTATATTTTGAACTAGTGAAATCCTATAATGCTTACCATGTGTACATACCTATGTTCGGCCTTCAGCAATCAATAGCTAGAATAATATGCTCACAAAAAATTTGCCCATAGAACATGAGTATATAACAATGCATGGTATGTTAGTTTCCTTGAAGAATTTGTTTGTGAGGACAGAACATGATTACATAACATGCATGACATGATAGTTTCCTGTGAAGAATCGATTGTGAGATAACATGAGTATAACCATGCATGGCACTTCTATATTTTCGAACCCAGTGTACATTTCCATGTATTTTTCTCCTAGTTCCAACAGGGACATATCCTACTCATACTCTAAACAATGTTGATCTTACATTAACAATGCATGTCCTTTTTGATATGATGTAGTGTCCCTACAGTTACTGCCCTTTGTAATCACACCACCTTTGCCGAAAACAGGCAAGGGCATATGGTTCCTCGCTCGATCAGAGGATGGCAAAAGACTGATGATCATTTGGACACATGAGCCAGAAAAGTTATATTGCAAAAACCCCACTATATGCAAGCACCGTGAAATACGTGAGTATCCGGACAGTGGCTGTTACGTCTATGAGGAGGATACCAGCTTGTTGGGGCCTGCAGGATTTTTGAGTTGGAGGCTTCTCGGACTTAATTATCCGATTAACCAGGAGATCACCATGGACAAGGACCTTGATGGCAGCGAGGCTTTATTTGCTATGGAAAACTGTGTCTACACGACGAGCCCTAGGAGTTCGGGAGCAAACTCCCCTGATTGTCAACGATACAGCCTGCAGCCAAAAGAAGGTGAAAATGACAAAGGCATCTGGATTAACTTTGATCCTTGGATGTGTCGAGTACGACAGGCAGTAATGTGGTTCAAGCCTTCAGGTTGATAGGTAATTGGGTTGTTGTGTCGAAAGGGTGGAGTACTGGTGTCTTTGGATCACTGGTGGCTGAACCAGGGCTGCAAATTATTATGGAGTTGGATCATCCCTCTTCGAATGACTTGTTGTCTTTGCTGCTTGTTCTAGATGGGTAGTTCTCTCTTTTGTTATGCATATTCCTTGTCATTTGGTCAACCTCGTATATGTCACTCTTACTATGTAATAGTTGCCTCTATTTAGAATGTCATTCTTATCTAGATCACGAGAGTCTAAGCGCTGCAGATGGGTGCGTTTTGGTGGTGTAGCAAGACTTCTTATGAACTATCATGTCTTGTTGTTTATGTCAGTAGTAGTCACTAGTCAGTGTTTGAATGTTGTATATATCATTGTTTCAAATGGTTTATTGTCTCGAACTGCTGGTGGGCTAAATGAGGGCATCACCATTCTCCAGTGTTCAGAGTATATCTCGTTTTTCAAGTTATAATTTGAGCTCAGTGTCTTTTCGATGATGTACACTTGTTTGGGCCAGTGAGGTGTTGTTGAATATGTGCCGAGTAGTAACGCAATGCCAAATAGGTCAATTATGACTCTCAGGCCGGGCTCTCAAAAGATCCTCAAAAAAAGGCCGGGATCTCAAAAAAAGAAAGAATAAGGACTCTTAGGCCGACATGTGGGAGCCACCGGTGTTTTCGTGCGCTTGCACGCCAAGAGCATATTGGCGCGTGTTCAAAATTCAAGCTACCTTTTCATCCCCAATCAACCGCCCCTCCCCCACCTCTGGAATCTCGATTCCTACTCCAGTTCCCCTAAATCCCCCTCCTGTACTCCCTGTACTCAAGCGCACTATCATGTCGCCGGTCAACGTGGATCTCCGAGCCGGAGATCCCGAGGTTCGCCCTGCCTTCGGGCACTGTGTGCTGTCGCTCAACAGTGGCATGTCGGCACTTGACGACCAGTTTGCGGGCAAAGTGCTGATGGTAACCATCAACCGCGATCGGCCTCCCGTCTCGCCGGACGACCTTGTCAAAGCTCTTAGCATTGTGCATGGCATCCAAATAAGTGACTTGCTCGTCGAAGTCTGTCCGCCACCGGCTAATTTCTTCGTCAGGTTTCGGACAACTTTCAACTACAGTCGTGTGTTCGTATCTTCCCGACGTTTGTTCTGCGATGGCGTGCTGGTGAGCTTTGATCGGTGTCACCCAGGATGGGGATCGGTGCCCTTTGAGCTTGAGTTTTTAAGAAAGCTTACCTTCCACGGCATGCCTCGATGTTCTTGGAACAATGAGTCCATGAATGAGCTTATCAACGACCTTGGAGGTGAGCTCGCAAGTATGTTTGTTCCTCCAGATAGCTGGGCTCTGACGGCTATGGCATGGATGAAGAAGCCATCCACCATACAGAAGGTGATTGGTGTTGAGATACCGGTGCAGGAACCGGGGTTGTACTATTCGTCACCACCAAGGCCACCGCTGACCATGTTAGGGATGTACCTGTATCGAGTGTTCGTGCATGTCGAAGAAGTGGTCAATCCATCAATTGAAGTCCTGCCGCTGCCGCTAGTGCCCGGATCCTCCGACGATGTCCATTACAGGAGTCAACGTCAGACTTTCCCTGTTTTGCTCGGAATGATGGATGGCACAGGGCTACTCCATCATGCGGCGGAGGCCACTGCTTCTTTGGGAGAAGAGGCAGGGCTGGCTGCCTGGATGTGCTCTAATTTGAGGTAACAACTGAATCTTGTCAGATGACTTGTTCTATTTTTTTACCTAAACTTTTTTTTAGAAAGGGTTGTACGTCAACTTAATGTTCTAGCATAACTTATATATTGTTTTGTCTTTCTGTTTTCTTTGCACAACATTCAAGATATTTCCCCGTCATTGATAAAGACGATGAACCGTTATGTACGAGTTCGTTGGTTTCAACATAGCCCTACCCATAGCGATCCACGGCATCCACCTTGATTGTGCCGCCAGCGTGAAATTTTTGTATGCAAGTTCAGTGTGCTATGATGTTCTATATGATTGTGTCAACTATATAAGTTTTTACTGAGCATCATCAATTCATATGGCTGAAAGATGTATTTATGAGCATCGATTGATGGGTCTCTCTCTCTCACACACTGACACACATGCACACATAGGCACAAGTGGGACCCATTGAATTATTTCTTCGCTCATGAGAGCTTTTAATTAGGTTCCACTATACTCTAACTTTTTTCTTAAGTTATTAATTGAGCTCATTGACTTCAAAAAGTTGTACAGAAGCCTTGTTTGGGCCTTTCCGGCGTCGCTGAATGTGGCTGAGTAGCCATGTAAGGTTGTACTATACTACACATGCCTTTTTGTCAACATCAGCAATGCAACTGGGCCGAGAGTTGTACACAAGAAAATGGGCTTTAAGAAATAATAAATGGGATGTAATTATAAAAAATGGGCAGTAACTATAAAAATGCACCAAAGACATAATTAGTTTGTAAAATATTACTTTTGGATTTTGAAAATTTAATTTCATTAATTGTTGCGCGCGTAATGTTTCGTTGGATTTTTATGTAATACAAATTTATATTGAAATTGTATTTAATATGACTAGAAATTCAGGATAAAAATATTTCGAATCCTATCAAAATGTGGGAAATTTTATTGAATTCTGTTTTGAATGGTTGGTTGAAATTATTAATCGTTGTCCTAGCTAGAAAATGGGCTATACTTTTAACAAACTGTAAATGGGTTGTAGTAAATTCCATTAGAATTCAAAAATGGGTTGTGCATTCTTACAAATCGCAAATGGGCAATAAGTTCTCTGCCACACACTTGTGGGCCTACTAAGTTGACGCGTATGCAAGGCTTTGTTAACTTATAGTCAACACACGGTTCTAGCAGCAATGTCCGTTGGATGTCCATCTAACGGATGTCGTGCTTCTTCTTCAATCTCGAATATTCCAGCTTCAGCTGCCCAAAAAATGATTCCTCCTCCTGACATCTGGGGTGCACCATTTCAGAGGCTGACCTGTGGGCCTACTGAGTTGACGCGTACCAAGGGCTTTGTCAACTTAGCCAATATAAACGATTCTAATTGTAGTGATCGTACGATGTCCATCCAACGGCCGTTGTGATTCTTCAACCTCTGGTATTCTTGCTCCAGCCGCCCAAAGCAGCGCCGGTCATGCCGCCTGCTCCTGCCTTCCGTGGCCGGCTGTGCTGCCGTGGAGGCCTCACCTCCCCCTACCACTCCCACTGCTGGCCAGGACCTGCGGCGACGGCATCCTCACAACGCAGCCGAACCAATGAACCCTCGTACTCCTCTCCGTGTGGGCATCCACTGCCGCGTCTTCCCCTTCCTAGGCCTCGCCGTCGTCCATCGCCTTAGTTCTCTCGGAGCGGTGTGGTCAACGTGGTCAAGGAACGACTTCCATCAGAAGAGTATTGTACATGGAGAGGCTGACAGTTGGGTCTACAACCGCAGCAAGGAAGTGCCTCCTTATTACGCGCAAAATAATGATTCGTCCATGTGACAACACAGACCCACCGGACGGGCCACCGTATTTCACGAAAAAAACATTTCCCCCCTGACTGGTGGGACCCACCAGCTACATCTTCGCACGCAAGGAAGTGCGTCCATATTATGGGCAAAAAATGATTCGCCTCCTGACTACTGGGACCCACCAGCTACATCTTCGCACACAAGGAAGTGCGTCCATATTACGGGCAAAAAAACAATTCACCCCTGACTGTTGGGACCCACCAGCTACATCTTTGCATGCAAGGAAGTGCCTGACAGTCGGGACCCACCCGGTCGGAGCGTACGTACGTTGTCATTCTAGTCGCGAACGTGTACGTACATACTGGTCGATCGGTCTGTCTGCAGGCTGCAGCGATGTACTGTCGCCCTGCAAGGAAGGGCACGTGTGGTAGTAGAGGCGCGCACGTAGCATGTACACATACGTACAACGGCCATGTTGCAAGAAAGTAAATACGGCCACGTACGTAGATACAGGTGGGGTCTCGAACGCCTACTCGTGCATACGTACGGCCAGGGCTCGTGTACATGGCCGGGTCGGAACGGAGAAACTGTGTCGTCGTCGTGTTCATGGGGAGGCAACGGAATGCATCGTGTTCATCGGGTGGCAACGAAACGCGTGCTGTTCATCGACTGCCAACCGGCTTGCACGGAACAGGAGATGGAAACGAGGCCCGGCGTACCGTAGAACAGAGGAAACGGCCTTGTGTTCGACTGACCACAGTTGAAATGGGATCCTGTTCATCGGGAGGGGTCTGCGTACCGCAAAACGGAGGAAATGGACCTCCTACGGTCAAAACGGGGTCTTGTTGATCGGAAGGGGTGTGGCGTACCACAAAACGAAGGAAACGGACTTGTGTTGGAGCACTACGGTCAAAACGAGGGTCCTGTTCATCGGGAGGGGTGTGCGTACTGCAAAACGGGACTCCACGGGATATTGTTCATCTCCACCATCGACTGCCTCCACGGGCTACTGTCATCCACCGTCGACCTCCTCCAACCTCCACCTGCGACTGTTCATCCACGGGCTCCTATTCATCCAGCCTCCATCGCGCGCTCCTCCACCGGCTACTGTTCAACCAGTCCTCTCCACGGGGGGTCCTGTTCAACCACCCCTCCACGGGCTACTATTCATCCAGCCCTCCACCGACTACTGTTCATCCAGCCCTCCACCAGCTACTGTTCAACCAGCCCTCCACGGGGTCCTGTTCATCCACCGGCTCGATCGATTAGGGTACTGTTCATCCAGCGGCAACGGCCTCTACTACCATGGGGTCCTGTTCATCCAACCCCCACCGGGAACTGTTCATCCAAACCCCCCAACAACACTCACTGTTCATCAAGGGAAGGAGGCAGTAGTGTTCGATTGGCTTCAGTTAGCAGTAGTAGCAAAGGAATCACTCGGGTTTAGTTAACAGCAAGGGATCGATCGATCGCTCGGGTTCAGTAACGCGTAGCCTGCAGTGCAATCGCTCAGGTTCAGTTAGAGCCCAACGTCTCGCTCGGGTTCAGTTAGAGCACAACGCCTCGCACACATGCGCGTATGTACTAGAGAAACATGCATCGCTCCGCCCCCGACCACCCGTCCGAACCGGGAACTCCCCCGTTATTTTCCTCGTCCTCACATCTACCACTGTTTTCTCCATCATGGACGGCCCAAAGAATGTCATGCAGCTACGTCTCCGGCCCGCCCAGGACGAAAAGCCCATTTTCTATCATGATTTTTTGTCATATAAGTAGGAGCCCATCACATCTATGATGATACCGGGTTTTGTCACAGTTATCGTCATAGAAGTGTCATAAGTATGGCAAAAAAATTCATTCGGCCCAAAATGTCACGGATGTGTCTTTTTTGTAGTGAATGTCCCTGCTCATCTTGACTATAAGGAACATATTGTACTACTATCATACTCCCTCCGTTCCAAAATATAAGTCTTTGTAGAGATTTCCACTATGGATCACATACATATGTATATAGATACATTTTAGAGTGTAGATTCACTCATTTTGCTCCATATGTAGTCCATGGTGGAATCTATACAAAGACTTGTATTTAGGAACGGAGAGAGTACTTATTAAAGAAGAACATAAGAGGAACATACTAAAGAAGAGCAAGCACATTTTGGATAATAAAATGTTCGTTGCGCAGTGCCCACACATGATGAACCAGAGTGGATTAAGAATGCAACTCCCTTTTGTCTCTCTATATGTGGTGCACGTGCTTTTCGAAAGTAAAGTAGGAACATTAGCTGACCAATTAAACGTTATCTGTTTTAGTAATATCAGCATCATATCAGATTCGTGTTTGAGCAACAAGTTTGTAATTATGAGTGGCACATTGTTTAGCTTGATGGACTCAGGAGCAGTGCTAAGCAGCTATGATGATGGTACTGAATATAAAGGCATGTTTGCATGCAAGTCGCGTGACTTTTTTCATTTGAGTCAGTCGACCACTTCAGGTAGTTGGATGAAGATCCTACGTCTCCTAACCCTTCTTCTTCCTCGTCTCTAATTCTTTGCATACAGAACACCACATGGGCCGCCGGCCGAACCACCGGCCC